>NC_070592.1:22337250-22667250 GCF_027409825.1 Scomber japonicus | reverse complement strand
CATTGTCTGTCTTTCTCTCAGACACACACACTACACACTCTCTCTTTTTCTCACACACAAACACACACACACGCACAAACACAAACGCTGCACTACTCTCTCTGTCTTGGAATTTTACATTTTGATGAAGGAGGAAGCATGTTGTCCAATCAGAGCAGTGGGAGCAGGGAGAGACCATCTCAGCGCAGACAGCAGGGGGATTGGGAGGCTGTTCGACAGAGCATTATCTGCGCCGTCCCTACACGCTCTGCCCCCCGCGTCCCCTCGTCTCCGGACGACGGGTGGTATGATCCGCCAGGCTCGATAAGAACCCCTCCTCTCTGTCTCCCCCTCTTCTGTCAGTGCTAGGGTGTAGCTACTGATCCTATACTACAGCAGAGAGAGTGAGAGGGAGAGGGAGGAGGGACATCAGGTGTCACAGCTCTGCAACCCCAGTTGAGGCTGCATTACCACGACAACCAGCTCCAGGGGCGCCGCCAGGTGAGTCTGAGGACACGCACACATACTCTCGCACAAATACACTTTGACACCCATGCTGTACATGTGCACAATGATGTGATGCCACATTGCTTTTTCATATAAGGATGTGTTGAATTAAACAGATTGACATACACAGGTGTGCAGTTGCCGATGTGCTCTAAGATGTCGGGATTGTCACCAGTGCGCTGTTGCATTCTGTGTTTCACCACTGTGTAGAGTGTGTAGCAGTGTTGTGTGTGAGTGTGTGCGTAGTCAGTGTCAGAGAGAGAGAGAGTGTGTGTGTGTGTGTGTGTGTGTGTGTGTGTGTGTACACGTTTGTAGCCATGCCAGAATGTACAGTATATGGGTGTGTGTAAGTACGCCGTCCCTCCCAGTGTGGTGGTGGGAGACAAAGGGTCCCCTCTGTCTGGTGCTGTAGCACTGCTCACACAGCCGCCGATGGGTGGGAAAGTTCTCTCTGACACCAATCACGTCTGATCGGAAAAAAGAAAGAAGTCAAATAGGGTGCACCCCCCCACCGCCACCACCATCATCATCACCCCCATCCCCCCACCTTTCCACCCACCCATCGCTGTCGAACACTCCTGACTCACGGTGATAGGAGGACACGGTCACAGCAGATGATCACCCAGTGGGTGGGGGTTGGGGTGGGGGTGGGGTGTGTGGTGGGTGAGGGGGGGGGCATTCTGAGGACACGGAGGCTAAGAGGTGGAGGGGGGTGGAGGGGTTGGTTGGCGGTCATGACACTATAGAACTACTGTAATATATGACAGACATGCCATAGAGAATGATGTTAAAACACATGTGTCCAAGGGGGGGGGGGGTCATCTGCCATGCTCATGACTACTGGCGTGTATGTGTGTGTGTGTGAGAGAGAGAGTGTGTCCCTGTGTGTGTGTGTGTGTGTGTGTGTGTGTGAGAGAGAGAAAGAGAGAGGAAGAGCGTGCATGTACGCATGTCAGAGGAAAAGAGGAAGAACGGGAGCAAGAGCATAATGTGCCGAACCGACGGCCATTACTGACCGATGAACCCAGACAAAGGGCGGCCGATCATATGTGCAGTCGTGTCATTTTCGGAGTGTGTGAGTTAGTAAGTGTGTGTGTGTGAGGGAGGGAGGGAGGGGTGGTGGTGGTGGGGGTGGGGGGGTATATGTTGAATGGTCATGTACATGCAGCGCCCCCTCCGTAAGCATGTGCGTACAGTATCATCACGTCTGAAGGTAGCATTTTTGTCTCCAGAAGATCACATGTGCGCATTGCACCGCTGCGTTCTCCGTCCTCTCTCTGCCTCTCAGTCCCTGACGCCCTTATTCAACCTGTCCTGTTTGACAGCCGGTTGTCATCCCACCCTGACTCTCCACCGTCATGCGGCACCAGCCTCATTCAGCGCGCACCCCCCCACCCCCACCCCCCGTCTCACAAGGACCGGTCCATATGACACTATCAATTCACTCTTTGTGTCAACTACTGTAATAGATGTGCTCTTATCCTTATGTGGCCTTTGTTAAATCCTGTCCATGTGATTGCAGATCTTTGTAGTGGGGGTGTAGTCTGGTGTAGTTTGTAGTATTGTATAGCAGCATTTAAAGCCTATTCAAAGCCTTTTGGTTTAATAAAAGCCAGATCAATGGCGTTAGAGTGTATTTATTAAAGAAGACCAAATTCTGCAATGAGAAAGACTCTTTTTCTTGATTCTGGACAAAAATATCTCTTATGTAAGATGTGACGATTCCATCTTTTTCCAGATCAATTTTGTGGCGTTTATTGGTTAGCACTGTGTGGGCGAGACAGGAAAGTTAGGTTGGAGAGGGTCTACATGGGTGGAGAGCCAGACTCAACTCATGACATGTAAGTGCACGCATTCACCTACAGTGTGCAAAGAGGAGAGCATCATGTTGGCTGGAAAAGCACAATTTAATATTTGAAGACAGTATCCCTGGCGTTTAAAAAGGAAAGTCTGATATTATGAAACAGTGCGGTGCATGACAGGTGATGACTGTCATTATATTATACTCTGATATTCTGATAGTGTTGTATACATCACGAGAGCAGGCTAATCTATATTCTTAGCCCCCCCCCCGGCTTCACCGAAATGGAATTAACAGTGACCAAAATGCATAGTCTGCGCGGCGACGAGAACAAGCTGTACATTTCTCTTTCATTGCCCTTCTCCTCCTCTCCTTTTTTCTCTCTGTGTGTCTCTCTTCCATTTTAATCCATTTCTCACCCTTCCCATTTCCCATCTCTTTTCTCTGAGCTCACATGCACACACACACACGCACACACACACACACACACACTCATCCCCTCCTCCATATGTGAACACTGTCAAGCTGTAGGGCGTGCCCCCCCCTCCCCACTCCCCTCCATCACCACCACCACCCCTCCACCTCGCCATATATATATATATATGTTACAACGAGCCATGTAGCGTACATTCATTCACGCCATGAGGAGTTCACACATGGCTGCACAAAAAACTGACATGCCGGCCGTCATATAGGTCCGGGTTTACACTATGGGGCCTCTGCGCTGAGAAAAGACATCGCAGACACACAATTAGGATTCCTCTTTTTATATTATGGATACTGTGAGGTGAGTGCCATCGTGCCATGGCTGAAATGGTACTTTGCGGTGTATATGATGTGTGTAATGCTGAGAAACGATGGCGTACGCAACAATTACCCTAATTGAACATTCCAGAGCAGCCCTGCAAAATGGCTGCCGAGCCGGCACGCTGTCTGTGATGGCCGACAAGAGTGTGTAGGTCTGAGGTGTGTGCGTGTATAGCTGCGCATGTGTGACTGTGTGTGTGTACGTCTGTTTGTACACACGTGTGTGTTCTGCCTGCGTTGTTTGTGGTAAATCTATGTGAGAGTAATCCTCCTTTTGCTTTTTTAACTGACTGCTTTGTGTCAGGGGAAGTCTCCGCTCACCAGAGATCTCTGCTAATCCATAATTACCAACCTCAATATACCTAGACTGTAGGAGCCATTATGTCAAACTGCCTCGCTGTAACATTTGATGATTGTGTTTCCTCCTATAAAAAAAATAATCCTACATTTAGCTTTGAAAATAAAACTGTGCTCTCCACTTTGGATAGCGGCGGGCGCTGGGAGTCGCCAGAGTCCTTTCAACTTCACGACCGCCATCGTCAGAAGGTCCGCATTTTCACAGACTGACATTAAGGTGCTGAATGTGTTCTGCCAAAGAGCTGACCTTGTTGTTTCTTTACAGCTTTCTGCCTCGCCAGCCCAGCACCCAGCCGGCCACCCAGCCACATATCCAGCTATCCACCCATCCATCCACCCACCTACCAGCCCAGCCAGCCATCCAGCCCTGCCCTGCCCTGCCCTGCCCAGAACTGGCAACCTGCAGGAGTCATCAGGGTTAGTGCTCCTTTGGCACGCCTCTGTGCCAAAATCATCTGCAAGCACCAGGCAGGAACTTGTAAATTTATAGATCTGCACTTAAACCAGGGGCCAGACAATCAAATAATACACTTCCATAAGAGAAAGAGAGGAAAAAGGAGGGAGGGAGGGGGTCCATCGAGAGGCATCTATAAAACACATGTACTGTTCCTGATTTATAACAGTCAATATGGCAAGTCAAGAGACACGCAGCAGTTTTATTGTTTCACAAAGACCAATATTTCATTGTAATCTTAGAGGAGATATTGAGTGATGCCAATTTTATTTGTTAGATTAATGCTCATATCTGTGAATGCTGTGACACAAAGAGAACAATGACTCCTCCAAGGTCCCACATTCCTTAAAAAAAAAATCCACATCAGTTCTCTTATGACACCGTTCCAATACAATATCTGAAAGAAAGCACAGCTTTCAGAGGTGAGTACCTTCTCGTACACTCACACACGCAGCCACACGCGCGCACTTTTGTACTGAGATAAGCAGCATTCTCTCATTTACATATCCACTTTTTCTTCCGCTCTTATTAGGTTACACACCCGTACACACACACACAGAGCACAGATTATAAGCATGGCTGGATTAAGTTAAAGCTGTGCCGTTTTTGCTAATAATTCAAATACTGCAAGTGCTAGCATTTTCCGCAGTTCATCAGGGAGACGCTGTAAAAAAGACAAAGCTGAACTAAATGACTACCAGCGCTCAGGCCTTATCGCAACTGTGTGGGTGTGCGGCTTGTGTGCTCATGTGTGAGAGAGAGAGAGAGAGGGAGACGTGTGTGAATGTGCACGCACCGAGTCTTGAATGTGACAGCCGAGGGTCGAGCTTACACATTAAAATCTCTGCCGCTGTTTCTAATGCATTTGTCAAGCAAGAGTGTGGTCACACACGTTCAGTGGAATCGGTGAAAATGCAGCAGGAGAGGAAGGACAGCGAGGCGGAGAGGGGACACACAGCCGTACGTTCAATGCTAGAGACCGTTTCAGGGTGTGTCTGTGGATGTGTGTGGATGTGTGTGCATATGGGTGCGTGTTTGAAGGCGAGAATGTGAATGTGAGATACCACTATTTGACTGGAATGAATGACGCCCTTTCTTTCACCTTCTCTCACTCTCTCTGTTGTGTTTTCTCTTTTTTTTGTACATAATTACAAAATGGATATAATGGAGCCATCAGTTTAATTTATATTAATATAGGCGACGAGGGCTCAAAGCGAAGCTAAAGGCACACATTTCTTCTTTTAAGATATTTAAAAGTTACAAGCAAAAGCGAACTAGATGCCAAAATTCAAAAAAAGAACAAAGAGTATGATTTTGTGAAATGATTTATTATTATTTATTGACTATTGTAAGGCGTAGTCATTAAAATGAAATGAAACATAAACTCTTAAGAGTATAATTGATTGATGATTATTGCACAAATGATTAGAAAGGCACAGTAAGTAGAACAACCAGAGACCTATTTACAGTCTTTTGTGTGCCATTTAAAAAGAGCTTTTGCTGTTCACCACAATACTCATGACAATTTAAAAATAACACCATGAAAGAGACTAAAGTAGAATGACTAGAGTAACAAAACATCATCTTGATCTTATTGATGTTCGCCATTGACTAAAGGGAACATGAGGAAAACAGCTCTGTGTGTGTGTGTATGTACCTGTGTTTGACGAAGGGCCTTTTAGACCTGAGTAAAGAGGAAATGGATGCTTGGTAAATGCTCAGCCAGCATCCTTATCACCACTGCTCTCAGAGCTGACCACCACAGCTCCTTAATAATGGACACGAAACACAGAGTCAGGTCTATTTATGCACTCACTCAGCCTTCCATAGTATTGCTCCAAATAATATTAAGACCAAAAGAAAACATATTAACAGTCTTTTATCCTGATTCGAAGATGGAGAAAGAGGATAGACCACATACAAAGGGCAAAAAGGTGTAGCGAAAACGAGAGAAATTGTGTTTGGGCCTTTCTCAGTATGAATGGGGTGTGGGACAAAACAGAAGCATTTGAGACAAGTGGAGGTCTGCTGGTTAATGGTGTTGGTCTAAAACACAGAGAGGGGCGGCTGCCCTCCAAAGCAAAGCTTTTTACCACCCTGGCTTCCATCCCAAGTGCAGACAAGAGACGCCGTCATTTTCCAACTCAATTTACTGACGCATTAGGAGATGCTGAGGCGCGCCCAACTCTCTCAAATGCAATCAGCCTGCCTGTGTGTTTTAAGAGGAAATCAAGGGTGCCATCTTTATCGACTTCTTTTTGACTTGCTCTCTTTAGTGGACCCATTTTTCCACTGATATCATTTCAAAACATACACAGCTGCATATAGATCCCCTTAATGACTACTCTTTACCCATTTGTCTCCCTTTTAGGCTACATGAAAAAAGGCAAAGAGGATGTTTGTGGGGACTATTGAAACTCATAAAGATTTAGATACTAATTTACTGAGGTAAGTTCAAAATATATCTGCATCTTTAGACTAAATTCTTACTCATTTATGCTTGTCTATGTCCACCTGGTTTATGTCCATGTATTGTATTACAAAAAGAGCACATTCTGTTACTTCTAGTTTTTTTACTATTTTCTGAAATAACCCACTTTTGACTGTTTCTCTTCTATATTTTAGTGGTTAAATTGATCTTAAATTCGGTTCCAGGTAGCATTAAAAAGCTCTTTAAATGTGGCTTTGTGAAACGTGCTGATACCCTAAAAGTCTGCCTCTGCCTCTGTCTCCCTGTAATTGATTTCACACCTTTGAGCCTCACAATAGTTTTCAGAGTGCACTTAGGGGAGAGATTCAGGACAAAGTCAGCTTGAGAGGTACATCCATGTAAATCTACCGGCACTCACACCAACTGTTAATGTCCTGTTTGACCCTCAGCTAAACATACGACTAATTGAGAGCTCGGGTAAAAAAACTGAAACGAGACAGAGAGGGGACGAGAACAGAAGCGGGATGCCAGACAAAGGATGGGGGGCTGGGAAGAGGCAGAAGAGGAGATGGGAAAGAGGTGGTAAAAAAGGAACACAGAGAGAAGAAGGAGTTATTAAGTAAAGAACGAGAAGTCTTTGAAAAGATGGCATCTGCTATTATTCTCTCTGTTCGGCTGTTCGGGCCCTATCTATAGCTATCTCTCAATTTCTTTGGTCTCAAAAATTGTCACAGATCATTCATCCTCTTTTTTCACCCCTCATTTCTCTCCATATCACCTCATTTCTTGTACCAGCTGTTCACTCATCTGTCTCACTTTTGATCTCCTTTTCCTCCAACATCAGATTTTCCCCTCATATTCTTTCCTCCTTCCTCCTCAATCACATCGTTTTTTCCCCCCCAATAAGCGCTTCTCTTTAATCACCCTGTAATAGAAGCCACGACGACAGCGGATTGATCTCATGCGTAAATGCATAGCTCTAATATTGATTATTTCTCACACTGTGGACATGTAGACACACAAAATGTTATTCATACGTGCCGTTAAGTGGCTGCATCGCTTCAGCAAATCTCTGCTCGCAAGCAGCTGCGTGGATCTATAGCGTTCAGGTGGAGGAGGTCTCTCGGAGCATGTGGACGTTATCTTGAAACGAGGGGCTGGCTGCCATAGCAACCATATGATGAGGCAGGCAGGGCTATTTAAAGGAATTCAGCTGCTGCTCGCATTTCCGTCAGCTTCACACCAGTCCAGTGAAAGACAAAGAAAGAGTTGAATGCAAGACAAATACACATCATTATATTTACAATCCTACTGTTGAATGTCTCATATTAAGATAACAAATCCCTCAGTAACAGCATAAATCAAAGGTTACTTGCACAAGGTTTAGTAAAAGATACAAGTAACACCCGAGTGATTCTCATTCATTTAATCTCAGATCAAAAGATCAGTTTGTAGTCTGAATCTTTCTTTCATTTTCCTTTAGCTCCTAGTTTAAAATATCCTACATGCAATTCTTGTTTGGTTTTTTTGTGCACCACTTATCTGTATTATTTATTCTCAAAGCACAATTTTCTTCCTCCCCAAGTGCCAATTAAATAAATCAGATTTAATTGCAGCATTTCCACTTAACAGAGCTACACATGTGAATGCACCATCTTGTCATCTTGATGAAAAGACGCCACACACATCTTAAATCACTTCACACTAAATCCACATGCACGCTCAAGCTTCCCTACCATATAAAAAAACCCCCAACTTTAAGCACATTGTTTAAATATATTCCTGTTAAAATATATGCAAATGTGATTTACACGACGTAACCAAAGCTTTCTGTGCTGTGGTTTTGTTTTTTTTTTTACTGCAATGTGCCTGTGCTCGAATTATCTGCAGAAGGGGCCACTGTACTGTCTCAAATTATTCATGATAGAAAAAAAAACATACTTTTTCTCTAGAGAGGTATTTCTCAGTGGACAGCAACACACGAAGAGACGAGTGTGAGGGGAAGAACAACTGCTGTGCACCTACAGTGCTTTGCATGCCGAGCACAGAGGGGGAGGCAGAGAGGGCACAAAACAGAAAAGCACAATTTCCTAAACACATTTCCCTGTCATTATCGATGGTGTTAAGATGTATACCTGAAGGAAATTTAAATTTACTTCACATCACCTACTGAGAAAATAGCTGTATTTTAACTTTGGCTGTCAATGATAGGCAGTGCATCCCTCCTTCTGCAGCTTTTACCGTCATCTGAGCCTCTTTAAGTTAAAAAAAACCTGAATAAGTAATTACTAAAGGGTACTGTTTTGAGCACAGTATTCAGGTTATAGATGTTGGTTTCCTCCTTTCAACATAGGTATTAAAGGCATAGGTATTTTTTTCAAAAAGATATGGGTTCTCCTGATTAGAAACAAAAACATTACTCTTTAATGTAGAGCTGAAACAATGTCAATTAATTGAATTGATCGTCAAAAAAAATAATGCAACTATTTTTCTAATTAGTTTACCTTCAAAGAAATCTATTGTCAAGCAGGAATGACAAACATTACTTAGGTCTAGCTTCTCAAATATGAGGATTTGCAGCTTTCCTTTGTCTTTTGCAATATTTCCTCCATTTCAGACATTTTATAGACTAAATGAATAGAGAAAAAAATGACATAATTAATCCAGTTTTCAAATGAGTCCGACTCACAGTCATCAATAGACTTCTACCTATTGATCTTTCCCAGAACAAGACACTGAACCCTTGCATGTTCTGGGAAGGCAGATCAGGTGAATACCTACAAAATATATATATTTTCAAGGAATCAACCACACTGGATCTTCTATAAATGAATGAATGCTCCTGATTTGTACGTCCTTTTATCATGCTGATATTCCACAACATTTTAATCTGAAGTGCACAATTAATGGTGAAACCGCCGGTGTTCTTTCATCACTCAGTCGAGCCCAGCGTGATGTTCCAGCACCTGTGAGAGCAGTCAGGAAGATTAAAAGTGCTTCATAGAAGCAAAATTATGAGTGACCTCTCTCATAACACTCCGGTGCTCTTCACTCTGCTCTTTATCTCATTCTAATCCCAACTCATTTCATATGCTAAGTAAAAGCTTATATCCCTCCTCACTGTATGTACACACACATCTCTCATTGCTGTGGTGTGATTATAAAATTTGCATAGAGGATGTTTTTTGGAGCTGTGGAGTGTAGTAGCAGGGGGTTGTGGGTGGCTAATGCCTGTCAGGTGTAGAGAGGTGGGGCAGAGACTCCCAGAATCCCTCCTGTGTGGATTTATGATGAGAGCTCAACAAGAGGAACCCAGAGAACGTTCCCTCATGTCTGTATGTGTCTCTCTCCTCACCTCGGACGGTTTCCTCGGCTTCTAATTTGCATGTTCTCTTCTCACAGCTGTCACAGATGTAGGGAAGATTAGGGGAGAGAGGAAGAGGGAGAACTGGCTCTGTACCCCCAAGGAGAACGCAATGAGACGGAACCACTTGTCTCCCGCGTCTCCAACGGAAAAACCACTTCCTCCATCAGAGCGTCATCTGCTGGCTCGGTGGGGCGGGAAAGCTGGTGTTGTGAATCAGGCCGCCACAGTCCAGGGAACGGCTACTTCCCAACACCAGGTTCTCACCACCACCTCTCACATCTTCCATCTTCTCACGTCTTCAGCTTCGGCTTGATGTAATTAGTCAGCAAATACTTTAAATTGGTATTTTGTATTGTATCTGTTTGGAATGAGAATTATTTGAATGGTACTTATTTGTCCAAATCTTTTCGTACTATATTTTTGCTGCATTGTGTCGTTTTAAGATATGAATCAGAAACATGTAACAAAAAATATCCTAACTAAATATACAGACAGGTTAATGAAAGTCATTTATAATTAATAAACAGTATTTTCATAAATGTATTAATAAATACATTCTATACATTGTAAATATATATGTATGTGGTTGTATACCTAGTGTTTAAAATGTGAAGGACATATTAAGAAATCACATGGAAATTAAATAAAGTTCTCATTATTGCATTTGTTTAAATATGTTTGTCATTTTGCATTAGTTGTATTATGTTTAAAATGACTGCATTTATTTACCCATCACACACTCTTTCCAAACAATGAATTATGTCCAAATACTCCACACATGGGTAGCTTTACAATTAAGTGTTTAAAAGACAGCAGTTACTTGTAATTGGTTGAGAGTGGTGTCCCACTAGGCTCTATTATTGGATCTTTTTGGTGTGTTTTTCCTGATCCCCATTAATGACATTTAGAAAAAAACATTTAGATGGTCTCAACACCCTTTTCTCCACCAACTCATATGATTGGTTCCTTTTAAAAAAGCAATGGACCCTGAGCCAGGATGAATAGCTTGAATTACAGGTATCAGTTTTACTGCAGGACTGGTGGGATATCTTCACCTTCATTTATGTTGAGCACTATCAATACTCTCAAATTTCAGTCCAAACTAAACATATCAGACAAAATGTAAGATCGACTGAAAACACATATAAAAGACACAGGTCCTAGTTGACATTTTCTTACCATATACTGTGCAAGTTATTTGGTCCATCCTCTGCAGGCCCAAACTATACACAGTCGTACAGGTACACTGATTTTATTATAGGGAGGACGAGCATATTCCTGTGGGAAGTTGAACAGGTAACGTTTAGTTTCAAAATGAATGCAAATGTTCTGTTTTCACATTTAAAGGCATCTAGTATATTTGAATATATTGATGTACATAGTTACAAGGCAATATCCTGACAGAACATTTTCCTGAATGCACCATGCACCACCCTGTTTCCATATTTCAAAACTCTGTATGGCTGGGCATGTCTGCTTGCCAGTGTGCTCATTGTACACATTAGCTCATCAGACACTAGTGAATACTTCTTATGTTCAAACCAAAGCTATGCTCTTGACCTGTTGTCGCTGACCAGTGTGCCTTATCTTTCAGTCAAATCAGAATTAAATGTATTCACTTTATGCAGCATAACCGATTCATTCATTTCTGCTCTTTCACATAAACTACGTACAATACTAAATGAAGTATAACAGGCTGCATTTTCAGTTTGTGTAATACTCGGTTTTAGATACTGAATGTAGAATAGTTACATGACTGATGTAGATTGTAATACCTGTTATAAATATCATAAGAATTATCAGCAATTTCAGTATTCACACATAAAGCTGATTGAAAATATAGTCATGATATAGATCTTTTAGTTGTAGCCTATGATTTACATGTTAGGTAACCTCCTCTTACCATACCTGTGTATGTTTTCATTTTTATTTTAGATGTGTAGATTTTAGTCCTGTTTTATTATATTTTACACTTCTGTGACTTTTTATACTTATTTAAAATCATCTACATTTTTATTTTCATTTTCGCCCACGTCAGTAAGCAAGTAGTATGAGAATGTGCGGCATACATAATAATAATAATCTCCAGTATATACTATAGGCTATGTCAAGTCATGTAACCATAATTACCACAAATATCATTAAGACACAGTGAAACTATTATAATGGGAAATGCCTGTTGGTTAGTTGAGCTAGGACCCTAATTATCCTCCAATGAATTTATCTCTTTTCTATAAAGCTAACTTTATGCAAACTGTGTAGGTTATATTGTTTTATATTGTTTAAAATGACACGTGAACATACAGGCTACTGGGTTTTTTAACCTAAAAATTGTAGGCCTACTAAATTAAATGACCAAATATGGGAATGTTTTGGCAGATACGGTTGCTTTGTATAAATAAAAAAAATTCTATAGCCATGAAACCAGTATGTCCCAGGTTACAAAATCCACAAATTCTGAATCTTTTGATTTCAAAAATTGTCTTGTTTTAACAAGGAAACATCTGTCATAATGATATTAGGTGTTGATTTAATGTATTGGATTCATATGCGTCAAAAGTGCAAAAAGTTACCCTAAATCAAAATAAAAAAGGTGTAGCCTAATAAAACCCCTCACTGCGCATGCGCAATGATACCAGCACACCTTGGTGCCAATATGGACTTGTAGGACTTCACCTTGAAAACTTGACAATGGCATCTTCTCGCAGAGTGAAACTCAACCGGGTCGCGTTGAAAGACGTGCTACAGATCAAACTGGTGCCGCGACGGAGACAATTAAAGCCTCTGAATGATGTCGTCATTAAACAAGAAGAAAAACACGTCGTTTCTGAAATAATGACAGTGAAGGACGCTGGCATCGACGAACAGGTGCAAACTTTTTTAACAGAGAAAGTGTGTCCAGATTCACAAAGTGTGCCGGACTCGGCCGCTAAGCGGCAGCCGAGGATGAGAGCTGTTTCACGGTCTTACAGAAAGAGAGATGTGGACATAAAACAAGAGGTGCCGCTCATTAGTAGGGGTAAGAAACACCGGGAGCAGGAGCGGGTTGGGACACACTCGGGTGATTCAGAAAGTGCACCAGTGAAGCCGTCAGTGGTGCACTGCTGGGTCAAACAGAGGGGCAATATCCCCAAAATGTCTGACAAAATGACCAGCGAGGTACATTTGGCTATAATAAGCAACGGCACAAATAACCCAACTACACCAAAATATGTTGCGGGTAAACTGAGAGAAGACAGAGAGGGCCAGAGTAGTAGTGTGAAGGCCCGGTCAGCTGGTTCTGATCGTCAGCTTGTGGGAACAGAGCGAACCGGAACAGGGTCCACACCCACCGGACTTTCAAGTAAGGCGCACTTTGCTGTATCTTTATTTAAGTTGGGTTAGTTGTTTTACTAGCAGTACGCTCATGAAGTTAGTGACATATGGTCGCTGAATTTTTTTTTGTAATAAATTGAGGATTTGAAGGTAGTTAACAGCTTTTAGCTAACTAGCGTCTTTCCGCCTCATGTTTGATGAAACGTGTCAGATGCTAAGCTAGCAGCGCGGCTAAACTACCAGCTACCACAAGTACATGTTTCTGTGTATAATGTGCAGGAGAATCTTATAATTCTATTCCAAGCACCACATCAAATTTGCTGTTACCACGTCCATATGTTATTTGATGCAGAATTAAACAAACAGTGGTAGCTAATGGCATTGGGTTCCCACAAGTCCCCTGCAGACCCCCCCAACTCAGTTTAGTCATGGCTTTGTAGAGGTTTCTACAAAGTGTGGTTTTGGGATGCTGCAGTGCTAGACATGAATTTAGTTGAATTGAAAAAAGAAAACATGTTTTAATATTTCCATTGGAATAGTGTTATCTTCTCTACTATCCAATTTGGCATTAGGTAGCTTTTGATTTTGGGTTAAGGGAAATATAAATGGTATTTGGAGGCTGATTGCACCACTTACACTTGAAAAAGTGCTAGACATTGTAGCAAAAGACTTAACACTGTTAGAACCCACTTTAAAATGTGTGACACCTTTTTATTTGCGTTTGAAAATAGAAAGATTATTAATGAGACTTCAGAGACCCATTAAGACTCAGTTATTGGAAAGTTCAGATTTAACTAATCTAGTGGTTTTTGATCTGAACCTGGTTCCTAGTTTGTAGTGGGATATGGAATTGTGGAGAAAGAAGGGGATTTTAAAATGCTGTCTAATGGTATTGAGTTTGCATTAGTGTAGCCCAGTTTGGGACAGTCATGCAGTGCATGGGAGACTGTTGTAGAAAAGCTTAGGAGGGTGGCTGTGTGCAGCTTTTTTATTGAGGTATGGAAGTGAAACAGATGTGTTTTCCAGACTAATCTTCATCAGTGCAACATTTTCTCCTTTACAACATGCTGTCTGGAGGCACCTCAAATAAAGTATAAATCTAATTTCTGTGTAGCTTATCAACGTTCATTGCTGTTCCTTGTGGCTGATGACTGCGGTTCTCACCAACCATTGTCAATGGCTGTTTTCCAACTGCCAGCCTCAGGGGACAGCAATGAGCCGATTATGGCTTGGAGCATCTGAATGTACCAGCTTGGACAAGCTACACAAAGGTGAAATTTATGCCATATCAAATAGTGTTAATAGATTTTACAAGGAAAACGATTCCAGAGGACTCCATGGCCGATATGGCAAATGCATGTGTGGTTAACTCCCAATGAAGAGCAGTGCACAGCCCCTTCTCAATGCAAGCATCCAGGACTGTCTCTAATGCAGTGATCAAAGCAATCCCTTACTGTTAAACCAAAAAGGGAATAAAACAATACATTACCATGATGATAAGGTGTGTCCCTTTTTAGTGCTTTATAAATCCAAATGTCAAATTTTTACATTAATGTATTTCACACGTTTTTGTTTGCACTTGCAGACATTGATGGGAATGTGCATCCACGCCTCACTGGACTGGCTGATTCAGAGGGCTCTATGAAAAGAGCTGTCAGGACCTCCATTTGTGGTACCTGTGGTGACTGTAAATACATTTCTCCTCAGCGGAAGACATTGGGTAAGCAAGGACAGAAAAGCAGTAGCCTGGGGGCAGAGAAGCCTATGTTCACTGTGACCCCAAAGAAGATTATTGTATGGATAGATCAGTACCCCAAGGTGACGCTTTGTGATATAGCCCAAAACTGTGACACATCCAGTCACAATTCAGGCATTTTGTTACCGGATGTGCTGAAGAACAAGGTCGTGCATTGCTTCAAACGGGACATGAGAGCCGGATTTCAGTTTAGGCCCACTTGTTTAGGGCACAACAAACATGGAAGGGATGAAAGTACTAAAAATAGCGAGTTGTGTCCTAGGGTGAAGTCCGAGAGAAGCGGATGTCAGTCTCCAAGTCTGAGTGAAAACCACAAACACCTGGAGGTACACACGGCTGCAGAGGCGTTATCCGCTCAGTTCCTGAAGGGTTGGGCAAGTGAAGTCCCCGCAACTTGTTCCGCTTCTTTCTCGCTAGGTAAATGTACAAACAAGAGGGAGTGCAGAACTGAGGACCCTGAGCCAGGATGTGACTTCATGGGAGAAGAGACGCATGGAGACAAAAGAGTAAAGCTTGGGAGTAGTATTGAAGATGGCAGTTTGCTTTTCACTTCAAGCTTAGGCAGCATTAACTGTAATGACCCAGCAAAAACTAGAAACAAAGAAAAAACATGTTCTGGGATGCCTGCTGACAGCCACTCATGTTTAGAGCTCTCCAATGGGAGCCGCACAGCTTTTGACTCAGCTGTGAAAGATAACCACAAGAAACCTTGTGGTGAGATAGGCGATCCCATAAAAAGTGATGCAGCACATATGTCATCAAAGCGGTTCTGTCAAAGGAATGAATTGGACACAGATGAACTTGAGTCATTAACCTGCCAGAGAGTGAGGGTCTATTCGAGAAAAACAAATTTTTCTTGTGCACGCACATATGTGTCTTGGCCCTTCTCGAACAGTCGTCCAACCGTTGTAGCAGCCGCTGGTACCACAGCCTGGCCAGCAAAGCCTATTGATCCATCAACTAGAGATAACAGCTGCTCCCCAGTAAATCAAAAACTGCAAAGTTCAACCATCAACCATACTAACATACGGCTCCCAAATGCAGCTACAGACAGCTCAATCAACCAGGTCTCTCATCAAAACGAGGAGAAAGGAGAAGATGGTGGAAGACAAGAGGATGGAGAATGTGGGGACGGACATGGTACGATGTCTTCACACTGTCTGGCCAGCAAGAACATGGAGATTGCACCTCTCTTTAGGAAAGAATCACTGGCCAGTCGCCTGTCAGACATTGCTACACTTTCCACCCCTTGTCACCAAAGGGAGTCTCGTTCTGTAACTGTCTCAGCCCCATCTTCGCCTGCTATTAGACCTGAAACTGACAGCTCCATGTCTACCCCTTCCCCCTCAGCGTTCAGCCAGAGTGACTGGGAAACTGCCACTTTGTCTCCCATGTCATCTCGATTCCCACATGGTGGATTGAGCGGCCTCTCAGTCACGCCATTCTCCCTCCCACCTTCGTCTTCTCTGCTAAACAAAGTCAAAGGTGTCGAGTTGCCTGATGCTCATTCTACATGTGCATCACCAACATCATCTTCTTCCTCAACCAAATATATTGTTAGAATGCTAAAAAACCCATTGTTCTCCAGAGCAGAAACCCAAATGGGTTGTTCATCTAGTGCTCTTTCACACAACTCAGACTCCCTTCATTCATGTGATTCCTCCCTCCTCCTCCCTCAAGAGGAGCGAGATAGCGATGGAGATATTCTCACATACAGGAGCCCACCAAAACTCGAGCCTTATTATTTTACAAGCCCCAGGAACCAAAATGTTCCCACTGAACAGTGCGTGGGAACTGACTTGAGCATGTTGCTTCCACCACTGCTGTCTCCTGTCACATCACCACACCGCACGCGGCAGTCACGAACAAGCTTCCGACCACACAAACCATGCTCAGACGATGAAGAAGAAGAAGAGGGGGAGGGGGAGGGGGAGAAGGAGAAGGAGATAAGCGACGATACGGACAGACAAAAAATGTTCTGTGGACATCACAATGCACAAATTGTGAATGGCAGCAGTTCAAGATGCAACAATGATCTTAAACACGGTGCTGATTTCAAAACAGTATCGTCACACTTCAAAATTCTTACTCATGAAACTCTGAGGGAACTCCAGTCTTCTTCCAGCAGTGATGAAGATGTAGATGATGGTAGTGAAGACGAGAGTCAGGATGAAACAGATCATGAAGATGACGAGGCACAGGGTAGCAGCACATCGGAGCGAGTTCCCTCAGATCCTCAAATGAAGGAAGAAATGACCTTGGATGTTCTGACAGAATCCCACTCTTCTCCCAGCGGTGATGAAGATGACACTGGAGCTTTCAGTGATGATGGGCAGCTAGATTCTGCTAGTGAAGAGGGATCAAGTCCATCTGAGATAGCAGGCAGTGAAAGTCATGAAACCGAAGCAGAGGCAGCTGGGGATACTCAGTCGTGCATTTTGGATGAGTGTGCAGCTTACGAACAAGATGTCCTGCTTGTGAATGTGATCCAGGATGACCCAGATCTGTTTTACAACCTGCCCCAGAAAAGTGTGCTGAAACTGGGTCCCACAAGGGTTACCGAGGCCCCTAAAACCAGACCTGTGGTGAGAATCTTGCCGCCAGAGACTTCATCAGTGAAGTCTGAACACAGGTAAGGGTTCATATTTCATAGCAAGTCTTACAATAAAACAAATGACGTGTAATCTTTTGTAAATGAAAGTTCTTATTTTTGTTTTTCAGAGTGTACCCAGTTAATATAAATGTTCTCTGCACTCCAGACATCACAGGTATGACCAGTGTACCAGTCTTTTTAAAATGATGTTTCTAACTTAATACATGAACATTAGTTGATGCTCATGGGAGCCAGTGGCTGGCTAGACAAAAAAGAACAGCAAAGGTTCATAATGTGAATCAGTATCAGCAACAACACAACATGCAAAAAGTTATAATCATCTACAAAGGAAGAAAACGTCATCTTTATTTGACAGAACTCCATGAATCCAATATTACAACCAATATAGAACTCGTAAAAAATGTGTTCTTTGATATGTGTCTTTTACAGAGGAGAGTGAAAGTCGGCCGTGGAGACCTCAGTGTAGCAGCGCCTCTTTCAAAATCAAAAGCAATACATGGCTCGCCAAAGACAAGCAAACCAAAACCATGGTAATGTATTATCACTGCACTCGCTGTGTCATATAGTGTGCCACACTTCCCTGGACTGTCTTTCAGCACTTTACTGCAAGGCACCAGGCTCCCAAACAGCTTTACTTCTCTGTATTGTGCAGAGAATCAAAGCATTCACAGGGTCTCTCTTGCGTCAATGATCTTGACCAAAACAGGTTCAGTTATTATATCAAGAAGTTCTCTCAATGATGTTAAATCTGTCTTGTGTTTTTGAACAGAGTCAGTCTGATGCCAACAACAATCATGTCAATGGAGGCCCAGAAAGGTACCAGTTTTTATACATTTTGTGTTAAAGCATTCCTTGTGCCGAATCGAATGTTTTGAATGTTGCAATAATTATTGTTTATGTCCTTTTTAATAGGAACCAGACAATGAACTCATCACTAAATCGCATCCCTCCAGTTACGACCTTAAGAAATGGTGAGTGAAACTGAAAACAGTATAGACAACGACTTCAATTTTAACTGGTGTCACTCAGTTTCCTAAAGTGGAGTAAGATCTTGAACAGTTGCTTTTAAGCACAATGTTGGATGCTCTTCACACAGGCCCACGGATCACAACCTCAGCAAACCTGGCAGAATTCAGGCGTCATAAATTTACCACTGTAAGTATTCAGTTAAATAAAGAACAATCACTGTCTTCCCTCAAAACAGATTTTATCATCTTCTACTTATTCCAAACAGAATCTGACCAAACCCAATAAGATATAGACAAACCATGTATGTATAACCCACGGTAGCACAGAACTATTGCTTAAAAGGTTTGGGCATTACAACAAAATTTAAACTTTAAACAAGAAAGCAGTATTATTGAATATTCCTGATATGATTGATGTACTGATTTCCCTTTCATTTTCCCAAAAAATAATAACAAAAACATGATTTGGACAAGATAGTATGCAAGTCAGCGTTAGGATATATGTAACACTCAAAGTGAATATAAATGACATTGATTATTAGTTTCATCCAATGAAAAGTGAAAGTATTTTGAGTGTATTTCCTCACAAGTACATTTAGTTGGAAATTACCAATATTTGACTAAATACAAAAATAAGATGCATTTATCATGAGATGTGTTTGTTTATTCTCCTATCAGTAACATGATGTTGATTGTAGAGTCATTTCCTCCTCTCAACCTCCAGTACTGCAGGCATTACTTCAGTGAATTGCTGTCCTGCAGTTTCAAGGTGTGTCGCTTCCATCACGTCCCCATCGAGGGGGATGAGAAGGTGGGTTCAAAAAGAAATTCTGCAGTTTTTTCAACTTGCAAACAGCATGCTGAACTGCTAAACTATGAATATGCTGGATACGCTATACAGAACTGTATCTTTTCTGTCATCAAGTAAAGTAGATTAATATGAGTTAACATTTGAATATAATAGTCAATGTAAATTCTTTAGCATTTGGGACTGTAAATTGGAGTAATGCTTCATATTAAAGCTCTGTGATTTGTGTTGATCACAGAGGCAACATCACCCTCTGCTGTGTCCGATCTGTAACTCCACACTTTATTTCAGAACTGTGGAGTCATTCCAATATTTTTTTCTTTTCTCTTTCAGTTCTGTGTTGAAACAGTGACTCAGTTCTCCAAAAATGTAATGTGCCTCCAGAAAGCAGGTACGTTTTTTTTCACTGTATCCAATTAATTAACTCCGACCAGTCACAGTTCATGCAGTGTTTCTTGTGAATGTCTTAATCTTTTTTTATTTTTTCTACATCATGTGGCTTCTCTCACTCTCTCTCACTCTCTCTCTCTCCTCGGTCCTCCTGCCCATTTCATTTTATCTCCAGGAGCTGTGTTTACAGGCTACTACCAGAACAACCCACCAGGAGCTTATTTCTCTATGCCAGTGCTTCTATCACTCCTCTGGGCTCTGCTCAAAGCAGGCATGGTGTCTGATGTCTTCTCAGTCCTAAGCGTCAGCTTTGCCCACAAGATAGTGGTCAGTTGGGTTTTCATCCATCTGTCAGCAATAAAGTCACGGTGCAGTACACCTTGTAGTCCAGTAGGAGGCAGGGCATGTTCTGTTTTGTATGGCCAGAGAAAGACTGTAATGAAAGTGTTGGTTTGTGTGAATAAAAACACACTTAAAAGCATGAGTATGTACATTTTGGGACAAGAAAACAGATTTTCAACATGTATCCTCCTTTCTCTCATTTCTAGCCTACCCATGAGTTCCTGCTAGCACTTTTCAACCATGTGAGAGAAAAGGGTCTCACGGGCTGTGTTCCTCAACTCATGCGGCTCACATTCAGGGTATCTGAATTCCTACTTACTTCTCTTACTGTGTCGTTGCAGAATCTTGTTTTTGTGTGTTTATGAATGTTTCTCTTCTTCTGTGTGTTGACAGATGGCCAGTGCTGGACTGGTGCTGAGTTTGGATTGCTTTGACTGTGTAAAAAACACACCTGAGTTCCAGCAGGTGCTCCATCCAAATTCACCTGTTTCAGTGTCTGGCAACCACAAGTGAGTTGGAGCATCGCTTTTTATTCAAGTAGTTATTTACCGTCTCTGCTGTGTGATTTTTAGCAGTATAAGCAGCTGCCTGTCTCTGTCTTTGTTATCAAAGTTTATCAGTGTCCACCAATCAACCCTCTCCAGAGTACCTGAAGTTAGCCCAGGCCATTGTGGAGATCGAGGTTAGTTCTTTTCTTCCATAGATTACTATTCTGAATTTATCCACATGAATGAAATGTTTTAGGCTTTTTTTTTTTGGTTTAATTTGTTGTTGCACTCTCAGGCTTGTTTTTATGCTTTCTGTCGGCCAGCTTTGCACGAAGCAGGAGGACTGGAGGCGGATGGGTGAGGTTTTCAAGTTCATTTGCCAGTCTTGCAAACTTCCCAACCAAATGGAGAACATCAGCGGTCGCGTTGCCATATCGCTCCTGTCTGAGAGCAAAGACAAGCTGTTACTGCCTTTTGCTGCCTTCGCTGAGACAGGTTAAAAACATGTTACTTTAGATGAAGACAATTTAACTGCATTTGTGTCATGGTTCTCTGTTCATATTCATTTGTGATTTGAAAAGAAAAAAGGTTTGATTATTATAATTTTTTAGTGTGTCAGGGTAAGGGTGAAGACAGCCTGATCAAGAGCTACTTTGGCAGAATTGGAGTCTCGCTTATGTTAAGATACCACAAAACACACCAGTGGGCCAAGGTAAATACAGTCTGTGTGCCTGTCTTCTGTCTGTCATCACTCACTAACGTAGCCAGCTGTACTATGGTACTCTTTGGATGGAGGTGGCCTCTGGAAATAATTCATCTGTGCTTTTAACTAGGTATGCAGCTAACTGTTACTCAGTTAACCACAGATAATGTTTTTGACCAGTTACACTTGTCAGTTTCTAGGTTAATTTGCATTCACACTCTGCTAGCACTCTTTGTTGCTAGCAGCTGGATCTGGGACCATTTCTTCCAGAAAGGCAACAAAGTCAAATGCTACTCTACAGTTTAGTTGTAGTACTAGCACTATTTTGTATGATAGGGCTGTGAAATATGACTATATACATCATGTGGCAATAGAAAAACGTCTATCATCTCATATTATGCTCTATCATTTATTTTATTGTGATGCAAAATGCTCTCTTTACAGCAACTATATAGTCATTGAATTTAAATGTGCTTTATCAGGATAGGCATTGTGACCTAAATGAGAATGAGATTTTGGTCATATCACCAGCTCTACTGTACCATACTAAGTATAAACACTGACTGTACAATTACAGATCTAATCATTTAAACAACGTACCTCTTGTATTTGTGTGTGTGTGTATGTGTATATGTGTGTTTGTGTGTGTAAATGTAGGGTAGGAAGGTGGTGGAGGTGCTTTCCGTTTCAAAGGTCGACTACTCAGCGCTGAAGGGTTTGTTTGGGAATGAGGATAGAGCATCACGCTGCTACCTGGTCACCGTGGCGACTGAGCTCTTCCTGCTTAGTGGCAGCTTGGAGGGAGCTCTAAACACACTGAAAGGTAACAGCTGTGGTCACTCATTTTAAAATATCCAATGTTTCTGTTTATGATCAAAAACAATATGGCTGTCGTAAACCGGTTAAATTCGTTTTACTGCTATGCTTAATGCCCTTTGGGAAAAGAAAAAGGGAGTGAAGCAAGTTTTTTTTAATAAGATATTGTTATGCCATACTTGAAATACAGGCGCGTAAGCACATTTTGACTTCTGTGGACATTAAAGCTTTGTTCTAGTCTAGACACAATACAAACACATCATGGAAAATATACTAGGAGTGTGGAGTTGGACACTGAAGTAGCTCAATCACAATTAACAGAAACATTGCTATAAATTAAAATTCTGCTAATTTGATTACTACAGCCCACCAAGTTCTTTTTATTTATAGGACATCCTATGAATCATACATACTCAATAGGGGGGACTCTAGTCCAGATCTGGACTGAATAACAATTTAATCTGGACTGGGTTGTTCAAAACGAGCTGATGCGAACAAAAAAAGAGAGAGGGGAAAAAAAGGTTGACCTTGAAAACTGCATGTAAGGATTAGTGGACTGAGAAATACCTGTTCATTTTGCCCGAGGCAAGCACAAAACCATGTGTGCTTGATTTGCAATAAAGCAGTGGCCATAATGAAGAGTGGTAACATAAAATGCCACTACAAACATGCCCCCTTTGACCAAAGCTATCCCAAAAACATGGAAGAACCACAAAATTGAACAAGTTGATGTCATTATATCACCTCCAGCAGAAAAACTGTAAAATCAGACATTTTTAATGATGAACACAGTTAACTCATGCTGCAGCAGATTTACTAATGAACACTCTAGTGTGCTATCACACATTTTTATACCCAATTTAAAGGCTTGGAGACCCAACACAGGTGTCACTTGTCTCATTAGTACAGAAATGCTTCTCATGTACTGAGCTGTGGAGTTTTTATACTGAAATATTATGTAATGTACCTTAACTGGACTGTTGATGTTGTGGAGGTTTGGTGAGTGGGCCTGTAAGAATTGTATATTTAAGTATCCCTGCTATCAGTAATGCTTTAGGAGTCTATGCATCTGTTTATCCAGAAAACAAATGGTTCCTGAGTTCGAGCTCCTGGCCGTGTGAACCTCCTGATCTGGAGAGCCGGAGTCGTGTGCTGATGCGTCTGGCAGAGAAAACCTCTCATAGAGACACGCTGGAGGTCCTCCGCAACCTACCTGGAATCAAAGAGCCAGATGGTCAGCCAGCATAACCAGCACTGTTCCCAGTTCTGTCATCTTTTACTCTTTTAAACTTACTGTTATATATTTTGAAGTTAAGTGAAATGTACATTATGTCAGACTGGGCCCAGATCGTTAAAAATCTGGAGCATAATTTTATCTCCTAGGCCTCCATGAAATTCACATTTGTTTTAAGTGAAAGGTCTTTATACCTATTGAGTGGATTGTCATCACATTTATTACAGACATTCATGTCTCCCACAGGATGAAGTGTAGAAACTTTTCATTGACCCAATCATCAACTCAAACTTTAAATTTCCTCTTAAATGTGGTTTATTCTCAAAATAGCAGGACTGGCATCAGACTCAGCTTTACCTTGTGCTTAGTGGTAATTTGCATGTGTTACTAAGCTCAACTCATACAGTGAAAATGGTATATATCGTTACATCCTTAACATCAGCCTGTTAGCGTTGTCACTGTAAAGATATCCTTTTTGGAGGTGTAATATCTATTGATGTGCATTTAAGATATTGTAGACACACTTCAACACACTGTTAAAAATTGACTGCAGGCTTCAGTATGATGATTAATGTCTGTAATTGTGTGTGTTTTGTTTTCCTCAGATAATATCGATATCTCACGGTACAGTCCTCTGTTTAACGCTCACCTGCAAGTGTGTGTGGACAGACAGGTACTTCCTGTCGCTTCAGACACAGTGGACTTCATGCTCTTAAAAAACCTGGCAGTGGACCAAGCAGTGCTACAGATACTATTACACAAACTGGGGAAACAGAACTTGTGGCTCCGAGCGCGAGAAGTCTTCAGACGTAAGTATCGGCTTCTACTTTATTGGCTGTTCATCTTGGATCGTAAAGTTTATTGGACTTAAACGGCAGCTTCATTAATACATTTACCAGCAACAATAGATGACCTGTTATTCTCACAGTGTTGTTGTTCCATCTGTTGATTCTGTGGCTTCATTGATGTTCTCCAGACTCTCTGAGTGCGGGATACTACGCAGGTGTATCAGCTCCCTCTGGTTTCATGACACTGATCGTCCCCTGTCGACTGGGGGAGGTTGAGCTGGCTCTAGCCTTCGAAATGTTCATTACAGTCAACGCAACAGCCATTTTACACCCTCCAGAAAACACTACTTCCTGCCTCAACATTACTCTCAAAAGGTAACGTAACGTGTGTGTGTGTGTGTGTGTGTGTGTGTGTGTGTGTGTGTGTGTGAGCCCTGTTTGCATCATGTGATCTGCATGTACGTGACAGTCCTGCTTCCTCCCCCTCCAGGACCCAAAGCTGTGAGAGTGAATACCTCTCTGCTGGTAGCCGTCTCCTCTCTGCAGCATGCATCCCTCAGCCCAAACTCATTGTTCACTACACAGCAGTTAACTCTTTACAGGAGCAGGTATTCACACTTGACATTCCCTCTGCTCGACGTTGGCTCCGACACAATCATTTGTGGGCCAATGAGGTATGGACGCACTAGAACTGTTACCCCCCCACCCACCCACACACACTCTTTGCAGTCCCAGGACTTACCTTCCTTCACCCTCAAACTGTTTAAGTTCCAGAGACATCAGTTGACTGGGGGGAAAACTCCCAGTTTTATGAAATCAGGAAAATGATGCATTTCTGTTGGCTGTACGTTCACCACTCAATGGTGCTATTTCAATTTAGCTTTTGACTTAAGAAGCAGAAAAATCAGAAGATCACCACCAAAGACTGACGCCAGAACTTAACACTTTGTTTTATGTTTTTTTGTTTTTTTTACAAATCTAATAATTTATCTGTGTTCAGTTTCTTTAAAAAAATATGTTAAAGGAGTTTTGTTGATTCCTTGTCATTTCCTGAGGTGTTCCTTAAGATAATTTGTCTTTGATTTATGTCACTCAGTGTTTATGTGATTTACTATTAAAAAAAATAACTGTGGGGGATGTCCAGGTTATATTTGTCGTTGTTACAAAGTATTAAAGATTTTGTTTACTTAATTGTAAATATCATCTGAGTGTAAATAGGTATATATTTATAATGGTGTTAAGTCTTTGACAGTATTATGTTACTGATTTAGGGATTAGGGATTGTCAAAAACTCAATTGTTGCCAGTTCAAGAGCTGCAAATTTGCATTTCCTTTGTATGATGTTTTTATAAAACTGCTGTTCTGCTTCAAAAGGTTTGGCTCTGTATTGTTTTTTCATATAAGGGATAGTATGCATGTGATGTCGCCAGATATTCCCCTGTAGTCTTGACATTATTTCCCTAGTGTCTGCGAACACGTTCCAGGAAACTCAATATCACATCATAATGTTTCCAGACCAATGACCATCTGGTTAGTGGTATAAACCATGTATCTATTCCCTCAGCTTTTACTTTTACCTTTTCCAGATATGTTTCTTTTAATATTGCAAAACTCTCATAACACCTGTCTGTTGGTGTCATGAAGTAATGTTACTGCATGTCTGCTGTAATGGCAAACAGTTTAATAACTATCCTGAAGGAGGTATCAGTTATCAGTGCCTGGAACAGATTTGAAAAGCTTGATCCACCGCCTTATTAATCAAAGTTGAAGGTGTGAAGCATTTTGTCGTGTTGGTTTATAAATATGACAGTGATTTACCTGCTGGCCCAATGATGCACATCACTGAAAATCCTGACAATTAAAATGCCTGATTTGGCATCGCAGTTAGTTTTTGACAAATGATTGTACTTCTTCATGGTAAGTTTTTCTTGTTTTATGTTTAGCTGACCTCTCCAGCCTCTTAAATGAAATTACAGTAGCTGCATGGACACAAACAACAAAATATAATAACATCTACAGATAGCGCACTGACAGCATACACAACATTCAGGGTTCAGGTCACACACATATATACAGTTGCCATGACAACCAAGAAACCACACGTCACTGGCCAGTGTTATCTGGTTTAAGGTCCATGTGAATCAGGCCTGTGCTCCTCATGCCTTTTTGAAGCTGTGAGAAAATATGTCTGAAATAACTCCATTGTAGTCATTGTAACAAACACATGTTCACATTAAAAAAAAATTTGTTGGCTCAAATGCACTTTCTAATTTCATGTGGACAGATATTAAAGGTATAGACTATATATGCCTCTCCTCTTCCATATCTTACACATGGCACTGAAACACAAAGTATGTCATTTACAGTCATTATAAGCCTTGCGTGCAGGTGTTACACAGCAACTTCACCACCAGGGGGGAGTACTGGACTGTGGTAAGAAGAATAAGTAGGCATGGTTGTTGATAAGAACGTCAGGCATGTTAATGAATTGTGAATACTATTCAAAAGATGCTGGTGGGAGCACAGCAGAAGAAAATAGACCTAGACAGCTGTAGTAGCAGCAGCTCCTCTTTAGCTCTTTTCACATTTTTACTCCAACAGAGGGTGATATTTATCAAAATCAAAGCATTTATAATTTTACTATAGTGTCTATCTGATTATGTGACTCAATTTCTTAGAGTAGAGAAATCACTTTTCAGCTTGAGGTCTGTTTATGGACCAGAAATAGGTTCAGAACTTTCAACTCCATTCTAAAGACATTTGTAAAGTGACCTACAAGTTTGAGATGACCTAATAGAAATGAGAGACAACTGTTCGAGACATAGGTATGGTGGATAGACAGATGGACTGGAGGTTTGAGTCATTGCATAGTTCATCACTTTCTACTGTTACCCTCCCCAACCCCCCTTTCTCTGCCTGGCAATTAGTTGGAACCTTCTGCAGCATACATTCAGCGAAACACTGCAGATCATCTGTTTTCCCTTCTATCGCCACAATCTGTGAGATGATCCTGCGAGGCGAGCTCCGGGGGAAGTTAGAGTGAAAAAAAGCCCCGGTCGACCTTCACGTGGTCTGGATACATGAATGTCTGTTAAGATGTTCTTTCATGTTAACATTGTCAATGGGCTTTTCACCATTTAGTCAGATGATATGCTGTAAATAATGGAAAAAGACCATATTGGGCAAACTGACGTCAAAGTTCGTGTCATCCAAGGATAGAGATAATCCTAACACTGAACCATTTGTGTGATTTGTTTTTCTCTAAACCATGTTTCCCCCTTCCTGGAGGCTCAGTAACCTTAACTTCCCTCCACTTTTGGGCCTGTGTCATCTCAGGTCTACTGTTGCATGTGTCATCTGACCATGATTCCTCAGACTTTAAGAATTGTAATTAACACACTCATTCATTCATTCATTATCTTGCGTGCGTACTCTACGGTGGCTTTAGGAAAGGCCTGTGTGAAACACAAAGCTCCATGGGCTCTTCCATCAGGAGTAGTGTTTTCTCACTTTGACATATCAACATAACCTCTGGCATGTTTGCAAGCCATTCATCCTTTTATCTGTCCATGCTTACTTTAATCACCTTGCGAGGTTGCTGTAAATCAGACCTGGGTCACTGTTGTTCTTTCCTTTAACCCCAAGATAAATGGGGTAACATTTGTGAACTTTGTCAAATTCAGTTTGTTAAGTGTCTCATATGATCTCATTTAGATAACTGCTAAACCATACAGCTTTCACCCTTCTTTTAATTCCTCTGCTGCACCAGCTGCTTTCTTACAAATACTCGTGTAACTTATGTTTTTGTAGTTGACCTCGCTTCATCCTCATTAGGGTCTATGAGTTACAGCCCAAAGGTTATTCAAATGCCTTCAGCCTATTATTTCAACCAAAAGTAGTGGACAGGTTTTGAAGCAGGGTGTTGTATAAATAAAATAAATTAAAAAAGGTTGATTGAGGAAACAATCTGAACACAAGATCCATTTAGTAATTTTTCATGACCTTTCATTCATACCATGTGATTTTCATCATGACGTTTGCCTAGTTTTCATCAAATTTCCATTTTTTCTTTGCACTTCAAGGACTTCTCACCCATGTTTGCATAGAAGCTGAGGTTCAGAGTTCATTCTTGATCTTAGAAAATAATCTCAACACAAGATCTATCCATTACTCTTTTTTTTTTTTTTTAATCTGTGTGCAAGAAGTGTAAGAAGGAAAAGACAAACTCTCCAGAGCTCATAAGAATGAAAAAGCCTAAAAAAGATTAGTGCAGTCCACCTGTATTATTTAACATAGGGAGAGCCCACATAGGTTTTTATCAGAAATAGTGTTGGATTGGCTTTGCATTGATAAACAACAAGAAAGGCCAAAGGAGATTTTTGCCAATGATTGTAGTAATTAACAGCTCTTTCTTTACTGCAACAGATTGTATGGAAATGATTGCTAACAGTATATAGAGTGCACAATGTGGATGTGATGGATGTGAGTATATGACATTCAACAATTAGGTGATCTGTCAGGCTTATAAATAAACGCCCTCTCCAAAGTGAATCACCTATTAATTAATTCTCCTTTCATCAGCCAGCCAACACAGACATGATGCTTCCACACATGTAAATAACATGACGTGTGATATGTGCTAATGGTGTGGCCTAATCATGCGCTTTCAAGACGCAAGATGATAAACACAGAGACTGATGCAACTTGTGGAGTGACAGTGGAAAGATGAGTCGATGCAAAATTCATCCCTCCTTCATCACTTATTCATTCAAAAGCTCATTTTAAAGGCCTGTGCTGGTGAATCATAACTTGAGAGCTTTTTGAAATGAGCTGTGCCTTCTGCAAGGTCCTTTTGAAAAGGAGTGAGGAGAGAGAGAGAAGGAAGAACCACAGCAGATCAATACTCTTCCATAACCCAGGACTCTAACAAGTGCATGAATACTTTAACAATGTGTTTGTCGGAAACTGCTGTTTACTCCTTTATGCTGCAAGCTGTGCATCAAATATGAGAAACATGGATGTATTTTTGAACAGCTTAATTGGTGCTATTTTAGGTTTTCAGAGTTCAGGAAATCAGATGCATGCACAGTGAATTTGAGGTTCCAAATCAAGCTTTGAAATGTGAAAAAAAAAGAAAAAGTAATATCTAAATGGATAGTTTACTTTGTTAATGCTTTTAATATTGTCTGATGTTTATATGCTGTATATCCCTACAGGGATTTATAGTTATGCCGTAATATTAATTTCTTTTCATAATTGAAAATTAATAAAACAATAAGGTTTGAAATTCAGTGGCCTATTATTCAAATTGGATACTGAAGTCTCATTTTTTCCATGGCTCCCCTCCAGTGCAGAATTTTAACACATTTTTACATTTTATCCTTCACTTAACATCACAACTTACAAATAAAGAAAACAGGCATATACCGAGTCTTCAGTGAGCCAACCTAAATGCACCAGCTGGAGGGTCAGGATTCAGTATTCCCTGTGTGTACTGTATGAACATCAATCATAATTAGCTGTGTGTGTTGTAGGGGTGATCTCCTGTGGGAACGCTAAATCAAATACAATTAATGAGTCTGGCTTTTATCCTATTTCATGAAATTTAAATTCCCTTTTAACGTTACGCATAAGAACTTTATTCAATTTCCTTCAACTTTACGCATGAGAACTTTACACGAGCACGCGCACACACCCCATCCCTCACTATCAGGCACGAGCCCTCCCTCCCTCCCTCCCTACCTACCTCTCTTGAGCGGAAGTGGGTCCATTTTTTTCTCAGTCGGATAAGAGCGGCTCGAGGAGCTGCAGCCCGAGTAACACGCGCCTACGAGAGCGCACACCTTAATGTTTCTATGAACGTTTCAATTTTCCCAGAGTAAACTGCTGCAACGACAACGGAGTAAAGGACGTGGAGAAGAGACCCACGCCGAGTTTCCCCCGGTTGTAGGGCGTCGTTTTATCCGCGCTGTCGGGAGGAAAAAAAACCTCCCGTGTGCATTCCTCCACGCAGAGAGCCAGAGCCTGGACGGGGAAGGGGGAGCTGGAAGCGGCCTCTTCACACGGTGGGACGCTGAATTCACCCGCAGAAGCTCGTAACAGACGTGCTTGTCTGGTAGTTTTGACTCTAACCGAGACTCTGTGTGTTAGTTTTTTGCCGCCCTAATGACCCACAGCGCGTTATGAGATCGTTGCTTTGATGAATAATTTACGGTCTCTCGGTCCGAGGCTCTCGCTGCGACTACCGAGCGTTCGCTGGCTGCGCATGACGCCGCCTGCACGGGCCCCGATGGTGGACTAGAGAGAGAAGCCACAACCTCAACACGGACCTAAATTTGGAGAGCAGAATAAAAAAAAAAAGAATAAAAAAAATATATACATGTATATACATATAAATTATTTAGTACTCGCCTGGGTGCTGCTTTGAAGCGCGGAGCTCCGTAGTCATGTTGCCGAGCCAGTGGGGGAGGAGAGACCGAGCCCCCAGTACTTCGACGCCGAGCCAGTGTCACTCCAGTTTCGGGTTTATTTTATGAACCTCGAGAAAAAACACCAACCGACACTTTTCCCCTCCTCAGAAGCGCCAACATCACTCGGTGTCATCATGTTGGTCATGTAAGAATGGCTCGGATGCTCCTCACTACAGCCTCACACCACTGAGTTAATATGTTCTCAGCAGTATAAGTGTTTTCTTTATACCTCAATCTCTAATGAACTGCTTTGGAGAACTGGCTACCTCCTCGTTTTGCATCAAATCTGAGTTCTATAATACAGAGAGATATCTGTAAGTGGATGAACACCGTTTTCACTGTTGAACTGACTTAAATACCTCATGAATCTACCTCAAACACCAGATTATTTTCTACACAACACAACGGGGCCGATGTGTCCTCAAATGAATACCTCAACTGTAAACTGAGCTTGTGTTTCAGTCACACTGCAGATGGCTTCATTTCCAGACTCGGACCTGCAGACGTGCCCGCTCTGCAAGGAGCTGTGCGGCTGCTCTGCGCCCATCTCCTCCAGCTCTTCTACCTCTTCATCGTCCTCGCATACCTCGTCCTCCTCCAGCCAGACCACCAGGAGGCTTCACGTCCTGCCCTGCCTACATGCCTTCTGTAGGCAGTGCCTAGAGGGCCAACGTAGTCCAGGGGACCCTCTGAAGCTGAGGTGCCCCACCTGCGACCAGAAGGTGTCCATCTCCGAGGCCGGGGTGGACTCCTTGCCTTCTTCCAACTTCCTCTTCAGCAACCTGCTGGATGTGGTGGTGAGCTCTGAGGAGCAGATCCAGAACAAGAACGGCCACCATCACCGGGGAGGCTTAGGTGGAGGCTCCTCAGGCTTCCATCACCCCCATGGAGGACTCCTGCACCAACACCACCTGGGAGAGCCTCAGTGCAGCTCCTGTGATGAGGAGAACCCGGCCACCTCCCACTGCCTCGACTGCCAGGAGTATCTCTGTGACAACTGTGTGCGGGCACACCAGCGGGTGCGGCTGACCAAGGACCACTTCATTGAGCGCCTGGGAGAGAACCTCCACCTGAGCCGGGTCAACGCCAACAGCAACCAGGGCCAGCCTGGGGTGTCGGTGTCCCTCGCCCAGTCCCTGCAGAACAACTTTGCCCTGCTGTCCCTGTTCCAGGATCGCATGAGCTTCTGCCAGCACCACGACAATGAGGTGAGTGGAGCTGAAGGATCATAACATATAGCATTTAAACCACAGAAGCAGGGCAGCATTTACCCATTCATTTATTTACTAATAGTTGAAGTGAATGGGAAATAAATGCACGTCACACACAAGTACTTAATCTATTTTTGACACAGTCTGTGGTGCCTCTGCATCTAACCCCACCCTGCTGGTCTTCTGCTGTTTTGTATTTTAATACCATTATATTTATTGTGTCACACACACACACTATAGTGTAATACCATTATGTGTGTAGTATGGAACCATACTGGGGGCCATATGGCCTTAGGTTCAAAGGGAGCTGAGTGGCTCTTCACCTAGTTCCCCGGAGACGAACAGGCACGTGTGCTGAGCTGGATTTACACACACACACACGCACGCACACATATATATATACATACACACAGAGACCCTGCATGCACACACACACACTTCTATGCATAGACACATGCAGAGTCTGGTTAATCTGTACCACACCATCCATTCAGGGCAGAGAGAGGCCCCTGTAGTAACTGCACACATGTTTCTATGACTGTTAGAAGTCCTATGCATGGACATATTATGGAGATCTAGCTTTTCTCTGATAATGGGAAAGACAAGTTGGAACTTGGGGGCCCAAAGTTTTTTTTTTTCTGACCATGTGATCTGGGCAGAGGAAACTACAAAGGCCTATAAAACAGGAAACCAGCTTTTTCTCTGTTTAGTCATATGGTCAGGAAGAATAACAAATAGCATTAGGAGGGGGTCTTGGAATGTAATTTTTCTTCTGGTTTCTGTTGAGGAGCTCAAGGAAGTTCTCCCTGCTGTTGGAGAATACACTGCGAGGCACCTACAGCATGAATAAACTATCCCTCAGTATCTTATCAGAAAGCTGTGGTGGTGTTACCCGACCCTACCTACCCTATCATATCTGCAAATGTGGCCCGTACATTTTCAGCGGGGATTGACAGTTAATCACAGAACCTTTTACTTAAACCCTAATCATCCATTTATAATGAAATAGTGCAGCGCTTGTGCAAAAGTGAGTCATATTAACTTCCTCGCATAACCAATTAACAGACTTGAGTTACACACCAATCCTGCCATATGTACCCTGTTAATAAATATGGAGTCAAATACTTAACTGGACGCCATTTATTGTTAACTGGATCTTGAAAAACTTGCTGTCGTTCAAGTTTAGTGTGTCGCACAAAAACCCTGGCGACTCTGTCCCGCCCATGCGGAACAAAAGCTGATCATTGTAGTCGACGTCTTCCTACGTGTCTACAATATAAGTTTAACGTGCTGCGATGCATGGAAACATGAGGAAATGAACAACGGTGTCATTATAGCTTCAACAGGATAGAGTAACTGCTTTTATCGGAGCTGAGAGTGTCCATTACCTACTGAGTGCTAAACATGCTATTAGTTTTTGTGGTAAAGCTAAACCCTAGGGGGGCAACAGAGAATGTAACGACACAAATAATAGGACTTGTGTTTCCGAAAACAAAGCCCACTATTTTGCAGCGCTATTTAATGTGCTGAATGTAAATAAAACAGCAGAGCTATCAATGAGTGCCTGATACAGCAGTGAGCGCCCAATCACTGAAACCAAGTTCAGATTTCCAATTTAGTTTTTTAGTGGACCCCCCCCCAACCCCTTGCCCCCCCTTCCCTCCTTCCTTCACGCCCACCCCCAATCCAATGCCAGTAAATGGGTGGGTTCAGTTTTCCAGTAAGAGCTTCATTTCCCAGTAATGCCTCACTCGCTCCAGCCCTGGGGGAGGGAATGACACAGGAGAAGGCTGCTCTTTCTTTACCTGGGAGGCAAGGAGCGAGCGGAGTCATTGTCCCGTCATCCAGCTCCACATCCATCATGTGTTTTTAAAAAAATGGGTCCTCCCCGGTCAGTCGCTCTGTTGGAAAGAGCGGTCTGTTTTGCAGCTCAGTCCTTCCATATGGGTAACGATGTGTCAAGAAAGAATCCTCTTCATCTCAGCTCAGTTTTTGTGATTTGCCGAGCCCCATTTTTCTTATTTTAGTCGACTCTAGTAAATCCAAGATGTAAAAGTTAGAATTTCTTAGTTTGTGTTGGAATCTTTCTTGGAAGCCTGCGGTTTCATTCCAAAACTTGTCATTTCCTTGGGTTTGCCTTGAGTGTTAGTGCTGTATTGTTTTAGCCTCAAAGTTCACAGTCTCAAAACAGTTGTGTGTCTGGTCAAAGAAAGGACCTTTGTTACTGCTTTGACTGCTATTGTTCAGCACAGCTCCAACCAGATATGCCTGTCTGCCAGTTTTATGGGTTGTGGGAACTGGTTATTGCACACACAGTAGGGGGTCTGATCAAAATAGTTTCCTTTCTCAGTGTTGCTGCAGTGCAATGTCTGTAGTTCCCAATTTGAATCATATTCCATGCTATTTAAGCAGGTTTGTGGCTGGTCAGCATTCCGGTTTTGGAACATCAACCACCGGACAGTTATTTCCTCTCATGCAAGCACAGAACTTTGCAATGCACATCTGTGGTCAGCTGGCCGTCAGCTGTGTGGCCCCGCTGTTTATTCAAGTGCAACTCTTAACAGAAGACACGAGGCGCTGCATTTGTTTTTGTCTGGGCCAGCGCTTTGAGGTCTGCTTGGTGTGTCAGGGCCCTCCATACCAATAGGAGAAGACATTCTTGTGTAAGTTAGGGAGCCAAGTTTTTTTTTTCTTTTTCTTTTTTCCCAGGAGCTGGGGTCTGTCCCCTCTGCAGTGTTATGTAAGGCTGCCGAGGAATTTTCTCCTCTCCCGGGAGATTGGTGGTGATGATGGTCGCTGCTCACTGGGCTCACGGAAACACCAGAAAAATATTTTTTTGGTTGCGTTATTGTGAAAAAAATAAAGAGTTCAGTCCCTTGTGTCCAAATGGAATTCCAGCATCCAAAGACCAATAAAAAAAGTCTCATTGTGTCCATCTATGAGGATGTTTGGCCCACAAACATGGACCCGCACAAATGAGAGGAGGATGTGATGTTCAGTTGGTTAAGCTGGACAGAGCATTCGGATCTCAATGTGGACACTGGAGAAACATTAACACCAGGTGTAAATGTAACCGGGTTAAATCAAATCTAGACACAATCCGGATATGAAATGCATTTGAATGCAAGGTGTAAAGTTATTATAAGACAAACCTGACTACTATTAGTGTAATAATAAATATCACATGCAGAAGTTGCTTAATTAATGTTCCCTATGGATCAACTAGAGCATTAAAATGAACCTAGTTTATCGGCCCTTTTCACAGCAGGCACTTGCTGTGGCATGTCACAGCAGTGCTAGCACAAGTGACATTAATCACAGTAACGACGGCTGTATTCTCAGCAGGTGTTCCAGTTTCAGGGCTCTGCTCATTTTCAATGTTTGTTTTATCTAATATCAATTACACCTGTGCCTCTTTCTAAGAAAAAAAGAGTCTAATGACATGCAGTAAGTCATTTCTGACACTGAAAAATGTCAACTTAATAACATCTGACTGATGAGATGGCACTATTGATAGCTGTGCGCTGCAGCTTCAGGTAATGCTGACAAGTTACTTTTAGAGCTTGTCTGATGCTGTGAAAGCGAATCATGTCAGACCGGAGAGACTAGATTGGTTTTTAATGAAGCGGTGTGAGCCAGCGTTACCGTCAGACTGACAGGACAGGATGCCTCACAGCTGCGAATCCTGGAAATCCAGATTAAGATTAAAATATTGATTCATAATGGGCTGCTAATTCACACGATAAATGTATCTGCTAATTATTTTCTCAGTTAATTATTTGGTGTATAAAATAGAAAAGGTACAAAAAAGGTCCTGAGGCACTGTTTTCAGTCACTCATCTGGTGCCTAGCAACAGTCCAAAACAAAAGGCAAAAAAACAGCACATTTTCACCTTTCAAATATTCTTGCATTTCTTTCTCAAAAATGACTTCAATTATTAATTGATTATCAAAATAGTTGATTTATTATTTTATGTCAATGGAACCATCAATTAATCCTTCCAATCCAAACTGTTCAATATTCACTTGGTGTTCAAGCCTATTTGTATCTTTATTTTGTGTAGCCCAGAATCACAAATTTGCTTTAAAGGTCTTTAAAATCTGTACACCCAACGCTACCTCTTTTAGGACAGATAGGCATGTCATATATATTGTATACAAGTGCAAGTGTGTGTGTGTGTGTGTGTGTGTGTGTGTGTGTGTGTGTGTGGAAATTAGCTAGTTTAATGTCTGTCGTCTTTCTGACACTTTGAAGCTTGCACAGAGCATCTTCAGCTGGCAACAGCTGAGAGTTAGTTTCATTTTGTCCTCTGGCCAATGTACAGTCTCATGTTAATTGACTACAGCTGATCAAATTTGCCAACGACAACTGCCGACACCGGCAGTTGCTGGCTAAAAATAGGAGGCCTGTTTTAATAAGTACACATGTGTTACATGATTCAGATTTTGGAAATTGAGAACCCTGTCAAATTGTAAAATCCCTCACTTTATGTTTAATTGGAAATCACATTTATTAGCTTTGATAATCTATCATTTTGAGATAGTTGTTAATGTACACATTTCAATTTGGGAATAAAAGCATCATAAAATACACAACCTAATTGCTTCACAGATTGCTGATGAAGCCGAGGGTTTCAGTTGGAAGATAAGGGTCTGTGGCCCCCAAAGGGTGTATGCTGCGCACTGACAAGAATTTACAGGGTGTGCACACATGAGTGAATATGCTGGCCTACTTTAAACAGCGTAAATGTCGTCGTTGTTACTCATCTGTAGCGCTGGCAGTCAGAGGGACTCCCTCGCCGCGTGTGTGTGAAGTGGAAAGGGAAAATTGGATTACATCAAAAGAGTGCCCTCTGCTCGCTGTGATGTCACCCTCCAACATACAAATACATATGCTGCTCCTTCTCAGAGACGGCTAATGATATGATAATCTCCGCGAAATGTCACCTCTGTGTCTTTTTTTGAGATTAAATTGTCATCACCATGACTACGCATCTGGCTGTGCACGCGCATCGCTACCCGGCAACAAACGCACACACCAAATAGTCTTTGGGAGATGGTGGGGGGTGGGGTTACAGGAGCAGAGGATAGAAAGTGGTTGCTGGGCGCCGAGCGACTAAAATGCATCATAGTATGAGGATGAGGTGAAGTTGAACTAATCAGTTTAATGCTCCTCTGTCTCCTCAGGGATCATTTTTGTCTAGCAGTAAGGAAGACGTGGGATGTTCAGCTGCAGTGGGAGGTCTGGGTCCTGTGCAGTTTGTCACACATTTTACACAATTCCTCTTTCTGTGGAACTTTTTCAGGCTCCATTATCTAGTTCTGTAGAGGCAGACTATCACTTGAAACATATGCTGGGCTGGCTTTGTGATCATCGGTTTTACTCCCCCCTCACTCTCTCTCTCTCTCTCTCTTTGCAGCTCGCTAGCAGAGAATGTTTGTAAGGAAACCCAAGCCAACACTGACGCTGATACAAGGCCAGAGGAATTCCTGTAACTTGAGTTTATACCTCCTGGGTTCTCTTTTCCCCTTCTTTCCCTCTCACTCCCTCTCTCTCTCTCTCTCACACACATACACTCACACGCTGGGTATTTCCTCTGCTGGCTCCTGCCATTCTCATCAGCGCTCTCTGCTCTGTGTCAGAGACAATGGACATTATGGATGCAGAAAGTCTCCTCAATATGATTTAGCAGCTGTTGCCGTTGAGGGGCAAGTGATTACTTTTCATCACTCCTGGAAGTATCGGTGCGAGTGTGTGGCTGCAGCGTTTTCTTTTCCAATAGCATCTCCCATCTGTAGGTAGTTATCCTCTGAAGAGGATTTTAGAGAGTGTGTGTGTGTGTGTGTGTGTGTGTGTGTGTGTGTGTGTGTGTGTGTGTGTGTGTGTGTTGCCATGCAGCCAGCAGAGTTGGATTATATGAAGTTGGACTTCCAGGGTTTTAATGCGCAACATGTGCCCAGTAATTAGAGAGCATTCCCTGTTTCCTGTGTGTTGTGAATGTGTTTCATGTAGGCTAAAAGGGGGGAGCACATATATGTGTGTGTGTCCTCTCTTTGATCTCCATTTGAGGCATTTATCACATTTTCTTTAGCAACAGGATTTAAAACCCATTCAAAACGCTGGAAGCTGCCACTTCCTACTCCGTGGTCAGGCACAAATGGGCTTTTAATTGGCCATTATTTGACCCCACTCAACGTGATTGTGCTGTTAACACATTTGACATAACAGCTCTCAACCCTGTTTGGGGGGGGGGGGGGGGACTCTCCACAGCTTCCAGCCACAATCTGTCCATCCTGAGTTTTTTTTTTTTTTTTTTAAATATTAGTCTGGAGCAGTTGCACAGTATTTGCTGTAGTTTGCCATGCTGTGCACTCAAATTGCTGCATTCAATTACATTACGTTTGAAAAGTTTAGCTCTACATTTTTGCATGCAGTTTTAGGTTTTTATATGTATTGTTCCTGCTTTTTTAGGCATGCATCATTAATTTCTTTACAGAATAAAAATCAACCAGCAGACTCTTCAGTTTCAAAATAAGAGAATCTGACTTAATTTATGCTGCAGTGCATTATCAACCAGCAGAGCACCGTAGTGCAACGGAGGACATGGAGGCGATGGTGTACTTACTGCTGTATGTGGCTTTTTGTCACACATGAAGCAAGAAAATTGAGCCGTATGGTTGTAACGCTGTTGCAGGTATTTAAAAATGGCGCGTTTGATTCTTGTGTCAGATGGCTCATGACTCTTCCAGTGAAGATTCTTCATTGGCCGGCAGTCTGTTGACGTCACATTTAGTATCGGCTCGCTTGGAACCTCACCAGAGCAGGTACTACAAAAGTACCAGGTACTATCCCTAATGGAAACGCAAAAAATACAGTCGAGTCAAGACGATTAGTGCTAGAACTGTATAGTGGAAAAGCGCCATAAGTTACTCCTTTATTTATTCTGTCACACACCTTGTCCCTTTATGCTAAATAGAGCGCTTTGTTTTCTTTGGGTGATGCTACATGTGAGAGGCATTCGCTTTTGTTGATGTCTGAGCTCGGCCTTATATAACCAGACCATTTCCTGAAAAAGGTCACGCTCTTTAGGCCGTCATGTTGGTATGCCTGCCATGTACTGTGTGTGTGTGTGTGTGTGTGTGTGTGTGTGTGTGTGTGTGTGTGTGTGTGTGTGTGTGTGTGTGTGTGTGTGTGTGTGTGTGTGTGTGTGTGTGTGTGTGTGTGTGTGTGTGTGTGTGTGTGTGTGTGTGTGTGTGTGTGTGTGACAAACAGACCATGAATATATGAGGGCCTCAGGACAGAGCAGCATGCTAAAACAATGGCTGCTTGTAATCCGTCTTGCAAACGTCTCATTATTTCTGGACTATTTTGGACAAAAACAGGTCATGTGGTCACTCAGAGCTTGATGTGGGTGTGTAAGCATGGGTAGTTTATTACGCTTTCTAATGTAAGTAAGTAAGAGTGGATGGTTTGTGACTGTACACAAATAAGCTTTTGTCACATTTCAGCTGCTCCACATTTTGCTCACGCAGCTTCTTCCATTTCATCCCCCGTTCGCTCCGAGCCGCGACTCACTCTCATGTTTCTTTCTCTGCTTCACCTTCTCATTGTTGTTACGCTCCTTCTCTTTCTCTTCCCCCTGTTTTTTTTTTAATCTTGCCCCCATCTCCCTCCCCTCTGACTTCCTTTTCTTCTTTTCTTTTTTTTTCTTTCTTCTTTTTACGGCCCTCGAGTATTAAGCGCAGACAGTCAGTCACATGCTCGCTGGGTAAGGAGGCCAGCTGACTGTGGTTTGTTTTCCTTCTCTGCTCCCGAGGCCATCCAATCAGAGCGCCGGCTTACGGCCACCGCCCCCCCGTCCCCCTCGCCTCATGTCGTATCTGGCAGAGTTTCAAAACATCTACAGGCATGTCCGTGTGCATGTTGTGTCCGTGGCAACAAGCCAACAGGGGTTGCCACGAGAGGGCGGGGCGGCAGAGGCGGCAACGTTGGAGGAGGAAGAAAAACAGTAATGAGAGAGGAGAAAGAGAGTGATGGAGGGAACAGAGAGGGAAGAGAGAGGGGAAACTATGTGAGCTAGATATGAAGGCTGCTTGGAAAAAGAGCAGGGAGAAATTCCTCACCATCTACTATATAGTGTACTACTGTATGTGTGTGTATATTTATTCATTTATTTATTTACACTAGGGCCTCACTGATACTGGATTTTGGGGCTGATATTAAAGAGTAAGAACATGTTGATCATTTTATATAAGCAGAAAATTTACATAAACCCATTTTATGCAATTATCCCTCAAATATAGTTATAAAACACTTCAAATCAATCAAACGTTATTAATTGATTAATATAGTTCAAAGTGCTTTACAATTGATTGACAAGCTGATAAGAAGACAGAAACCAACAGTCATCAGCACCGATGTATCTCTGACAGGCCGATATCAGCTGAATATATAAGCTGACTAATATATCAGTCGGGCTCTAATTTACACTCAAAAACTCCACAGTGGAATGAACATTAGTGTCCACGGCACATACATTGCTTTCTCTTTACAACTCTCAATTTGTCCATGATGACACGAAATGATGGAGACTAGTGAAGCTCCAGAATCTCAATTTACCGCTCACTGTAGAGTCAAACTGTCGACTGTCTGTTATATATATGGAGCGGAGAATGAGTGAACGAGGGAGTGATTTCAGGAACAGCTTAGGTGTCTGTGACTTCCATAAAAGGAGCTTTGTCTGGCAGATAGTCTTACTGGGATTGCTGGGAATGTCGGGATTGGGTATTCCACAGATTATCCCGCCTGGACATACCAGACCGGTTTAGGGTTGGTGCTGTCTGTTTGGCTTTTTCAGCAGTGGAGTTAAGTTGCAGCTTTATACTCCCTCTTCTTTTGCACTCAACCCTTCATCCCAAAAATAACACATGCAGAATGTAGAAGTTTTTTTTTTCTAAGTCCCAACATATGATCGCTGCAGCAGTTTCCTGTACAGCGGAAGAAGGAGAGTGCTGAAGCGAGCGCAGCCTCCTGACACCTGCCTCCGCCTGATGTGTTGGAATGAGACGTGTCGCTGGTCTCCATCTGTCATCACGTCTTTCACACAGTCAGCAGTCTTACCTGATGTGGCTCCTACTTACAATGAGGATTATAACGCTGACCAAAACCAGCCTGAGAGGTGCAACACATTATGATTCATGTGGACACAATTTATATGAGGAAAAACTGGCTGCAGTTGGTGTAAAATTATAATCTGGAAGCTGACAATTAGACATTTTTTCCACTAACATCAGTTTTAAAGATGGTACTGAAGCTCCTTCAAATAAATTAGGGAGGCCATGTATTTGTTTTTGGGTTGGAAGTGCTTGTAAAATAACAGTGGTTCTTTCTCCTTCCTCCTTACTGATAGTAGAGCCTTCAGCAAGGTACTCAACCACCAACCGCCCAACCGTCTTTTCAGATGCAGGCGGTTATATTTGACGGCTTCCAGGGGCTTTTGTGTAATAAAATGTGAGAGATGCAGCGTACTGGAAATTAATGGTCGATGAACCTAATCTGGATTTTTAAAAAGCTGCTTTTAAGAAGAGACACAATCAGACATGGTGTCTATAAATATGCTAAATTTGGTGTTCATATTTCAAACAGGAACGTTGTTTTTCTCTTGCTGCAAACACACCGGCGTCTTACATCAGCTTGTAGGAGTATCTGTTGACTGTGTGTTTGTGTGTCAATACCTTTCTGACCTTTCTTGTTTCTGTCTGTTGACAGGTAGTTCAACAGCTCACACCCGAGGCACTGACATTAATTGTGAAAAACCGTCTATTAAGCAAATCCCCATTGTTTAAGAACACCCAAAAAACAAACCTCCTTAGGAGATGATCTGTTTGTCGTTTGGATTAAACAACACACCTCTGAAAATAAGCTCACATCTTTATTTCTTTAGGTTGGGTAACTGAAGTATTTTCTTAAGTGAAGTAATTGATTAATTTAAGTTAATTTGAAAATATTATAAATGAATATTAAATGATATAATGTTGTATTCCTGTTTAATCATTTAAAAATGAATACAACAGCAGTGTAGTATGTTTTTTTTGCATGTTCAGAAAAAATAGCATTTTTAGCTTCTGTGAATTCAACATCAGCAACATATTTGTTTTCTGAAAGTCTGTTTTCAATTACATTTTCATTTGACTTCTTACAAAAAAAAAATTCCATTGGTTTCCAGTCCTGGATCGAGTTTCAAGCAAAGAAAAAAGCCATGATCTAAAAGGCGCTGCAGATTATATTCTAAGTCTATGTGAAATACATTTTTCTTGCATGTGACATTGCCAGGTATAGAGTAATATGGAAAGAGTTGAGAAATAGCATTTGGACACGACCTCTGCAGATGTCAGAGCATCTCACTGTCAGTGAAAAGTGTTTTTTAGCTCTTTGGTAAAATGTGCTTTTAGTTCCCAGAGCAGTCCTGGTTTTTCTGGCACCACAGTGTGACATTACATGGCCCTTGTCCCTTCCCCCCACTCTGCTGTACACGCAGGCAGCGAGTGCTGCATGGAGAGATTTTACTGGCTAGTTGGGCTCGTGCCCTCTCCCCCAGTTCCCAGTGCCTACAAGGGGGAAGGGAGGGAGGGGGCTGATCCTGCTGCTGTGTGAGCACAAGGCCAGGCGGCTCCCAGTCATTCAGTCATCATGCATTTTCTCTCTCAGGTTTTATCCTCAACATATCTGTATTTTACTCCCTTCACAATATATAAGACATTTCTATACTTTTTATGTAATGTTTCTGTCATCTGTAGTTTATAATTATCCATCAAATGATTTTACTCTTTGCATCATTTACTACCAATTTCACTTCTGTTATTCACAAATTACTTAAATCACAGAACTCTGCCTTCTGTTACTCTTGCAGTTCTTGCCTTAAAAATAGGGCCGCAACTAACAATTTCATTATTGAATAATCTCGCTGTTGTATTGATGATTAACTGGTTATTTGTGTAGTTTATAATTTCCCAGAGCTGAAGCAACATCTTGTAGTAGGTTGGTTTTGACCGACCGACAGACCAATAATAAATGAATTCACCTGAAAAAATTCAAGAAACAGATGTCAAATGGTCTCTCTTTTAGTCCTTGTTTTAGGGTACCATAAACATAAACATTCTCAAGCCCACGCCCCAACATATCTGTGGGTGTGTCTCGCTGTAAATTGATAATGGGAGCGCGTAATGGGCAGAGCGGGAGAGCGAGCAACATCCGGTGCACTAATGAAATACAATAACTCTCCCCCCCACCCCACCCCCCCCCCACCCTCATCTCATAGTATCTGAGGCCCGCTGCACAGAGCTTTATAGCTGGCTGCTGGCATGTTGCTTACAGCCCCTCTCAGAACACACACATCAAGTTTGCTTCTCAGTTTGTTTGAGTGTGTGCTGCACGTTAATGTGTAATGCAAATAAATGGCTGTTAGGAGCGTCACTTGCTCACAGGCCTCCCCCTCCAGGGGTGTTGTCTGTGGTATTTACAACTTTAGCGTGACACCACGCCTATTTCACATCTTTTTAACTTGTTTTTCACATTTCTGCGTCACGTGCACACTGGAAGCGTCTTGTGCACTCCCTGCATATGTGAGGGGTATCCGGCGTGTCCGGCTGTGAAATGCCTGGTCCGCTCTAACACAACATGTGTAACAGAGCAGCTGTATTTATGGCCTGCTAAGAATTTGGTTTGGAGGTGGTTTGGAGAAATAGAATTTTTGGAGAATGACTCTTTAATGATGGGTTTGAGGGACAGATAAAGACAGGCGGGCAGAGAAGGATCAACCTCCTTCTATGAAGACCTCTGGGAAGAACCAGTATCCTGTGCAAGTCAATAATATTGACCAAGAGGCCAGCGCGTGTTATGTAATCTACAACTGTGTGTGTGTGTGTGTGTGTGTGTGTGTGTGTGTGTGTATATGAGTGCATTCGCTTCACCTCTAAGACCTACTGTTGACAACACATAAGCAGCAGATAGCATTAAAGATATCGGAAGCTCCTCGCTGCTATTTGTCATAAGATCTAGTTCCATGAAATTGGACTCCACGGTTTTCAATAACAGGCTGCTGTTCATCCTGTTTTTCATTTTGTTCCCACATTCACTAATGGTGTCTGAAAACATGAGATAAGAATAGTAACAATTATAAGAAGTTATTGATTTCTGTATGGAACATATAAAATGACAGGGCTAATATGGCTGTTAAAATGAGTTGAGTTTTTTTTATTGGTCAATTCTACTTAATGTTGTGTGTGTGTGTGTGTGTGTATTCGATTTGTCTGTCGGTGCAGTTGGGACAATTCAGTATGTGGTATAAGTGTTAAACATTTGTTGGTTTATTCTGTTGTGGTGGTGGTGTTGTTTTTTAATGGACCTCCATAAATAGTCGTTGCCAAGGTGACAGCAGATCCAAACAAATGGATGATAGGTAGAGGCTTGTAGGAGACATTGATGATGGAAGAACTCAGTACGTGTGTTGCATATCTCATCATATGATTATCCTATTGCTCCAAACACTGTAAATAATAAACTCACATAGACAAACAAGCGAAAAAGCTAATCGTGATCTCAAGTAGAAACAGAGCTGGGTGATAGCCAGAAGCCAAAATATCATCTTAGATAATGGATATCACAATTTCATGATATGGCATAAGTGTTAAAGGCTGCAATACAGTAAAGTGATGTCATTTTCTGAATTTACCAGACTTTTCTAGCTCTTCATTATATCCACATTACTGATGATTATTTATCAGTAATCCTTGTATGAAAGCACCAATAGTTGTCTGTACAACATTGTCATAATATATCCAGATTTCAGAAAAATGTTGTGATATGTGATTTTGTCCATATTGCCCAGCCATAATGAAAACATACTAATGACACCACAGACACACTAGTGAAGACATAAATACACACTGGTGAAGTAATGCACAGTGCTAGATAGGAAAATTACAATAGCTGAATGATCATCTCAAATTTTAAACATCAGAGTGAATAAAAAAGGAAACATCTATTTGATTTGTGAGACTGTGGTAAATAATGAAGAGTTTTCCTGTATTTACATTTTTTGAAGCTTCTTTTATTGCCATATTTCCATTTATAAAACACATACAAATATACATACATAACAAACATACTACCCCCCCAAACCAGATGCACAAAAAAAAATAAATCAATACAATTACTAATGACAGATCTGTAATAAATTTTACAGGAGAAATAAATAAATGAATAATATTTTACAAAATAAAACAAACAAACAAAAAACAGTAATAAATAAGCCAAATCTGCACAGAGATTTTCACTATAAAGATCTTCTCATTACTAGCCACCTCGTATGTGCTGCACATTTCAACAGTTTGCAGGAAGTGAAAGACCTTCAACATGTCTAATAAATGAAGACCATGTTAAATCAAATTTGATAGGATCGCTCACAGCAAATTGATTTTTTTCCATTTTCAACATCGACAACACCTCCCGACCTCACTCAGTAAAATAACGGGGGCTGCTTGCTTACCAGTGACGCAAGATAAGTAATCAGACCTGTATTTACATTTCTAAACACTGTCAGTGCATTCATTGACTATGAGTTTCACGGTTTCTGATGGTGTAAATCAATGTGGCAGCGTTTTATTTATACTGAAGCAGAGGGGATATTATTGAGGGACTGAAGTTTTTCTCATAATAAAATGGTTGACAGTCGTCTGAATGGGGTGCTCGTGGCATCTGTTTCATTCTGTTTTAACTAAATTAACAAATTTTATTAGACACAAGCTGCCTTACAGCTCTTTGTGTGGCAGCTTGTGTGTAATAGAACTGATTAGCATTTTTTCTCATTTGCATTAGCAAATGCTCCACCTAAAAGAACAGATGCCAGGCCCTAAAACTTTACAAATGGTAAGCGAGCAAGTCAGCATTTTCACGTCAGGAGGCGCTTTCCTGTCACCGTGACTATTTATAGTGGAATAAACCACTCGTCATGTAATTGTCAATATTGGAACAGCTTCGTTTGATGATGTGAGTGCTGCAGGTCTCAGCGCAGGTATAGATAGCGCGGCTCAATCCCTCACACCAGAATCCATCCTGCCCGTGCATCATCAATCTGCCTGTCGCTTCACCCTGACTGCCCCAGCCCTCTGTCCATCATCGTCCATCTCCTCCTTCCTCCTCCACTCCAGCCCAGCTGCATTCCTTGCTTTTGTGCGTCCCGTCCCCTTGGAATTTAGGAGATGTCGATGGGGGGGTGGTAGTGAGATGAGATGAGACGAGGAGGGTATCGAGTGACAGAGCGGAGACTATAGTAGAGGGATGGGGTTCAGCAGAAGGAGAGACAGCAGCAAGAAAAAGGGAAAGAAGAAAAGGTTCCAGCAGGAGCTTAAGGAGAAGGCAGAAAAGAGGAGGAAATCAGATAAAGGGGGAGGTGTGTGTGTGTGTGTGTGTGTGTCATTAGATTATGCTGCTCCCCAGGGGAGTTTGGGGGGACGGGGAGGTGGGGGGCATTATTGATGGATTGATTGCAAACCCCTCCCCATCCACTCAGGTCTCTTGCTATTGGAGGCCATTGATCTGGTGTCTCTTTGGGATATGATGGCCTGTGCATATTTAATTAGCCTTTCATTACAACCAATCAGCATTCAGAGGAAAAAATTAGGTTTTAGCTGCAAAGGTTAAATGACTGGTTTCCTTCTTAACCTGAGGGACAACTGGGACAACTGTGACCAGCAACACTTTTATTTGATCCACAAAGTGTATACCAAGTCTTAATGCCAGATTGATAGTAAAGAATGGGATACATGTTTAGTACATTTTAATCGAACACCACTTTAGGAAGAAAGGGTACGATTTATCTTCAGTAAAACTTTCAAGCAGAATTCTCAACAAGCCTGAGACTGTCGCCAACTGAGCTACAAGATTAATTGGTTTGAAAAATGTGAAATGGAAACGAAATCCCTTTTATGGCCCTCCTCGTCAAACGTTAAAGTGTCCAGAAGGAGTATTGATCTAGTTTGGGTGGCCTTCTGTCCCTCTGTGCCTCTTCTGGGAGGGTGCTTTGAAAGAAGGAAAACTCTCCTGGGTGTCAGGCTTATATGAGCTTTTCCTGGTCATGCATGCAAATGGTAGCTTTATCATTCGTGGTCTTTTCCCATTAGGTGTAGGTGTAGGGGTGTGTGTGTGTGTGTGTGTGTGTGTGTGTGTGTGTGTTACTTACAGCCATGCAGTTACATAAAGTAACATTTGGGCTTCAGGAAAGACACTTAACTTCTTCTTATTTCATCATTAACAGTTGGTCATTCATGAGAATAAAGATTTAAAAAAAACATGTAAAGCTTGTGGTGTTAAAAGGCACAGGTATCCATTTTTAAGTATGCGTTTATTATCAGATCACATGCGCTTTAGCTCACACACAAAGTCCCAACGAGACAAAGTCAATGTGTGAATCCTCCTCTCTGTTTTTCACAGGTCTTCCTGTTCTTCTGTGAAACTTGCTCCGTGCCTATCTGCAGAGAGTGCAGCATGGGCCGACACATGGGCCACACCTTCGTTTACCTGCAAGATGCCGTACAGGACTGCAGGTCCATCACCATCCAGCTGCTGGCAGATGCACAGCAGGGACGGCAGGCCGTGCAGGTAAGACAGGAACCCATGCAGACACATTCACAGCAGATACACTTTATTATACATTCATGTATGTTTTTGGTTGTGTAACCATGAGGTAACACATAAAATTTTATTTCTATATTGTGCAGTGTGTAAAATCAGAAATCAATCAATCAATAGAGAGAGTGAGAGCAGATGTTTTTATAATTGCATCAAAAAAAACTTCTTCGTCTTGTGTCTTGTGGATTTGAATAGGTCAAACTGATAGAAGTCTTAACTAAACACAGCTGAGAGCTCTCCTGCACGATTCTACTAGGTCTAAACCACACAAATCCAGACTCATCCATCTCTCCTCCTGAAAAAGACAGAGGAGAAGCGGAGGAGAGCAGCTGTGTCTTTCCGCCGTCCCTCAGCGCAGAGCGAGCGGCTATTAGAGGAGAGATCAGCTCCAATATGTTTGAGAGTGACCAGTCCAGGGCTGCTGTAAAGCCCGGGGTTAAGAGGTGTCCAGCTGGCCCTGAAAAGGGGGAGGGTCACACGGGGGCGAGGTCTGGCGGGGGCAGGGCTGAAGGTCAAAGGGGAGGAGGAGCGGAGAGGAGGATTGGGGGAAGGGTAGATGAGGTATTTAAAGGATTTTAGAGAAAGGAAAACTCCCCTCCTCTGTTAAAGAAGTGGAACACTTTGCCCTCCCCCTGTTCACTCACTCACTCCGTCACTGACCCCCCACTCTCATTTCTCTTCATTTACACAGTTATAGATTGGGTGACAGCCCCCTAAACCCCCCTTAGATTCACCTTTTCTACACTGAAACATGCACCAGTAAAGACAAAATGCTTCAGCAGCCATGTTTTACATCATGCAGCACCAGATAAGTTGCATCTGAAGTCACAACCTACAAGAAGTGCTCTCATACATTACATTACATTTGCTTATCAGAATTGTTAAAGTGCTAAACTGTAACTGTGATGTTGTCCCCTATCTCAAAGATGATTCATTAGATCTTCTTTTCGAGCATACCTCAGCCTTTACACTAATGTTAGTTTGTTAATCAAGTGAGACAGAGGAGGCTGTCCAAGTAAACTACTTTCCAACTCAAGATTGCTCATCACTGTGAATTAAAAACTTTTCACATCTGGATTTTTCGAAACAACGTAAAGACATGGACTGAAATTCTGATGGACATTTTTTTTAAATAGTTTTTTAGTCAATTTTATGATCAAACAAAATCTGCAAATCAAAAATGAAAGTACCCCTTCAATCTCAACCTTACTTTTAAAGTTAATACAAGCTTAGATTAGCTATGGCTTTTTAATCTAACTGCAACAGGTTTAGGTCACACACACTATGTCTATTTTGCCTGGAAGGTGGGAGGTGTTACGGCCTTAGTAAAGACTCACCCAAAACATGAAACTCTAGCTTCACTGAGGTCATGTGACATACTGGCATGTACTATCTCCTCAGCAGAGCATGCGCCTCACCTATCCCTTTCTCGGCTTGACCTTTGTGTGACTGGGTCACACTTTGTGCCTCCGTGGATGGATGCTTATGTCACTCTGGGTGTTCTTGACATTCCAAGACCTTTATATCACAACACAGATCGGCTCACTTAAATGCCAGACTCTCAATCACCTACAACAAAGTTTGAAACTGAAACCCCTGCAGCACACGCTCGCTCACTCTTCTTAACCAATCAACACAGCCATATTAGATTTAAAGAAAGCTACCAGGAACCACGCAGCTGAGTCACAAGAAACATTGTCCATCTGGCAATACCTTGCTGTGCTGCTGTATGTGTGTGTTTGTCCATGTTGTCACAGGTCACCACAGGACTAAATGCTGACGCCAGATAATATGTAAACACACACACACACACACTTAATTATACCACACACGCTCCTGTCCCCTGAGGTAGGAAATTTCCGCCCACTCCACAGCCATTATCTTCCCTGACCCCTGACCCTGGACTTGTGACCCCCTGGTTGGCCAGAGCCCTTTCCCTCTGCGATTTGATTGGGCAGTTTGACCCTCCTTTGTGTTCCAAGCTGTGCTCTTCTGGGAATGTGGAGAAAAAGATGGAAAGAGAGAAGATACAGAGATGGGGATCATATGATCAAGAAGCAGACAGGAAAATAAAGTGTGTGGAAAAGAAAGACCAGAGAAAATCAGTGGAGGGAGAAAATAATGGGAGAAAAATACATGTGTAGGAGGATCATTAGAATTGGAATATGAATATAAAATAGACAGAAACAACTGGGGAAAACTAGTGGCTATGAAACTCACCCTGCCTCCTTCCTCACCACGCATTGATAACAGCCCCCCCATCAGTTTCTCTAGATTCCCTCCCTGCTGTTCCCTCTCCGGAGGCCTGATTTAGTTGACCCTTGAGCCTTTAGACCCACCTCAAATGGCCAAGCGAAAGAGAAAAGAACCCCACTGCCGGGCTTTGTTCTTGCTGCAGTTGCAGTGGGGGGTGGGTAGTATGTGTCTTAAGACAGGGGTTGCAGATCACGACCTGTAAGGTTTGGCTGACCTTTGATCCCTGTGGCCGATATCACAAAGGAAGCCTTATCCCACCTCCCCTTCGTCCTTGTGAGGTCCGGTTCACCCTGTGACCTCCCAGAAAATGCCAGAGGAAAAGCCAGATAACACACAGGGGGGGGGGGCAGGGACAGAGACAAAGAGAAAAATGTGCATTTAGCCCAAAGTGTGGGCTGTAAAAGCTAAAACCTTCTTAAACAGGATTTTCAAGTTTATGTCATACTGTTGCCATTTATAGAGGTTCAAAAAGGATACTTTGATTGTATTCTACATGTATTGTGGAGTGATTCCTGCAAAAAGTTGCACTCATCTTCAGGACTCAATGCTTTATTCACGCTTAGGCTATCTTGTCTTCATTAGTGTGGGTGTCTGATGCCGCTTCCGTTTCCTTTATATAGTGCTAATTGATTCACCATGCGACCAACACAACCTAATAAATCCCCTGTACAAAGCATCACAATCAACAGCTTCTTCAAAGTGACTATATACATCCTATATCCTAATTGATACAATAATTATAAGAGAAATGTTTATTAACTTACAATTATATTTTCATAGTATTATTTAGAAATGTATCTATTAAGAAAAAGTGATTCCTGTGCTACATAGACACCTTTTCTATAAATATTAGGGCTGGGTGATATGGGCAGAATCAAGTATCATGATGATATATTGATATTGATATTTGGACAATATTGTAGGGATGACTATTGGTGCTTTCACAAAATATGTATGCCAAGAGATTTTTGATAAATAATTATCAGTAATGTGGATGTAATGACTAAATGGATAAAGGCAGGTGATAGAACAGTCTGTTGAGCTCAGAAAATTACATTTTTACTGTCATGCAGACAAAACTTATCCCATATCATATTACGATATTCAAAATCTGACTATCTATAAAATACAATATCCATTTATTACCCAGTCCTAATAAATATGCTCATTATATGTACTGCTCTATAGTGTTAGGTGTTTTTTAAATTAATGAACAATACCACCACTATGTTAAAAAAAAAAGATGTGTCAAGTTAGAAGTGTTTCCTGATGAACTGAAGAAATATTGAGGTTTTGATACTGAACACTGTTTTCAAATATGGGTCAGTGACAAATCGGGGTTGGCAAGATGAGCAATTCAAAAATATCTTGTCTTAAAAGCAGTATCAGGATTGTTAAAATGTATATTTTGTATTTTTGTTGGTTTCATGTCATTTGAAATGAGACTGAATGCTCCTGAAAATGTCAAATGGTGTAACCACAAAAGAATGATAAATATTAAATATTTTATGCACCTACAGTGTATTTAAGTTTATACTTGACATGATTCCCCAGATCAAATGTAATATTTAGAACAATTGCATTCCATTAGCTTTATTTATGGTTATAATGTAAGATCATGCCAAACTAGTTGATATGTGTTTTTATAGAAAATGTAGTGTTTTTAAGTTTAATTATTTGGTACAAAATTTTTAGGGTTACACCACTTAGACATTATTGCCATAATCCTCTAATATATTCTTTTAACCTTTTTTTAAATTTGACTAAACCTCACAGACACAAAAAAAAAGTAATTGACCCATGTAACGCTCAGATATACTTGTTATTTTTATGATGCCCTGTTTGAAAAAAGAGGAGTGATTAGGGGTTCTGCCCGGCAGGAAGTTGCATCATTGCGTGCAGTGTGAAGTGACTTCCTATTCCTGACCCTTGCTTCCTTTTCCCCTCCAAATAAGCCACCAAATGTGAGGAAAGGCATAGATCACAATAAGCGAGCAGGTGTTTGTTCATTTGCCAGGAAGATGTCGCATACAGTGTCCTTTCTTTTAATGCTTCCTGATCCTCTGCATCCTGTTTCTGGTGGTGATCTGTATCCCATATGAGCAATAAAACACAGTCAGTCAGCGGCGTGTTTGATGTCTTTTTATTACGTGTCTTTGCTCATCTCCACATCCAGTGTCTCTGTTTTTGTTTTATTGTTTGATCCCATGTTATTCGTATTACTCTTTTTTTTTATTTTTTTTTATTTTTTATTAATTCCAGTCTCTTCTGTTTTCTCTCAGCTGATCCTGGCTCAAATAAGCAGGCAGGATAAGTTCCATATCAGTGAGATCACATGACCTGTGTTTTGTCTCCCCAGCTAAGCATGGAGAAGGTGCAGGCCATGGCCGAGCAGGTGGAGATCAAGGCGAAGGTGGTGCAGACGGAAGTGAAGGCCCTTGTGCTCAGACACAAGAAAGCGTTGGAGGAGAGGGAGTGTGAACTACTGTGGAAGGTGAGCTGCTGCCTTCATCTTCATCTTTCAGTCACTGGCGCTACAATTAGCTTTCACAACAGGTCAATAACTGTCAGGAAGAGTGCTTTCTCTACTTTTCACCCAGGTGTTACTAGAATATTTTTGACCAAGGACTGGACTCTAAAGAATATCACTTTTTCTTATTGTGGAAGTGTTAATATTCCAAAGATAGTGTATTTTAGTTTATTGCATTACCACAGAACTTCCTCAACCCCTGCACCCTCTCCAAGCCACCTACAGTAAATCCATATCTAAACCCACTCTTGAGTAGCCTGCGATAGAGGCTTTTTTTAAATAATAGATTTAATATACTGTATTCTTAGAGATGGATAACAATGCCACATCACAGACTTGCAGCCTCCCAAAAGATCAGTTTTAGTTTTAAGCTATATGGTACCAAATGAACTGTCAACTGCTTCTTAACCCACAGAGACTGAGCCTTGTCAGAAGGGAGAGGGATGTGTCAGAGTTTGTTATTTAAATGTGGTTAAACCAACCAAAACCAAAGAGCTGTTTGGCCTAAAGGGTTAGCCCTCATCCATGAGGCCCCTCAGCCTCCGCTCACTACTGACTGAGTACAGACATAAAATGGCATAAAATGGAGGCTGCATTAAAGCATACCATTGTACCAGTCAGTTGTGTCTAATGCACATGAATTCACAAACTGACTATCAAAGCAAATATGACTAAAACCACTCAAATGTTTGTTCATGTATATATTTGTTTCTGTGGAGGGGATTAACCATCATTATAGCACACAACACCCACCACTCCTATTTCTCCCCTTCCCGTCAGAGCAGGCTCAGTGACATAGTAAAAACGTGTGTGTGTGTGTGTGGGTCAAAGTGTCACAAAGAAGGTTTTCACTTACCCATGATCCCCTCTTTAATCCCCCTCCAAGATGACTACAAAACTTGGTCTTCATCCCTGACCTGATAAAGTCATTACAGGCAACCATGACACACACACACACACACACACACACACACAGACAGAGAGAGAGAGAGTTTCCCTCTTTTTTTCTTCCTTGTGAAATGATTGACTGACTGTTACTCATGTGTGAATGAGTGTTTGTCTCTTGTTCACAAGTATGCAGCTATGTTGTGAGTGTGAGTTGTGAGGGAGTTTTGTAATCCTTTCTCTTCTTTCTTCCACTCTGCTTACTATACTTTGAGGAATGCAGTTAAGAATTTCAGGAATATCTGTGGGGGCAGATGAAAGCTTTATAACATGCAAATAGGTTGGTACTGATGAGTTATATATGATTATCAGTTGCTGCTTACAGGTCGGTAGGAGGCTGTGTTGATGTTGTTTTACTGCTACATGAAGTTATTTAGTTTGTTGGAGGCGGGCATACCCAAAAATAATTTTCAACAATTCATTGCTGATGATTGACTCATTTATCAAGCAAAATTCCAAACATGAGCTTCCTCTATCCTCTGAAATGTAAGAATATGAGCTTTTCTGTAGGTTGTATTATTGTAAAATTATTTGAAAATGACACTTTTGAATCTGCATTTCTACTTATTTAATTTTAAAACATGAGTAGAATGATTAGGAATTTATCTCAATGGTGAACCTAGTAAAATGTGAGTTTGCTCTTTTAGTTTAAAGGAGTTTAGTCAATTCAGCTCAGTGGAAGTGTTTTTAATGCTCTGATGCATTTTTTTTCTTGACCTGCTTCTACCTGCTGCTCACTCCACCACTATAACAGCACAGTTGCAGAAGTTTTACAAGGTGAGCAGTACATCTGCTGAATCACACAGCATATTGGAAATGACTCTGTGGTCACTTCCTGTACTGCCAACTGGTGTGACGGTCAACTGTGCCGACAGCGCTGTCAGGAAAAACAGAAACCGTATCCAGAATGACGCTACAGTGACTCAGCATTGTGTCAATAAACCATAGAGATTCAAGGCACTAATGTGACTCACGGGTCAAACATGAGACACTTGACAGCTATGAGCCTGCTGCGTCTTGTATATGAAGTTGTGCGAATGTGTCGGGAAGGAGGTGTGCCTGCATGTGAGGTTGTAGCTTTTGAACATCAAGGTCTCTCCCCATCTCTGTGTCTCAAGGGGTTTTCGCTCTGTAAGTCTGTGAAACACATACCAACTCTGCCTTTCTCCCCTTCACAGTGTTTTCAACTGAAGAACTAAAGCGAGTTGTCTGTCCATCAGAAAGCCTAACTTGAATCTTTGTCCTCGCTGACTATAAAGTGTAACTCTAGTCTCTCAGATGCAAATTTCAGCCCCACTTTTTGTTTAGAATTCACAAAGGACCCCTCTCTTTTAGACTCTTTGTTTCTTTCAGAGTCCCTCCCTACTATCAAAAGTCTTTCTAACCATAGAGGCAGTCAGGCTATTGTGTTATATATTCTTTTTGTAGTAAGTAAGAGAGTCCCTGCTTCTCAGGTTCTACCACCCTCCTTAATGCTTTATTCTCACCGACTGTACTGTAACTTTATCTGTCTTCACACGGTTACATAAATGTGTTGGTTAAGTGACCTTTTTTTCTTTTCTTTTTTTTTTTACCATTAGCTTAACAATTTGTCTTTATCACATTTCTTTTTTTCTTTTTTTTTTTAAACATTAGTGTGGTCAGTCTGTACAATGAGCAATGTTGTTTCCTTATTGTCTGCTGTTTTATTATGGCTAGAAGCCAAAAGAAACAATACTTTACAACATGATGCAAAGTGGACTATAAGCAACCCTTTCATAAAGGCTCCATAAATGATGAAATATTACATCATAATGAAAAATGCCAATATGTAACATGTATAGTAGTAGTAGTTGTTGTTGTCATTAATTAATTTAGTAAACATATCAGTCTCTTTCCTCTATGATATTCATAACTATTTTCACAGAAACATTTTATTTTAAGTAATAAAATAACTTTTACTCTTGTCAGTAGTCTACAATCAGAACAAGACTCACTAAGGTGCTGTTTCTCCCCCATGCCCATCAATTTAAACAATTCAACTTCAAATAAATCAAATGCTCTGACAGTTAATGTTCTTGTGCCTGTTTTCGCTTCATTTAACCTCATCCCTACTGGATTGCTTAATATTGACACCCTGATCAAAATAGATGCACAGTTAACTAGCAACATGTCAACCAATTTTCTTCTTCCACCTGAATGCATGTACAGTCACACATTGCTGCCATCTTGTGGACAGTCTGTAGTAATGCTTTACTTCAGGATACCATATAAAACACTCAAATTTAGTGCAACCATGTATGTTTTGGCTGCCAACTGTATCTTTGCTGCCAAAACAATATACATTACACCTGGGGATCAGAAAGTGTATTTATCACAGGCTTACTTGTTAGATATACTACTCTTGAATAATAGTAAATATGCTGGTTGTACTCCTCCTTTAACATTTCTACCCTTTCTCTCCCTTCAGGTGGAGAAGATCCGTCAGTTGAAGGCCAAGTCTCTGTACCTGCAGGTGGAGAAACTGCACCAGAGTCTGACCAAGTTGGACAGCACCATCGCTGCCGTCAGCCAGGTGCTGGATGAGGGCCGCCACCTAGACGTGCTCCTGGCCAGGGAGCGAATGCTCACCCAGATCCATGAACTCAAGACCCTCAGGGGCCTGCTGCAGCCACAGGAGGACGACCGCTTCATGTTCACTCCTCCAGACCAGGTAGGAACATTACACAAAGTTTATCGGACTGTCACTATGTTTCAAGTGTGATCTAATGTTAGGAGTTAGGGGTACGACTGTGTCTGGTTCTCCTTGATGAGCATTTAAAGAAATTAAAGAAATGAAAAGCAACTGAACATATTCCATCATGGTTCCCACAGGCTCTGTACATAGCCATCCAGTCCATGGGCCTGATCAGCAGTGGAGCCTTTGCCCCCGTCACCAAAGCCCATGGCGAAGGTCTGAAAAGTGCCCTTCGTGGCAAGCCCGCCTCCTTTACTGTGATTGGATATGACCATGATGGCGAGCCACGTCTTTCCGGCGGGGACACAGTGTCTGCAGTAGTCATGTCCGTTGGCGAAGGCGACCTATCAGCGGCAGAGATAACGGATCACCAGAATGGCTCGTACACCGTCAACTACCTGCCCAAATGTGAGGGCGAGCACCTTGTGTCAGTGTTGGTGTGCAACCAGCACATCCAGGGCAGCCCCTTCAAGGTGATGGTGAAGTCAGGACGGAGCTACGGGTCCCTGGGCTCCCAGGTGTCTTCCTTCGGGTGCGAAGGGGAGGGAGATGGTCAGCTGTGTCGTCCCTGGGGGATCAGCGTGGACAAGGAGGGATATGTGGTGGTGGCCGATCGCAGCAACAACCGCATACAGGTAGAACATGACCTTCATTCCCTGTTACCAATCTATCACTCCCTGTCATTCAATCAGTGGTTACAAACAAACCTTACCTCTCTGTACATGGTCAGTGGCAAACATCATTTTTATTAATATGTATGTAAAGAAGTCTTAAAGGTAAATATTAGCTGTGTGTCCACTGGAGGCAAGAGTGGAGTCTACATTTTGAAGCAATACAGCTGAGGTTGATCATTGGCTGTATCAGGAAGGCTAATTCGAGGCATCGCTGTAGAGCAGCTACATCTTCTAACAATAAAGAAGAAGTCTAACATGAAGTGCTTGTTTCTTCCTTCTCCAGATATTCAAGCCCTGTGGTGCCTTCCACCATAAGTTTGGCTCTCTGGGTTCTCGGCCTGGTCAGTTTGATCGTCCAGCTGGGGTTGCATGTGACAGTCAGAGACGAATCATCGTGGCTGATAAGGACAATCACCGTGTGCAGGTATGAAAACCTATTTTTACAACCTTCTTATTTTGTACAGTGATGTATATACCTACATCAGAAAGTCAAAAACCACAGAAGAGTTTACTACTTCTCTACTCCAAATGTAAACCTACTGAGGCTTAAAATATTTGCTTTATTTGACAGGTGTTCACTTTTGAGGGCCAGTTCATGCTGAAGTTTGGGGAAAAGGGTACCAAGAACGGGCAGTTCAACTATCCCTGGGATGTGGCTGTCAACTCTGAGGGTAAGATCCTGGTCTCTGATACCAGGAACCACCGCGTGCAACTCTTCGCCCCTGACGGCTCTTTCCTCAACAAGTACGGCTTTGAAGGGGCTCTGTGGAAACACTTTGATTCTCCCAGAGGAGTGGCCTTTAACCACGAAGACCACCTGGTGGTGACTGACTTTAACAACCACCGGCTCCTGGTCATTCGGCCGGACTGCCAGTCAGCTCGCTTTTTGGGCTCTGAGGGCACCGGGAACGGGCAGTTTCTGAGGCCCCAGGGCGTCGCCGTGGACCAGGAGAACCGCATCATTGTGGCCGACTCCCGCAACCACCGAGTCCAAGTATTCGAGCCCAACGGAAACTTCTTATGCAAATTTGGAACACAGGGGAGCGGCTTCGGACAGATGGATCGCCCCTCCGGTGTGGCTGTGACGCCCGATGGAGTCATCGTGGTTGTTGACTTTGGAAATAATCGCATCCTCAAGTTCTAAAACTTTATTTCTTTGCATTCTCTCCCTCCGTTTGCCCTTTTGCAGTTTTTTTTTTTTTTTTTTCAATGAAGGAAATGGAGGAGAGAGAATGAATCAGAAAACAGACACAACAGGAGGAGAGCTCTTAGAGGATTGAGAGCATGTTGATGTGAAGGGAAATTAAAACGAATTATTATTTGTCGTCACATTAATATTCTTCAAATCTGATATCTGTGGTGTGTATGACAAAGGGGACCTCTACAAATTGATAATCAGTAGAAAAAGAGCCATTTTTCCCTTCCTCAGTTTCAGCTGCTCTTAATCCTCTCTGGAAGCTTTCCTCAAGTATCCTTCTCAGGGAATTTCTCACTTTTCTTGAAATCTTGTACCCTCTGCTCCATACCTACCTCATTTAGCTCTTTATGAATGTACTCATAGTCACTGAGCAGAGGTTCAGTCCGTGAAGTTTTACAAAGAAGAAAAGTCTACCTCTATACTTTGTTATTTAAGAGAGACAAAAAGAATAGACTCTTCAGTTGATATTTGCACAGGATTAAAGGAATTCTTGCTGTGCATTTTGAAATATGAGTTAAGTGAACCTCCTGAATGTTGTTGCTGAGACAATACTCAGACCGCTGTAGAGGCTGCATGATTTATTCTCATTAGAAGGCTTTGCTCAGAGAGGAAACGCGGGAAAAGTAGTGTCCTTTCATGTTTTTTAGGCTAGTTTGTTGTTTTTTTTTGCTTCTGCATTGCCCCTCTCTCTCTTTGTGGCTCTGCGGAGTTCGTAGTGTCATGATAGCCTAAGAAGAATGCGCAAAGCGATGCCAAACTTGATAGAATCAACATTAGCTCAGGTTGTGGTAGGACTGATTTAAAAATGATCAGTACTTTTCAGGCTCTCTCTCTAGCTTCGCTGGCTGATTGATTAATAGTGGATGCTTATTTGATGAATTTACTGATGAGCAAAAAATGTTAAGTTTAGGAAATCACCTCCAAAATAATCCCTAAAATGATCCCTGATGTAAAACCTGTAATATAATGATCCAAAGTGTTTGATTATCCTTACACCCCTGCCCCAAAATCATCTCCTAAAACTGGATTAACTAATGTTTTTGATAGAATAAGATAACCTGTGGCATAACTATCCAGTCAGTTGCATGAACAACTAAGATGCAAAGATTAGTATGCAAGGACAGCTGTGTCTCCTCCAAAAAGGAGGACCCACCACAGGATTTTGGAGATGAATTTGTCCAAGATCTAGATCTATTAGTGATCTTAATGTAGAGATTTAATCATAGAATTGAATGCCATCTTTTTCAACGAGGCGTGTGTGACAAAAGCCTCAAGAAGTAGACACCTAATTTGGCCGTCCAGAGGACATTAATGACATCAAATTAAAGGCCTAACTCAACAATCCTTTGGATGTAGATTGTGGTTGAAAGCCACACCTATTGGCTCTTGGGGCCTAGGATTTAGTCCAGTCCAATGAGAGGCCCTGCCCTATTTATTGATGCTTGGAGTAGGAGAGACCTCTCCAGATCGAGCGCTAGTAGACCAATCCTCTAAAGATGAAGGTCTATAGACCAACTACTAGAGTCAACCAAAGTTAGAATTTCTGCACAATGGCCAACTTTAGATTTGGCAATTAAAGAAACAAAAAAAAACCTTTTTTAAAGACTTTTTCTTTTTTAAATAATCATTGTTGCCGGGAAGTCTAAAGTTCACAAAACTCCAGAGTTCATAGCACTGTCCATGTCAGGCTTAAAGCGAGTGTGCTTGGGTCACAGTTTAATTGTGCATGAGTACTTTCACATCCTGCTAAGACAAGGCCCTCGCTGTGAGAGGCAGGTTTTGAAAGATCTTTTCGTCTGTCTGTGGAGATGTTAGTGTAGAGAACAGACGATAACCGCACCAAAGAAAAAACCCTTTCTACCCCTTGCATTTTTTTGCCTCATCCCATCTAACAATGCCCCAGATCAGTACCCCATGTTACCCCATTAATATTATACTGCCCGTAGACTCAAAATAGCATCTCAAATTATCTTTTGTTTCCCAAACTAATTACTCTAGAAGCAAACAGATGCTAATTCCTCGTGGCTAAAAGCATTGTGGGAGCATTGTGGGGTTTTGAATCCCCTTGCCCTTCGTTCAATCTGTGTCCCACAGGTAGCACTAGACAATTAAGGTTCTGTTAGCCACTTCCTTAGCCTAGAAAAAAATCTTGGGACCTGTGAAAAGATTCACCGACAGGCTCTCACCTCTGAGATGAGGGCCCGTCTGCACATGATCAGGATCTACATCCTCATATCTCAGATATCCTTTTACCTCAACGGTCGTTTTACCTCCCTTTTCTTTTTTCTTGTATACCTCAAATGCAGAATACCTCAAGTATGTCACTCATAGCTACTGTGCATTTTAACATTCAAATACCTCAACTTGTTACTCTCGTTCTGAATACCTCATTTTTACTCTTTTTTTATTTAAGCATACCTCATCAGATATTTATACGTCACAATATATACCTCATTCTTTGACTCTTCTTGTGTTACAGTACAGTACATGTCCCATAGCTCTAGGACCAAAGATCATGGTACTGTTTCAAACCGAAATATGAAAAATTGTATTATGGTCATCTTCCATCTTGCAGCCCTCAACATCTTTCGGTTTGTTTGAATCTACTGTAAATTGCCTGGTTAACTTTGCCTTTTTTTATCACCAAGAAACCAAATATTCAGATGAAAGCATCGTGCCAAAATGATCTCGGAGAGTTCTGTGCCAAACAGAGTTGGCATTTGGACCACATGTTGTAGACGACAAACGTCACTGGACCATTATATCAGAGTTACAAATGTTGAATCGGAGCACCTCAGGATAAATCCTCGCTCTCTGATTGGATGCACTTAAGAGGGCTGGGCCCCAATTATCTTTACCTCATGATGATGAACATGCCGATTCCACTTGTACTTTTGTTACTGTGCGCAAGGGGTGAGGGGAAGAGGAAACAGCCTCTTTTAAAGAGTTAATAACTTTAGCAGTCCACCTTTAAACGCACAAGAATTACCTCTAATTTCAGCACAATTTACCGTGATTTCAGTGTGGATTTTTAGGATGCTTGATGACGATAACTCTACACTCAACCACCCAGACTGTGGTTTAAACAAACACATCAAAGGTCTATTATTTAAGTGGAGCTGTTAGCACATTAATTGTGAGCCAGTTTGAGTCCACAGACCCTGCTGCTTTGAACCCAACACCTAGTTTCACCTGTAAGATTGTTTTCTTTTTTTTTTGCTTTTCAGTATTACTCTGTGAAATGTTCATTCATGTCTGCATCAGTTTTTTTTTAATTAAGATTGCAGAATTCTATCTTTAAGATCCTTAGGTCTTCACTCTTAAAGAGGAAAAATGTATTTTAAACCTTTATTTGTTTTGTTTTTTTCATTTTGTTGCATGCTTTAAAAAGTCCTTGTATTATACTGACGTCTCTCAGATAGGTGTTGAAAAACTCAGATGGGGTGGGTAGCTGACTATTGGGATGGTTTTACCAAAATATATACCCAAAGATGTGTATGTGTGTGTTAGGATTTGCGTTGGATGGAATTAACATTTGACCTTTGCGATTGTATTTCCTGTTCTCTAGAGGCTCTGCAGAGCACAACCTGTTCAGCCGGCCATGCCTCAATTCCTGAGAAACTATAGAGGCAGAGTTTTATATGCAGAAGGCTAGCGTGGCCCTCCACCATTAGTGCTTAACTTTTCTTTAGATCCAGCTAATATTAATAATACCAGTAGACATATTAACATATTGTCCATACTCAAACCTTGGGAAGTTGTAAAAGTTTCCTACTGGGTATAGTTTTACCTTTCCAACAATGATGAATCCATAAGACGGCCATTTTGTGTTGGACCTAGTAATGGGAACTCTCTTCTCTCACTGTCATGTGAGAAGCAGCTAGGTTTCTCCAGCACAAAACTAGCAATCAGCTTCCCCTGCTCATCTTTACAAGAGTCCAGGAAGTGCGGCGATGGCTGGTGAGCACGTGATCGGTTGACTGCACTCCTGTTAGGCTGTTTTGTTTTTTTGGGGGGGGTTTTGTTTTTTATTGGGGCCCCTGTGGTTTTTGTCCCCCATTTTATTTCTGGCCTCTCACGGCTTAAAGAGAGAGAAAAAGCAAAGCTGCACCAGGTGATATGTGCAAGGTCATAGACCTCCTTTTTAATGATTGTATACTCATAAAGAAAGGAAAAAAAAAAAAAGTTGGAAAATTTGGAAAGGAGAAAAAAAAAAAAAACTCAGGTAGTTCTCGGCAGCCCTGCTCTGCAGGTGTCTCATTGAAACGTTTCCCGTAGTGATGATGTAGTGATTTCTTCCCCCCCCTGTTATGACCTCTCAGTACTAGTCTGATTCTTTTGTGTGTCCATTTACATATTATAAAACAAATTATTTCTCAATCTGAAAAAAATGATGATTTCGATTAGTTTCCCCTGATTACATTTAGTTTTTGCTCTTTTTTTCCCCCATTTTTTTCCCCTTTTACAAAAAAAGTACAAATACTTCACACCACTTGATGCTCATCGGCCCTTTTAGAATGTATTTTGTGAAGAAAAGGGTTGAATGGGATCTTGTTGATGCTTACTCACTAAGAGCCAGCTGCTGGTAGCAACACAAGACAGAACAGAGACCACAGAACATTTTTTCTCTTCCATCTCTTGGTGCTAAATGTTCCACACCAGCAATACTTAGACTAATAGGTGGAATCATGTGGTTATAGTGGAACATGCAGCACCGTGTCCATAAACCAGCTTTTATAAACATCCTTCGAGGTTGGGAGAGGCAAACAGCTGGCTCATCTTGTCCGAACTCTTGTCTCCGTTCTGTCCTGTCCTCCTGGCAGCCGGCTCCGTGTGTGTGCAGTGGGCGCTGTGTTTGTGCACTGCATCTGTGTTTGTCTGAGCAGAAATCCACTGAATGTATCCTCCTCACAGTCCCAAGAGGCAGGGCGAGCCAGCGTGGCCAGCTGAGTTTAGATGGGTGCTGCCAGTGCTTCTTCACCCAGGCCGCTCTGTGTGCTTGCGTGTGTGCATTTATCGGTCTAACCTTGTGTATGTGCGTTTGCCAGCACACTTTCCCTCCCTCTTAAAACACACACACACACACTCACACATTGCACTGAGTGGAAGTGCAGATGTCAGGTCTTAAGTCTAAATAAGGCAGAGGAGACTATAATATATTGGCCACCTGCTGCTCTCTCTGTACTCTGTGGACTTTAAACATTTCCTATGCAGTTTTTTGTTTTTGTTTTTTTTGTTTACACTTAAATAAAGTTGTATTTCTTGACTTGAATTCATGACTCCTTTTTGCCCTCCACCTGAACAATGTTGAATATTACTGTGTGTTCCCTTTTAAAACTCTGGGGTAACAAGTCACATGCGTTCCACAAATATCTTCACAGTACATGAGTGATGAGTCTCTGTCTGGTTTCCCAGCAGAGGGGGCATGACCACACAGTGTGAGTCCACATAAATGACACAGTAAACAGATAAACCTGCTAGTTAGGAAAACAAACGCATCCTGTGTTACCTCAAAGTGAGTCTGAAACTGGTCGGGATAGTCTCTTGTTTGGTTTTACTGGGAGATGAGAAGCGAGCAGCACTTGTATCATAAAGTAACGAAACTTGAAGTCAGACAGAAAAATGTCTTTTTTTGGCCTACAGCTCTCGTGAGTATGTGTGAGGAGCAGACTCCGGAGAGCTTTGTGCAATAATGCAGAAAACCTACATTCAAACAATAATACCCAAGGCAGTAAAAGAATGTCACCCCCCCCCTCCTTTTTTCTCCTTAATGGATTTGATGGCTTTTACAGGAAAGAACCAGTTTGTAAAGCTTTTGAGGTACATTTTCCTGTAGAACAATGATCTGTAATTGACCAGAATTAAGGCCAGTTTCAGCCTGCAGTCAGCTGACCTCAAACCCTGCTAACACATCTCACAGCTGTTGAAATAGCAAATGATAAACAAGGAAAACAAGCTGTAATTGGAACCAATCAAATCCTGAAAATCTTTAGCGTGATTACTAATAAAAATGCTAATAAAACATTCTTGATTTGCAGGCTTAGTCATATGAGAAGTGTGATCTGATAAAAATGTGTGTTAGATTTTAGATGTTGGACTTTTAGTCCTCAGTATATGGTTTCCCTTTGTTGCAACATATATATTTAGGACTGTTTTAAAGCACTTAGAATTTTATAGGGTGACCCTCTGTACATATAGTAAAAATGATTAGGTACACAGTGGGCTATCATCCCCACCTAGTGGAGACCACAGGGAAGAACGCTTGAATGTCTTAGGTGCCATAAGAGAGGTCAAAGGTCAACTTCTTGCTCATCTTCATGTCAGCTGGGTACATAAGAACTCTCTGAGGCACAGCATGTGTCCCTGCAAATGATTTTAATATGTTACATTTTTAGTTATAAGTAAACTGTTTATCTCTTTGCCTTTATTTTGATAGTAGCTGGCTGGGAGGCCAATAGGAAACAAGGAGAGAGAGGGAGATGATTAAAAATGAGCCGCCAGGACATTCAGTGTTGTCATTGGACATTGTTAAACATGTATGTATGGGCACAATGTGGTGGTTATGTTTACGGTTGCTTACTGTATGCTTATTTAAATAACTGATAGCACCATGATCAAAAGTGTTGTCAAGGAAAAACTTAAAGCCTGGTGTGACTGGAGTTAGTATTGCTTAAAAGCTACAATACTGCAAAGTCTGAATCAAACAGATCTGCCACATAGGCAAATATAGATCATGGGTCAAAGATAACACCACACTGTCTAATCAAGGTCAGAATGTTTTAGCTTCATCCTCACCAACCCGCTTCACGTGTCAGTATCATCGACCCTCTGTCAGATCAAATTGTTTCACAGGACTGTGACATGACAGCTGACATGGCTGCTTGCAATCATGCCACATTTTCATGCGACATGGATATAGACAATAATGCTTGCAGGACAAGTACAAGATGAAGATACACACACGATCCCTGATTCAGCATATGAAGTGCAGAAGAGATGTATTTCACTTTGTAACTGATGAGAGAACCACAAAAGGATGTGCCCGTGTAATTGTCACAGTAAGCCCCATGAGTGATTACACCTGTGCTTTTCCTGCTGTGACATATCTGAATGCAATTTCTTTTGAGAGTAATTATCTACATACAGTCGGCCTTTTTCACAGCACAAATTTTTACTCATTATAGTAAGAAAAGCAGGTACTAATAACATTAACAATGGCGCTGTTCTGTTGTAAATCTCCCAGTGAGGCATGACAGTGTGACAGTGAGCTAGCGTGCACCATACCAGGACAATGAAAGTGAATCAGCTAAATGACATTCAGCCATCATTAATCTTATAATTAACACTGGTGTTTTTCCTTCTGTGACATGTCAAGAGGTCTCCTGTGAAAAAGGCCTGTTGAGCATCTCCAATGAGTCACATTCCCAGTAAGCTCTAAGTTTAATTGATATCGACCAGACCAGAGTCTCCCCACATGGACAGTAAAGTATATCAGGGATGGACTCAGTTGTAGTTCTCTTCCTCCACAACTTGATGTCAGCAGTGCAACATTTTACATCTACACAGAGTGCTCCACTGTGGGCTAATTATGTTTCAATAGATTTGTGACACATTTATGGATGATCTCAATCAGATCAAGAGGAGGTTGGGATGCTGTGTGAAATGACACATTGCCCACATTTTGATTGACATCGCTTTCTGGGCATTCACTCAACACTCAGGTGGAGAGAAGTTGGAGGCAGTGAAGAGTCGTGAACTGCAGGATTGTACAATTACAAATTACAAGACACAACACGGCACCACTGATTAAACACAACAGCAGGCTGGTGGGACCTCAAATATCTCCTGAGCATGGGGGCTTAAGATAGCAGGAGCAGAGGAGCACCTGTATGTGCGAGCCCCTCCAACAGATGGCTGGGAGGTTCCTTGGTTGTATATTTGCGTGGATTCCTGCATCTCCTGTGTGTGTATGTGTGTGTGTGTGTGTGATGCTCTCAGAGGGGCCAATTAGCTGTAGCAAGCTGAGAAGGCACCAAAGAACTCAGAGATCCAGATTGTTTCGCTTTGGTGGTGGCACAAACTCCGGCTTCTCTGCCAGAATCAGCCGAGAGCATCAGTCACCTTTAGTCACCAAAGAGCTGGAAAAGAGAGAAGGGGCCATGCACAGAAGCATTTCAGAATTTTTCCAAAATAAAAAGTATTTTTCAGTCATGAGAAGCCTTCATGAACAAGTTATGTAAAATATGTGCTCCGGCATGTCTAAATGAGCCTGTAGACCTGAAGACACTTTGGAATAAATACTATATATTTTAGTTGGGGTTTTTTTTTTTTTGACTGAAAATTAGAATGCAAGACCTCGCTGGCTGTCTCCACCTGAGATTCGGAGGCGTTGGCGGATTTGTCCGACTTGACGTAGAGCTGAGCAGGCTGCTGACGTAGTTTCGATATCGGGGTGACGAGGGCACAACGTAGTCGAGACTCCAGCAACAATGTGATCCCCTGAAGGGGCTTTCACATCCGATAGAACTCTGGTCCTGAGGAGAGTCATTCCTCAGAGTTTGAGGGGGCGTAAGGGAAGAAAGGGTTGAGATGTGTTCAGCACCAGAAGGGAGGGAAAGAGAAAGAGAGAGACATTGATTATGTCTTGTATTTCACACTCTTCAAAGACTTTTTCAAGCATATTGACTTCGGCTCTCAGTCAAGAGATGTTTATGCTCCATCTCATCACAGAGACAACCAGAAAACAACCCGGCACATGAGATAATGAGGTTTTTCACCCAAACTGAAAACAACTTTTTTTTGTTCTTAGACAACTCTCCCAGCATTTTTTTGTCACTTCACTTCACGTAACACATTCCCGTTCATTTTACATCAGCTAGAACTCACTCAGTGCCATATTGTTAGTCAATCCCCCCTTCGTGCCTCAGTGTCATGTGATGTGTGCTGCCTCCTTCATGCCTGTTGTCACACCAAGAACATAACTGTGGACAGACATGTACAGACAGATTCAGCTCAGCAGGGAGCTAAAGATAAGGTGTTAGTATCATCATTATGTCTTACAGCGACTGTTGTTTATTCTTTTTTGCTGCTGCTGGGTTTGGATTTGTTGTGAGCCATGTAATGACCTCATCTACTATCCATCTCCCCTCCTATTATCCATACTTTTCACATGTATTCTGTTCTGATGTTTGTTTTTTTGGTTTTTATTACCCATGATTGTACTCCTATCAGTGTGGGAAAGCCTAAGAAACAATATATTTCTATTAGTGGTAGATATCAGAAATGAACATCCACTTTTAAACCAATCCATTAGTCTCAACCACATGTGCAGACATTCACATTCATACACAACCACTTCAGGAGAAAAGTGTGTGCATGCATCTACACATGTGCAGACACTTCTCTACTTTGGGTGACAATGATACTCAATGGGGGCAATTAACTAAACTCTAAAGATGATGTCCACTTTTCTGAGAGATGACACACTGAGTCATACTTTCGCTCATTTTCTTCCAGGAGACAGGAGCTCTGCTTGATAGTTTTTTGGCGGACCCCTTTGAAAACAAAGAGGGGAGGGTTGCGTTTTGGATGACGTTGGTAATGGGTGATGTAGCAGCGACAGCAGCAGTGCAGTGGGGACATGTGGCTACTTATAGCGGTCGCATTACCTGAAGTCCTCTGATTAATTTCTTCCAAAGACGAATTGGATCATGACATCTTAGTTTCCTCCCTTCCTGTCAGGGAGTCATGGCAACCCCACTATAGCAGCGTCGTCAGGCAGAATGTGATTGAATGTGAGTAATGTGAGGGGTGGGATGGAGGCGGGGTGGGTATAAACCAATGATAGGATTAGAAAATCACCATGGCCTTGTAACCTCAAGTTTTGTCTAGACTGACCAGTACTCTATCTAGTCATAATGCATCAGAGAAGTTTATTGAATGCACGCACATATACACACACACACACACACACACACACACACACACACACACACACACACACACACACACACACACACACAAACACACCTGAGCAGGCCATTATGGTGAGCAGTGGACTGATAACCATACAAAGCGACAGATGCAAGATGGAGCCATGTAAGAGCTCATTGACCTCTGCTCTGTTCTGGGCGCTGTGTTCGCTGGCACAAATTATCCGCCCATCCATTCCATGCATCCTCCCAGCAAAAATGAGACGATCTCTATCTGTGGATTATCTCCTGCACAGATATAGCCCTCTCCTGTCTGCAAATTTCAGTCCATTCGTGCGTGCGTGACAAAGAGAGAAAAATCCACGGAGGAAGTACGAGAGGGAATAAGAAGGGTAACTTCTAATAAAAGACGGCAAAACGAGGACATATCTTTATCGTCTTTAGTTTTTCAGGTTTTCTGCTCTGGTGGCTCCTTTCTGGAGGCAAGTGAGAAAAGTAGAGTCCCCAAAACTGACACCATGGGTGTGTAAACTTGGAACGATACACAACTGGTAGCTTTTAAATTGTGTGTATAAGGACAGGAAATAATTATTAGAAGAATGGCTATTTTATATTTTTGGCATGTGAACCGCTTACTGAGATTAATCTAAGCATGGGAATTCATTACAATTAACAAATTACAATATAACAGATTTGTGTATATTTCTTGTTTTTTCCCTGATGGTCTGAATAACTCGCTGCTGCTCTGTCTTGTCTGTCTGAACACTGGAAGTGTGTTCTTTTTGCACCACAACAATATCAGTTATTAATTTGTTTTATCACTATGTGAGGAAATGGAGGAAATGAACATTTGGTGTAAGAGTGCTTGAAAACCTTTCATCTAAGTGGCAGATAATGGATGGAAGGTCTGAATAACTTGCTGCTGAATGGTGCTGCTCTGTCTTGTCTGCCTGTGCGCTGACAGTGTGTTCTTTTTGCATTGCGATGTTATCAGTTACATCACAGTGTGAGGAAATTGATGTTTAGGGTGAGTGTGTGTGAAAAGTATCAATTCCCTGAGTCTCACGGTCAATGCATGAGAGTCAGCAGCCCTGTTAATAGTCACGTTATGTCTAAAAGAGCCGACTAATTTGGCCAAATCCGAATTAGCCGAATCCTGTCTGCTCAGTCAGCTAACGTTAGGCCTGGCTGACATATAATCAGCATTTCAGCAACAGTACAATCCAACTTGTAGCTAATTTAAAGTTGGGCTGGAGTCAGAGTGTCTATGTTCTATTCTCAGCTAGTGACCACCGTTAAATTAAAAGGCGTTTTTCTCACCTTTTCACCTTTTCACCTTTTCAAACAGTCAGATTTCTGTGACAGAGTGTAATTGGCAGCCAAAGTATGCAGAAACAAGTTTGACTGAACCAACTCAGTAGGTGGTTCAAAAATGTGTGATTTTGACTTAGAAGTTAAAAGTCAATATAACCTTTAAGTAATACTTTTAGTTTTTACTTGTACTTTTCTTTTAACATCTGATTAGTTTGTAAAACAGATTAAACTTAATCCATTTCACTCTTACGTTAATCTTTTTTTACATTTTGTCTTTACTATATTAGTCAGTTTTGAAGCTCCATATATTTGAAGTTGTATCAAGATGAGAAAAATGGGGGAAAAATCACTTTGTCGAACTTAATTATACCAGCAGCTTGTTCATACCTTTGTGCTCTAATTTTAAGTATAAATATTCATATATTGATTTTTTTCTTGGCTTCCTTCAAGAAACTCTCCCTGACTCTCCAGAGGGTGATTTAATTTCCCCACATTTCTGTGTTTTTCACTGTTTAACCAGCCAATTTGTCAGTCACGAAACTCCTCATGTTTGTTACATCAACCCCCAAGAATTCAGTCGAGCATAACAGGTGTGCTGCTGCCAATGTGATCACCTTATTATTTATTCATTCTGCGTGTCCATCTCTAACTCTTACATTGTCACAAACTGAAACAAGTGGGAGCTGAACTTCTCTTAACATATAACAGATTTCCCATGTTGCCACGGTGTGAAAAGGTCAGCACACACACGCGCACACACACACACACACACAGGTCATTACAAGAATATATTTCAAACACAGGCAACGTACTGTACATCACCCACGATCTTTCTTCATGCAACATGCTCACTTGTTTCAGTCTGTCTCCACTCCTTGTGTTCATTTCAGTCTCTTACTTCATCTCCCACTCATTCATAGAGCTTTCTGTTTGAACAAACGTACTTCTCCCTCTGTGACGACAGCAGAGAACCCAGTGGTGAAGTGCATCAAAGTTTATTTCATGTTGCGTTTCAAATGCTGAGCTTTTTAAAGGACTCTCTTCTGACTCTTTAGAAGAATGCATGAGACATCTAGGAGACTTGTATTGCGCACACACACTTTAGTGACATGTCAAATGAAGTTAAGTAGTTAAGGAGACGTGTCAATACAGCTGTAGGTGAATGTGGTCTTTTTATTCACACATTTTAAAAAGGAAATAATAATATAATAGTACCCTGCGAATTATTGGGACTCTTTCAGGCAAGCACTGTGAGTTTACCTGAACTCAGATCTTCCATCAATCCTTATCTTTATAAGAAAACATCAATTTTTTCATTTTTTCATATCATAAAACAGAACATGGGTCAGCAGGATATTTTTTTTGTGTCTACCACAGTGCATAGGAAGGAAGTACAAATAACTACAAAAAATAAAAAAATGCAAAGCAAAAAATTCCTTTGCAGCACCCGTCAAACAAAACTAATATTTCTAGTTACCCTGTGTTTGACCAAGACACTGACATTGTGTTTATAGCTCTTTAATTCATCAGGATGGCTGCTAAAGTAGACCGTTGAAAAGATAATGATTAGAAATGGGTGAAAAAACAACAATCTTTCTTGTAATTGTAAATTGCTCATAAACAGATTTAGGTCTCCAGGAGGTCAAAGGTCAAATAGTCTATAGGAGCAAAAAGAAAAATGAAGCAAGTGTCATACTAGAAAATAAAGAACAGCAGCCAATGTTGACCCAACAATTGCACTTATTAATCAAGCATGAATAAATTATTTATTTACCATTAATAGCACCATGAATTACAACTTATAAATGCTTTATAAAGGGTACTTTATTAAAATGAACTATTTCTTTAAATATTCTCTGACTTCCTCACTTCTAGTAGCCCTTCGTGTATCCTGACGTGTTGGCATGGAGCAGCGGCGTTAATGATCGACAGCGGGCACGTGGATAAGGTTGAAGTCTCATTCACAGCCTGCAGACAAACAGCACATTAAGCTGAATGATGTGTGCTCAACATTTAAAAGTCATCTGATAGTGAGATAAGGGCCGGAACAGCATCGTCATTCCTGCTGGATAATGATTTAATCAATATCAATTGAGTACAGCAAACACAGTGCTATTGGCGTAACAGATCACTGATCGATTAAGTGACAAGCCATCAGATTATCATTTGAAATTAAATGAGTGTAGGAGTATTAGACATTAGGTGCATTTGTTTGGTCTATTAAATTGGATAAACTGGTTAAAAATCAGTTGAGCTCAATTGTAGAGAAATTCAAGGGAAAATAAATAATTTAAGTAGAAATTTAAAGATGCACTTATAAATATTGTTATGCTAACAATAGTTTAAATGACTGTGTGTAATATGAAAGTGAATTATCACTAACTCTACACATCCCCCGAGCTCCAAAGAACATTTTATCCTTTTTCCTTTTATAACTCATTGTAACTCATTGCCTGCAACTTTACTGCTCTGGTTTTGTTCTCATTGGTAAGCAGCTCTTCTCAGTGGGAAAAAAAAACCTTAAAAACTTACTGTACACTTCCTGCTCAGCACCAAACAGTCGACAGACAAGGTTAGTGACAACCTGGTTGACATAGAGGAGCCAGATATATCCCTCAGGACTTGGCAGAGACAAAAAAAAACAGTTTAAAAGAGAGTCAATATTGGACTTACATCTGTCAGCTGGACACAAACATGACTTCAAATGAATGATAATGCTCTCTGTCTGCTCTCTGTGTAAATAAAGACAATGTTTGCCTCATCAACTTTATAAGGTGATGATATGTCAACATCATGTTTCCAGCTTGATCTGTTGCCCTTTAGGTGGCTAACCAATCACTCTGTTAGAAAATTAGCATGGCACGACAAGAAAACTGAAACCTAAAAAAACTGACAACAACAAAAAAATGAAAAGTCCTCAACCCTTCAGGAAGAAACAAGACCTTGAAGTGTGAGACATACACTTTAAAACTCTGAGATTTTCCCCCACACTTGTAAAGCCCACATCTGTCAACTGACACCACAATATCTATGAAGCCTCTCAGCCCATCAAATATTGAAGCGATGCACATTAAAAATGCACGAGGTTAACAATGCTGTGTTGTTTCTCTGATCCTTCTTCTACTGATCATCTTTAAAGGGCCAAGACAAGAAGCTGCACATGGAACTAGACAGACATCCATCAACAACCAAATGGTTTCTAGTACAGTTTTACTGATGCTATTACATTAGATGTCTCCACGAAAATGTGAGAGTTTAAGACCATTTTTATTATGGAGGAGACAATATTGGAAGCACATTTCTACACTTAGTCATGTGTTTGAAACTTCGTTCTCTTTTTCCTCTACATCTGTGAAACATTTGACACTATGGCCATCTCTCTGTGATTATCAGCTCGAGCCTCAGCTTTAATTATACACTGCTGCTTTTATGCTTATTTAGACATCACACTTCATTACTTCTACCTATGGAATGCTGCAGTATTCTGTTCTAATTGTGCCTCCAGTTTAAACACGATCAGTTCTACCTTTGCCACCCCTTTTTTCTGTCTTTACTCTCAAACTGTATTTCATGGTTGAGGAGAATGCCAGAAGTGTATTTGAAATGCAAATCTACTTTAATTTCTAATGTCTCTCTCTCTACTTAACCATCTTCACGTCCCCACCTCTGTCTTTTTCTCTCGAGTCCATTTCCTTATTTCCTTATTCCCTTTTCTCTTCCTCGCCCTTCATAACGAAAGTTGTGAATAAAATCTCTAATGAAGACCAGAGAGACTTCATAATCGTACTTCGTCATAAAAGTCTGCAGGCATACATGAAGATAGAGTGACGTGGAAGGACTTTCAGCTAAGAATAAACTTCATTATAATGATGATTTTTTTTACTCAAGACACCTTTTCTGAGCAGGAGATTCTTTTGATGTTGGAAAGTAACATTTCAGCTGAATGTAACTATGGCAGAGTGATACCTTCTACTGTTCATGGACCCCTCTATCCAAGAAGCACTCTCCCATATGCTCTTGTGATTTGTCTCAAGGCTGCAGTATTTTGACATGTGATGATGGCGTGATGTGTCCGTCAAGCTGAACACGACAGGGATGGAGAGATTAGAGGCTTTGCTGCAGTCCTGGATGTCAGCGATGACGACAAGACAAGTAATGTAGTACATTTTTAAAGAATCTGATATGGATGGGGGTGTGTTATTTACATACACGAACACACACGCTTTTACTTCCTGTAGCTCTCTCTCCAAGCAGGCTCTCTTCAGCAGCAAAAACGATAACATCAATTCTTAGGTTGTTTCGCCAGCTCCATCCCTTGATATTTTTAGCTTAGATTTTAGCACAGGCAGCTGATAGCCTAGTGTACACCATCTCAAGGGCCTACAAGCAGTCTTCATTTGAGTTGGCATTGGCCTCCATATTTGGGATTTGTTCACCAAAATCAGTCACTATGTTCTGCACTGCATCAAGTTTGGATTCAAGCGAAGCAGATGCCGATTTGAGGTTGGAGGTGAGGGCAGAAGAGATGGACTTCAACTAGCTCTAACAAGCTAGTCAGAGCAGGCATGCTAATCTGTGTGGCTTTGGTGGGCTCGTCTTTTTGGCTGGTGGGTTCGTCTTTTTGACCGGCTGCCTCTTTCTTCATTTGTCTAAAGCTGTATGACATGCAGAAATTGAGTTAAATTTTGAGGTTGTCATGGCAGTGTGCGATGCGTGCGTCTACTTCATTCCCCTCATCACCAGAAGTCCAAAAAACGATAACATCATCAGCATAAAAACACACTCAAATGTCCAAAATTAATTGGGCTGAAAGCTAAAGCATTTGTTTGTTAAGTGAAGTACCTCTGACTCATAGTGTCTTTGTTACGGATCACATTAACTTTGGCTCACTATAGAAGCATGCAAGCATGATATATTGTCACTAAAAATAGAGTTATTATAGCTTTAACTACAAAAAACAAAAATATATAAAAATTATGGTTATATCTCTCTCTGTCTAACAAAATGTCTGAGTCTAACCCTCAGACTTTTACTTGTAGGACTGGACTGTGTGGGAGAAGCTGGTTGGACTTTTTTGGAAAATCTGAACTGTTACTTTGGTTTTTGTTGGTTAATCTGTTCTCTGTCTTCCTGCTGTTTTTTTCTCTGCCCGTCAGTCTGTCTGTGTGTGTGATGTGGGTGTGTCTGCCTATATTCTGCTTTTCCCTCCACATTTTGCCTTCACACCTGCCCTGAATCTCCTCGTTAGCACTTCCCTGCTCCCAGTGTCTTTCCCAATCTGCACTTGTGTCTAGTCACCTGCTCCACATTCCCTCATTAGTTCGGTCACTATTTAAGTCTGGGTTTTCTGTTCAGTATGTGTTGGATCCTTCGCCAAGTTTTTTGAAGTTTGTTCAGGTCTGTGCTTTCTCCCAGGAATAAAGACTTTTTCTGCAGCCCTAATTTCAGTCTTTTGCATTTTGGTCCCTTTGCTCTGCTCTTCCATGAGGTAGTTTAAACAACCCTACACTTTTATTGGAAAGGACATTGTAGAGAAGGGGCGAAAAAGTTTGACTAAAAAGTTCCTTAGAAAATCTCGTTTGTTTTGTGAAATGCTCCACCATGTTCAGCAGCTAGTCACTAACTTTGTCTGTCTGCCATTTAGTGCTGGGCAGGTGGTGTACAGTGGGATTATCACAGCTACTGAGCTGAAAACAGCCGCCCGCTGTGGCATGAAACAAGGATGATGAGAGTGATGATGGTGAATCTTTAAAGGTGCGGACTGTAAAACTGCTGATAGACAATTCTGATAGACAATAAAATGCACTTAAGAGCAGAGGGGAACTGCAGAGATAAGTGATAATTCTTTGAAGGTTCATAACACCGTCGTTTTTTCAGTTTTATGACAACAGGTTGAACAATTGGTACCAGACACTTGCCGATGGGATACTTTGTTAAATCTCCTGTCATATGGTCACAAATTGGGCAAAACAGTTTGAGGATCTGTGTGCTGTAGTGTCTCTTTTCTCTGATGAATAGTACAGAAGAGGAAAAGAACGAAAAAACAAGCCAGGATTAAGTGATGGACGCTGTGCCAGACAGAGAGATGTTATCATCCCCTCTTTCTAATTAACACCCCTTCAGACAGACATCGCTGCAGATTGAGTTTGGTCTTAAGTGCTCTTGTGTCAATTTGCACCACCTTGTCCTACATGGACTGATAATCAGCAGTGCAGAACGTCACACTACCAGATGTCAACTCAAATGTGAAGTAATCTGTCAAGAGAGGCATTTCTCCCCAAATAACACAAAACATTTGAGAGACTTTCTTATTATTAGTATTTCAGAATTCTCCCAAAGGTGATGCATGGATGAACTGAGTTCATTACAATATTGTGAGGAAGTCTGGTTTATACTGACATCTGAAGGGTTTTCACTGACACAGCTTTAGATAAAATAGGTGTCAATCAGTGTTAACTTTGTTATGAATTTAAGAGATTTACCAGCTCTCCTCTATGAATTCAGCAATTGATGTTCATAAGTGGGGAGTTAGCATCAATGTTTTGTGTTTAGTGTGTTTTAAATATCTCAATAATAATTACTCGTTCCCAAGCTATAACGGCACATCTGGGGGAAATGTACTGGTTTTTATTTTTACAATTTCAGCAGAAAAAACCTTGATGACTAAAACATCCAGCTGTTCACAAAACCCATTTGGATCTGGACAAAATGAATTTCATAAAATATTTAGGACAAAATTATATCTAATAACTATGTAGTTGAGTGTGTGGTTCAACCCGCCGTCTCTGGCAGTCATTTCACCCATGCTGTTTTCTGGACCATTACTGAAATTTGAGTCAGCTGAATGGGTCAAAGTAGAGAGCATGCTGTGAAAAGTGTTGTTTGGGATTTTGCTACTCTGAGATGCAACACGTGGAGGAACTCTGTGACCTTCATCATTAGCAAAGCCTTTAACATTGAATACTTTAAGCTGAACCAATAATATCATGTCATTTTAATGAAAGTAAGTAGGATAATACCAAGTTATTTATTTATATAAAATGGTTGAGGACAAACTGTGTCAATATCAGATGATTATTTTTCATATAAGTTACGAAACACTAGTGTTTCAACAAATGATGTTCATTATTTTTAGCCATGCTGGGGATGACAGTGTTGGTCTGTTGGTCCACCACTCTGATCCAAAATTAAATATTCCAGCACTGAATGGATAGCTATGAATTTGGTTCATAGATACATTCATGGTCCACAGAGGATGTATCGTATAGCTCACTGACTTTGGTGAACGCCTTTCCCTTAAGCGACACCAAGTAAAAATTATATTTCTCCAAAATGCCCACATTAAGCTGGCTCAAGTCTAATACTTAATTTTAATGGACCATTCTCCTCCTACTGACCATGTACAGAGAATGGATGAGCAAGTCAGCCACAGAAAACCATGGAAGAAAATAACTGTGTGCTCTTTGCATGTTTGGCGTTTTCTGACATTTTGTTTATTGCAAGCAGATTAAAACTATTTGGGCAAGATAAACTATTGTAAGGCGGGTAGAGATAAAACAAGTAGACAATCAAGAGAACAAAACATGAAGCCATTCTCCAATGTTGCGCCACTCACACCATCTGTTTATCGACCGATATGACAGCATTTCTACACAGCTTTGTTTGTCCATACACATGAGTTGGTGATTTCACATCTTACACACTCTGGAGGCCATTTTGGAAAACCATGTCTTTAAGGGGAGAAGAATGCTGGTTTTAGTTTGGACAGACAGCCAAACAAGAGAGAAAAAGATCTATCTATCTATCTATCTATCTATCTATCTATCTATCTATCTATCTATCTATCTGAGCTGGAATCATTTAAAAATCATAAAAAGGGAGGTCAAAAACAATGATAAATCATCATATAAAAGTAAAGCGATATAGTCTGGACATAATAAAACAGGATTTAACTGTCTAACACTCTTCCACACAGGTTTTCTTGCAGCGACAGAAGCTTCATTAGTTCTTGAAGGAATTTGAAGCGTACATCCTCCAAACTGCTTGTAGATGGAGCCATCTGGGAGATGGGCGGCTTGGCTCCTCTGAAATCATCTGTCCACCTTTTGCGCAGCCTCTTGCATTTGGCTTCATATCTGTGGGATACTTTGTAGATTCAGGTTGCTTTTTTCTTGTTTTTCACCCACTTTGGAATTCTGTGGACGCCATAGCTGTTTGGATGCCAGTGGAAAAGATAACAGTGACTCTGCACAAGAATTTATCTCCATTAACAGTCTTCACTATGCATAAGAAGACAAATGGAGGTTTTACAATGACTTTCTTGTGTTTAACTTTGTAAAGTAGTTTTGCTATAATGACGAGGGAGATGGTGGGTAGGCAGTCTCAGTAGACACTTGATTTTGCAGAATTTATGTGTAACTAAAAAAACCCACAAGGAAAATAAATTCATAATAAACCAAGAAAAAAGAGCCAAACCCTCAACTAATTATAAGGGTTTTCAGTTCACACTTAGATTGCAAAAATAAGCCCCCCCTCCTTATTTGTAACCCTTATACAAGGAAAACAAATAATTTGCTTGGACTCATTTACAAGTTCATTTACATTACTGAATGGCTCTATAAATGTTGTTATCCTAATACATTACTAAAGAATGCATCAAACAGACAAGAATAATCTATTATAATACAATATATACGAAGGTGAATAAGAGCCCTGTTAGTAGTAGTAGTAGTAGCTATGTCATTATATTGAGGGTCAAACAACAATAACATTTAGATAGCACTCCCTGAGGCATAAAAACATTTAAGACAATAAAAACAATGTAATACACAAATTAAACATTAGTAATCTATGAGGGCAATAAAGTGCAATATGCAATATGAATAGGTGCAAACACAGCAAACAGCAGCAATGCTTGTTGTAACAGTAGGCTAGGAAATGGGTTATATTATTACACAAAAAGAGTTTTGATTTGTAGTCCTCCAGTAAGTATTGAGCTTATTTTTCTAATGCTTAGTCACTTTTTTGGCTAGGCCTGAGTGTAATAATGCCTTAAACATGGCTTAAAAGAACACTATATTTCATAATGTCAGTCGCTAAAAATGACATACTTATGTTTCAGTGACAGATGCCATCTTAGTGGCCATGGTAATTATGACCTGAAGAAGTGGTATAGTTCAAATTACAATTATAACAAGAAACATATTTGGAGATGGAAGGTTGGGTGGTTGGTTAGACTCTTTGTGCCTTAACCTAACCAAACCTTAACCACAGCAATGTCAAATCATAAAACATCATTATGTTTCACAGTGTGATATTTACCGGTTTTTAATAGCACAGACAAATGATGTTGTCCTGCCAATTACTACATGGTACATAGAGGTGGCGTATTAGAAAACGCTCCTCTGGGTCATTTGGAATGCATGGTGAAACAACCTATTTGCTCATTTAATTTGGAGGACTTGTTGTTTAAAGTTTATATTTATAGGACAGATCTCATTTGAGACTGACAAATAAAATCTGGTGGATATTGGGAAGCAATTGCGCAGCCGATCTCATGTTGTCAAACCAAACTAATCAGATTTCTCCTGGAAAGTGAGTATATACCAGGGCTTTAGACGGAAACTGATACAGAGAAAGAGAGCTATATCGAGAGACACAAAGACAGAAAAGCGAGAGAGGGACCAGACATTCTTAAAAGCTAATATGTAAACTGGGTCCAGGTGCACAGGAGACAGGCAGGAGAGGTACCATCTGCTTATCCAGACAAGGCATGCCAAATATGAAATATTCATTATGATTCATAGAAGCACACAAGCATACCATGCATACTGTATTTCAGCAGGGCTTGAGGCTGTGTGCATCCATATGCAATAAGCTGGATGTACCTACGTGTGTGGTGTGTGCATGTGTGAGACTGGTAGCACGTTTGCCCACATAAATGACCGCCTGGATTTCAGTCTAGCTGTTGTCATGGATGTGTGACTAATTCCTTCATGTCAGCTCTGATTATGATTGTTTAGTGTCATTGCCAAACATGTAGTATCTGAACAGTATGATTAGGTTGAAGGAGAAATGTAGCTGAACTTAAGGTCACCCTCATCTGATTTTATATCATGGATCGGATGGTTACATGGTAACCTATGTTCTCTGAGTGAAGAGACTATCTCTCCACCCTACATATTCATATGTACGGGGACTGACCCCACAGGGGCAGCTGTTGTGGATTACTAATCTAAAGAACTGAGCAATAAAGTCACAACAACCTTGTGCCAATTTACGAGGTCCAACACGGGCTGCCTTTATGGCTGCCACCATCCCCCTCAACGTTGAGGGAGACTTGCCAGCTCCTGAAGGAACTGAAGGATATCATATCAGGGGCCAGACAGGAGAGGGGATCCACCTGTCATGAGGTACACCATGATTGAAACATCCCCCAATGATAGGAATAAGCAGCCCTGGTTGAAGGAGCTCGGGCACCCTGCAACATGCCTACCACAGACTGGGGTAATCCCATGGCTAGAAATTCGGCCCTCTCAGGGGCCAGGCCCAAAGCCTGAGGCCCTGGGGAAAAGGGTGAAAAAGAGTTCCCTTGGCCTGGGACAGGAGGTCCCGGCGAATGGGAAGCTCCCACGGTTGGCCCTGAAGAAGGGGTGGAATCTCCGCAAACCAAATCATCTGGGGCCAATTCGGAGCCACCAGGATGATGCTCACCTCCTCTACCTGGACTCACTGTAGCAGTTGGTGCAGGAGGATGAAGGGAGGGAAGGCATACAGGAGGCCCAGTGGCCACTGATGTGCCATCGCATCCATCCCTAAGGGAGGATCATCCCTCCCCATGGAGAAAAAGAAGGGACAATGAGTGTTCTCCCTCTATGCAAAAAGATCTGCCATGGCTGTGCCCATATTCCGAGCCGATCTGCAGCAAGGTTCTCCCGACCCGGCACGTATGTGGCCCTCAGGGACTTGAACTGGGGATGAGCCCACTCCTATATATACAGTATATACCTCTCATAGGTAAAACAATAGGTACATTTCCACTTAATCTATTCTAATTCATTGGTAGCATAACATGGAGAGTATTTGGTCACTGTTGAGCTGGTCAGCTGATCATGAAGAAATGCGAACAATTTATATATATGTAGAATAACGTTTTAAAATTGAATGAATATATACTTACTATACTTGGCTCAAAACAACTTTTTCAAGCATTGGCATGATGTATCTACAGTTAGTACCAATTTAAACCATACTCACCAGGAAACCCTCCCAGAGGTAATTATGTGGAAATGTGGAAAAAAATTACTGACCTGTAAAAAAAGCAGTTCCCTTCACTGCACTCAGCTCATGATGCTCTTGCCGAGTGGTGCTGGGGGAGAAAAACTTATTAAGGGACATTTTGCACGTGGCTAATTTTATGCTCATTATGATAGGTCGGCAGATATGAGGAAGAAAGAATGTTCCTTTTCAAGATTTCGTCAATGGGACAAAGCCTTTAAAAACAGCAACAAGCAGATGGAAGCAGAACAGAATAACATTTGGTCAATGAGAAACACAGATCTATGTGATCTGAGGGGACCATCATTAATTAAAACAGGGAAATTCAAGAAGATACAAATCTGGACAAATGGATATTCATTAAACATTCAACACTTAAAACCCTTTCTTTGGTCCGACCTTTGTTTCTGCATCTGTCAGACAGTGCTGAGCAGTATTGGATCATTTTTTGTGTTTTCAAAGTTTCTCTGGGTTGAGCTCTTATTTTACTTATTCCAATCAAAGTAGATAGAAAAACAGAATTCTTCTCAGAAACACCTAGAGGCAGGAAACAGCAAGTATGAATATGAATCTAAAGTTTTTGTCAATCCAGGTTGGCTCACTATTATATATATATATTATAGCCTATTAGTACCTATTATTCATTGATGAGAAAATGTCAGGGATTGATAGCCTGAAATGTTACAGCTGTACTGTGGCACTGACAGCAGGTATGTTCATTTAAAGGGCACTACACAGATTTTACACAAAGGTCACTTTATTAGTGATGGAGCTTTACTCAGGAGCCAACATGGATGAGAAAATGGATTAATACCTTTTCCATAAAAAACTGGGGTACTCTATGTGCAGAGGATGATCATGTGACACGATCGAAAGGTCCAGAAAAGCTACCAAGTTGTTATCCAGGTAATCTTGGTTTGGGATGGATTTGCAGATTTTTTTTCAGAAAACGTGATTTACTGGAACATGGAGTATTAAAGATATGGGCCTTTATCAAGCACCAAACATCTATCAAGAATGTTATTGGAAATGCATTGTAGGAAATGAAGGCTCAAGCATATCTGGAGTTCAAGTAAATGTCAGTATGTCTCGGTCACTGCTGCTTTTTTCCTTGTAATTATCTCTTGCACAACTATTTGCTTAGTAAAGATATCATAATGCTGTCCTGAGCAGAGAATGAAGTCACACTCCTGCTGTGTGTGTTGTAATCTGAGCTTCTCTGTTCTTTGTTTCAGAAGCTGGTCTGGCCACTTTATTTCCCACATCCATCGTCAACATGGCAGCCAAATCACAAAATTTCTCATATTACAGCTGCACTGCTACAGTACACTAACATATATTTCTGAAAACATTTGAGGCGATAAACAGGCAACGCAGTAACAGAATCTTGATCCATATTTGATCAGCGCTGCCTAATTTGACAGTTTGATCCGAGTTTCGTGAGCTGTATATTTAGATGCTGCTTTCTTTTTTTCAACTTTATTGAGTAAACAACATGCACGTTTATTTATTTTTATTTATTTATGAGATTCTGTTGCTCTCATACAGTATCTGGCAGGGCTGAATGTCATATAGCACCTTTAAAATGAAACACCTTTACATACACAGTTTGACATTATACAAGCCTAGATGTGAACCATACATCTCTGCATCCTCTTTATTAATTGCTTCACATCACATATTTTTTCTACAAAGGCAGCAAGATGCTGAAGTTGCTACAAACATCCTCATTCAGTGCAGGACTGAATATCTACAAGCTTCTGGTGTCATGCTGTGAAACTTGCCCTGAGGCAGGAGACATTCCCTGGAGGGGGTCATAAAAGTATCACATATTCAAAAGTAAACACATTTAGTTTCCTTTCCTCCAACAGAGCCACAGTAACATTATACATAATCTCTGACTCTGAATGTCATCTAGGATCAAAAAGTGTTTATTCCTTCTACCACCCAGCAAATCTTTCGGATGTGATAGTTGAATTGATGTTAGTTAGATATGCTAATAGTTCCCATCACTCTGAGTTCCTCTGCAGCAGTCAAGAGTATCACTGACACCAGTAATCTACCTCATCCCCAAACACCAACACTCTCTCAGTCTCACCCTTGGAGTCTGCTTGGACACGTTTTCCTCTAGTAATTGCCAAATTCGTGTCACATTACAGCTCTCAACTCTCACGGAGCCAATGGTTGCCAAACTCCACTAACGCCTAATGAATTATACATCCTGTGGGAGGGAGAGAGGGAGACAGTGATAGAGGAGAGGATTGTGAGACTGTGTGTGTGTGTATGTGTTTTCAAAAATCATTAAATCCCCTGCTGTCTTCAGCATTCAACAAGTGTCTAGAAAATGGATGACAAGCCAAGAGAGCAATATAATAGATAAGGAGAGAGAAAAGTAATAGTGTATGAGAAGTGTAGAGATACAAGAGAGAAGAGCGCAGACAAGAGAGACTAATACACAGATGACTGACACTAATTTCTACAATAATGTGGGTGTGAGACACGCAAAAGACAACAGATCAGGATCTTTCACCCATTGACTGTCTGCCGCTCATTCAAATTCATTAAAGCTGGCAGGAAAGCACGGTGATAGAAGCCAACACTGACATAACAGAGCAGTCACAGGCTAGGATCTGCTGCAATAACACCTTCACTTTGTTTTCTTTGGTCCAAACCTGAGACAGAGTTTAGACTCCCTTTGTTCTTTTTTATGTCCATTCAAATTTTAGAACAAAAAGGACAGAATGGTAACCTATTGCTGTGCTAAGCTGGATCTTGGCCACACCAGTTACAATAACACTATAATCACGAAAGTAACTGCTGGGATCTGGCAACATTGCAGACAGGGACATCATTAAGACCCCAAGACAGGGAAATAAAATGATATAAAAATGACATAGACAATATGTAAACACATAACCTCTCAGGAGCAATCAGCATTTACATCAAGAGCTTTGTCAATCATGACCTCACTTTTTAAAGCTGACATATAGTGCACATTTCTAGATGTATATCTTTAATGTGGGCTCCAGTGAAATGTCTTTGCATGATATACAGTTCAGAAAACTCCTTATTTAACTCATAACACAGCCCCTGAGTTCAGCCTCTGTTCGAAACAGACAGTTTTAGCTCCCATCTCTTCAAATCTCCTCTGCCCTCCCAGCAAAGCTCCTCAGGCTATGAAGGCTACGTTAACAAACCACTATAGTAGTAGGATTTTACCACTCTTTCCTCATTCTTTATTTGAAATGTCCACTTCTTAAATACATCTGTACATGTTCATGTCCAACCAACACTATGGAACAGAGGGCTGTTTATGATTATGTGTGACACCTCCTGACGTAAAAAAAAAAAAAAGAAAAGAAAAGAAAACATCCCAAATGAAGCAGTCAGGGTAGATTGAAGCCCTTGCTTTTGACTTTAAGAGAACAAGTCAAGTTTTGTAACTTTGACCATGTTTAGCATAGATATCTGACATCATAACAATATATAAATCAATGAAAATCATAAAAATGTGCTCTTTAATGTGTATGTCAAGATCACACTGATGTTTTTTGGGGGAAGTTTGCCGTTGTTGGTTTGGATTTCATTTTGAGGCATCCTGATGCTATTACTGGGTACCACCTGAGTTTGAATAATGTTGCTATCACCTGGACAAGCAAACCACAGTAAACACTCCAGTTTCAATGAAGGGCTCCAAACACATATGGTGTGAACATGCTGTGATACATAACAATGAGACAAAGTACATCACCTCTCCAGAAAAACTCTCTGTATTATGCATTTCCTTCATGAAAAACAAAATACCATGTAACTTGCACTGAATTAAATTATCACATATCCCAAGGTGGTCAATATTTAGTTATTTTGTTAAGACCGTTCAATATTTACGGCTGCAGAGATCAATAGAGAGTCTGTGAGGCAGTGTTATATCTGGATAATGGTTTCCCATAATGAAAGATAATGATAGTTTATCTGCTTTTATTGGCCACTTCCCTCCTGTATCACAGACGTGCATGTACATACAGCACACAAACATCTTCTGTGCGTGCACCGTCACACACACCTATACACTATGTCTTCATCAATCCGAATGACGATTATGGCTTGTGTTTAATATTTAATGATGTGTTTTGTCTAATGGATTTGCACTTAACTGTCATGACGTGAGTTATGGAGTTACATTAACGTGCTAATCTCTTCTCAGAGGATCAGAGGAATGTCACAAAGTGGAAAAACATGAAAAAGCATCAAGCAACTGAAAATAGGGTGAATTACATAACAAACTAAACTGTTCAGAGTCAGAACTACATATACATTACATGCAGGTATATAGTGGTGAATGAAGATGGGTGAGCCCTTCAACATATGGCAAAATATCACTGTTATACAAAACTTTTATAACTAAGTTATAAAAAACATTTAAAGTGTGTAAATTAGAAATGTTCAGAATATGTACAACAGAAACATAAAGTCATGTGATAAGTCTGTAATAACTAACAAAACTTACAATATGTAGTGCTTGTATCTAGTTTCTTTGTATTGAACTGAATGTGACAGCCTGGACTAGTAACAGACTGACCTGAAGATGTACTACTGAACTGAAGACAGTCAGAATTAGTGCTGTATGTTGGGCCATATGAACACCAATGAACACGCCCGGGGAAAATGTGAATTGTGATTTCTACCTCTTGTGTGTATGGGCTGTCGGAGAGATACTCTGGATAAATCTGGATGATCAAGTTCATTTGATTAGTTAAAAATGCTGTTTTTGCATAATGTATAAAATATCTAAATGTGACAATGTAGAAAAAAAAGTACCAAAGATCCTAGCTGCCAATTTTTGAGTCGCATCAGTCCAATAAACCTTAATCTGGCTATTTACATTATGTGTTCACCTGCTGCGGTTTATGAGCCTGTTGTGACTCCAGGCTGCTAGCTGTCTCTGTCTATCTCGCAGTCAATTTAATCATCACATGTAAGTATAAAAGAGAAAATGACAACATGCTGGTCTGCACTCTCAGTTTGTGTTTGTTGACTGAGTATCATCTCTGGTCACGAGAGTTTAAGTACTGGGAGCTGACTGAACAGCACTCTGCAGATATCAGGCTGATGTCTTGAAACACAAACAGCAGCAGATCAATTAATGAGTGGATCTTTCTGCTCTATCTGTGCCGACACTAGAGATAATCTTAGCTATAGTTCAGGAGCAGGACTACACCTCAAACACTCCTTTTCCTATCATATGTCTATAAAGGCTTCCCTGCCCAGCACACCTGTTTGTTCTCAGTTTCTGTATCCCACCCTCCCTTCTCTTCTGGCTGCTTTTCTCTCCTAGTCTACAGGGGGTCCACAGAGCCTGGGAGCCGCATTGCAGCCATTCTTTCAGTTTTATCATTCTCATTCACCAATCACCATCACCAAGTTCATAATCATTAAAGGATCATTTGCATTATTAAGTCAATGAATTATTAAAGTTGATGTACATGCTCTGTGTAGTTGAAACTGGTACTTACAGTCAATAGCTGTATGGAATAACCTGTCTTTAATACAGTGATGACAGTCTTGCAGGTGGTGCAGGTACTATTCTTGCACAATTGTCTAAAAATCAATTAAAATAGTGAATCAACCCAAAGCTTGAAATGTTTTTTTGTCAATGTTATCCAGCTTTAGTTTAGAGGGTTGTGTTTTTTCTTTCCATATTTTCCAAAAACAAAAGCAAAATTCTAAGAAATGGATGAAGCAGGTGCTTATCTGCTGTAATGTAAGCTGTAATTGTTAAAGTAAAAACGCCTGCTTCACTACTAGCACCCACTGAGTAGTACTTCTTCATTGTGTAAAAGCCAGTTCAGAAGTTTTGGGTAATATCAGCAGCTCCATTCTGCTCTTCATTGATTTGGGGGAGGTAGCCACTAATCAATATTGCCTGAGAAAGCATTACATTCGGCCAGTCATTCAGTTCTCGTCCTAAAAACCATGTCCATTCAGTGGAATGACCTACCTGATGACATGAGGAGCCACAATTCCAAATGAATAAATCTGCTAAAAGCTTCTCAGCTCTGTAACCAGTGACTTTACATTGTATGTAATGTGCTATTATGTGTAGCATTGTATTTTCTATGTGTCTATCTATTTGTGTGTGTGTGTGTGTGTGTGTGTGTGTGTGTGTGTGTGTGTGTGTGTGTGTGTGTGTGTGTGTGTGTGTGTGTGTGTTTGTAGATTGTTATTGTGCTATTCTCTGTTTTAACCTACTGAAGGGGCTATATTGAATTGAAAATTAGCTATAAGCTAACTCTGCTACAGTGCATCAAAAGGTAACTTTTACATTAACACTGTACATCGTCCCAGTAAACTAATTACTACTAACTCATAGAGGTAACATTAGCTTAATTACTTAGCTAGCAACTTAGCTAGTTATTAAGCTACAGTTGATAAAATTTGCTAGCCAGTGTCATTTCAGATATCAAAACATTATTGATTTTGGCCAGAAATGAGAAGCTTTTTGTCTCCATGTGTCTGAAGTCAGGGACTTGCTGTTTCAGTGTTAAAACTGGCACTATTAAAAACTGCATATGTGCCTTGCAGGAACAGGAAGCTTGACAGGCGTTTAGGGGTGTGGAACAAGATGTAACAGAACAAGATGTAATCCTCATTCTGCACATAATAAGCTACGGTTGCCTACATGATTTCAGTGAACTGTGGGCATTCTCGCTGTATTCATATTTGTTATTCTTGACAACGAAATAAAAGACAAAAACTGTTTCTTCTTGGTGAGCAAAAAACCCAAACAAGAGTCTCTCCATCTTTATCACAGCAGGTTATTCATCTTGACGCGAGGACATGGCCCTCAGCACACAGCCTAGCCTCCAGTTTGCCACCTGGCAGATGCCACCTGCAAATTATGCAACATTTTTGTGTCCTGTGATGTAAAACAAACAACATATAGCCATGGTGTCTGAGTGTGTATCTGTTGTGAGCAGCCACTGGATATGGAAAATAAAGACACTCTGTTATATGGACTAAAACATTTAAAATTTTCCAACAAAAAAAACCTTTTGAGTAATTTAAGCTATGAAGCGACTCCATTGCCTCTTCTCCACTCTTCTAATATTCTTTTACTGTGATCCGATTACAGCTGAAGGGATTCAGAATGGCGTTTGAAGAGGAGAATCATCTGTTTATGTCTTTGTTGAATAAAAAGGAAAATACTGTTTCACAGCTCTTGCAATAGAGCTGGTTTCTAAGTAAAAGTGAGGCTATAAAGTAGTCACGAATAGCTTTTCCCTGTGTGATGCCTGTGTTTGCTCAGTGGGAGTAACCTATATCCACTTTCCTCTGTCGGCAGTGACACACCATAGGATCATTTATAATTCAGCACAGAGACCAAGAAGAGCCAGAGGAGGCACACAGATGGCTTTCCTACAGACAGCACCGGAGTGGAGCAACAATTAACAGCCTCTTAAACCTTTCTCCACCCATGTATGCCTGTGCATAGACATGTGGGCACACGTACAGGTGATATTTCCCAGCTTTTATATCAGAGCCAATGCGCAAGGTGAGAAGGTTAATATCAGTGGACCTTTCTGTCTCTCAGCCACTGACTACTGTGTGACGCAAACACATCAACACACACATTGTTGTTACATGTTGGAAATATTTTGCTCACATTTGCAGAAGGCTGTGGCTCTTCACTGATAAGAAGATTAACCTTCTTGAATGATAAACCTGAGACTTTTTTTCTTCTCCTTCTTCTACAAGCCTTTCACATCTTTGTGTCTAATGCTGCCCCTCCATCAAAAGCTTTTTAATTGCACCGAGTTTAGAAATGTGCCAGGATTTAATGAAGCTTCATCAAGCTAATTGGATGCAAAATATTCACACACCTTTGATATAGCTGCTGACTGCAGAAAAGTGCACACACGTACACACAGATACACAAGCATACAACATATACCAGGCAAATACAACTGGCACGTAAACATACTTCCACAATGAATCTGTCTTTCCCAGAGGGGCTAAGGAGATCATTTATTATAGTGACACTGTGGTTGTGGAGGGAATAACGTCCTGATAGAAGTCGCTACTCTCTCTGAGTCCATAATTGGGGGAAAATATGTGTTTGAAACAGCAGCCGTAACTTCAGCTCTCCTTGTTGGACGTCATGTTTAACTGCCTGTCAAAGAAGTATCGATTGGCTTGCTATCATTCACAGAGCTATTTTTCATGTAAAAAGGTGGTTACTGGTATTAAACTGCAGAGGAGAATGCATATTTTTTGGTGAGTTACAGGCCAAAAGGTTTAGATACTTATTTATAAAAAGCACACACACATATCTGGGATGCAGAGATTTATTTGGACAAAAACCAACAGACAGTGCTTCTTTTACCGGGGTTGTGTCCCCTGATGCAAACACTTTTCTAAATAAGAAAATGCTGGTGTTATACAACAAGTCAAGTAAAGAATATGCTTGAGATCACGGCATGCAGAAGCTGTTGGCAAGAATGTAGCCAGGGGCAAAAAAACTGGCTGCTCACTGAAAATATAAATATAAAATCTGTGTTGCTGCACCAAAAATTACACAGAAGAAAAACCAATACTTTTAGTTTATTTGCTTTATAGCCAAAAGACTCCAAAACACATTAAGTTTCTACCGTTAATATCCATTTGAGAGGAATTTTTATATTAAAGAAGGTGAGGATGAAGTTTGTTTGAACTTTGTTTTCCTCCTGTTCATACTATTAAAAGATTCCCTTCAAAATATGCTTTCAATGGATGTGATGGAGGTCAAAATCCACAGTGTGTCCCAGCTTATATGAGGCTTCAGCGCTCTGAGTCACATCAGATGGATATCTGCCAGATTTAGCATCAAATTCCTTCTTTGTGTTTCCTCAGACAAAGAGTTAACCTGTTGAGCTGTGGTGGAAGTATAGTAACAAAAATAGGAACTTTGGCACTAAAAAGACTGTAATGTTATAATCTACTTGATTTGGGTCATTTGGATATCTAAAGCTTCATATTAGCTTGAGATGAACTTTTAAATACATTTTTTCAAAGATGAAGGCTTGCAGATTTGAGCTCCTATCCCTTACATTTTAAGTGCATTATGAAGGAATCTTCTAATAGTCAGTATGAATACTACAACTACAACCACTACTTCTACTACTACTAATGATAATAATTACAATAATAATTATGATGCATTTTATGTATAGAAAAACAAACAACTGTATCAAACATCAAGAATTAGCAGAGACCTAGAATATTAAGTTAGTGCAAAAGTACAATAAATAAACATCAGGGTAGAACTTGACATGAATGTGATTTCATAGCCAGTATGAGACAGTATAAGCCATGTATGTATATGACAGTATATGACATGTCGGAATATGTGTGTTTGCAGGCGGGATTTAAAGGTGGAGACAGAGTCCACCTAAAGAGTTAGAATCGTGAAACTCTGGTGGGAGGGAGTGCCAAAGGTGGGGGGCACATCGACTGAAGACTCTTGACCCCGTGGTAGTTAAGTGGGCAGATGGTTCGATAAAAACACGTTTCAGAGTCCATTTTGGCACCTGACTGTTGCTTTACAGATTTGAAATATTGTGAACCCGACCTTCAATGACTTTAATCTTTAAACTTTAAGTTAACCTTCAAGTACCTGCTTCATATTATTGGCTGGGTTTGTGTGGGTTTACAGTATGTATAGTATATTTGAGTTTAATACAAATATAATTCCTTATTGCTGAATTGTAGTTAAATGATATGGTTTATTAATGTTTGCCCTTATATTATGAGTTTATGTAAGAATGACCAGTATGTGCACTATCTGAAATGGTTTTACAATCTAGAAAACACATAAACATAAAATCAGTGAAAAGACAATAAAATAACAAATACTGTCAAATTAATATTACCTGCTGTCATGTTATGTGCTTTAGTGTAAAAGCTGCCTCAGGCTGCAATCCTCCCACCACCCCCACCATCTCAGAACCACTTTCCCTTTTTCTCACCATTATCCTTTGACTGTATGGGAACCTTAGCTCGAGCATCAACACTGACACCCGCCTCAGATCTGAGATAACAGGTTATATGGTCAAGTGCTCAACTAAGCTGATATACTTTGACATACAGATGGGTGGCAAATCACAGGAAAACCTATCTAAATGAGTGTGAATACTCTGTGACATGACACATTATTAAAACAGAGTGTGGCCCCAGTCTTCTTTTATTTTACATGAAGATGCTAAGAGGAAGGCATATATGGGACTTGTAAAAGGAGGTACATTGTTGGGGCACACATGAGCTTCAGTCACAAAGACTGTTCAACTGGCTGCTAGTGTTTCAGTTAATAACGGTGACTTAGTGCAGGCCAATCTCTGCAAAATTACCTTGATGTAATATTTGTTTTTCCAAATGTAATTGCTACCTGATGTTCTCAGACAGTATTTTAGCTAGTGAAGGGAGTGTTAGACTGCTTGTCACTGGGGAGGAGGTCAGGGTGGATTGTGGGCGTACAAGGCGCAGTAGTGTATCCAGAAATCATATTGCTGGTGGGCACAGATCACAGCAAAACAGTTGGGCCTGCATCCAAGACGGTGAGGTACAGTATGTCTAGCAGAAACAAGAAACTGGTACTATACTTGTTAGTTTAATTAAGTATAACCTGTATGGCAAGAGCAGATGTTGTAGGATAAAAAATATGTGTGTTATCATACATTGCATACAGTCAATATCAACATGTTGTAAATTGACATATATAATTTACATAAAATTGACTAATTATGTAAAAAACAAAACCCAAAAAACAAAACATAAACTAGTCAGCATTATTTTTTCTTTAAAATGTATTTACAAGTTGTATTTTCCAAGTAAGTGTACAGTATATGAATGTAATTTATATGCATTTAGGTCTGGTGGGAAGCCATAAATAGTAGTAAATGGTTTGACAATCGTGGTGGAAACTGCACATCTTGACCTGGATACCCAGATGTTCTAAATGAGGGGATATATCGTTTAAAAACTTGAGTAATGAAGCTGCTTTGGCAGCTCTGGGTGACCCAGTGCCTTACTAACAAGTTTCATGTACTGTAGGTTTTTCTTTTAATTAGTCCTCCAGCTATACTGTATATTAAGTACTGATTACAAAGTACATGCCATGTAATGTGAACATGCTTGAAAAGTGTGGGTGGAATATTTTACTGTTATTTATATAATTTGACTTTATTGATGGTTGACTGACATTTTGACAGGATTTAGATTTTAGGATTGTTTTTGAACCCAGTAGGGGAGAACAGGGTTGGTTGTCACATTCATCAGATCCCTAGAGGGTGCTGTTAAAAAGTGTTGGTACTGAAAGTTTCAGAATTTAGGTAAGATGTTACTTCAGAGACCATTTCTGGAGTAAACCACTTTACATTGAGGTGAGAGGACCTTTAGTGTTTTTCATGTGAAAATGTAAATATCCAACTCGTCAGTGTTCCTCTTCTAAGCTTTTACACAATGAGTTTCTAATAAAATAATCATTAGCATTAAAAAGTGTGAAGAGAGAGCGATAGCTAGGTAGGTAGCTAGGTTTTCTTAGCTACGCCAAAACATGTGGTTGTTAGGTTTGCTGGTAGCAAAAAATCCCAGTTGGAGATGCTTGTCACATTCTCTCTAAGGTTGGTTGTCACATGTACCGTTCAAAAGTTTGGGGTCACCCAAACAATTTTGTGTTTTCCATGAAAAGTCACACTTATTCACCACCATACGTTGTGAAATGAATAGAAAATAGAGTCAAGACATTGACAAGGTTAGAAATAATGATTTGTATTTGAAATAAGATTTTTTTTACATCAAACGTTGCTTTCGTCAAAGAATCCTCCATTTTCAGCAATTACAGCATTGCAGACCTTTGGCATTCTAGCTGTTAATTTGTTGAAGTAATCTGGAGAAATTGCACCCCACGCTTCCAGAAGCAGCTCCCACAAGTTGGATTGGTTGGATGGGCACTTCTTGCGTACCATACGGTCAAGCTGCTCCCACAACAGCTCAATGGGGTTCAGATCTGGTGACTGCGCTGGCCACTCCATTACCGATAGAATACCAGCTGCCTGCTTCTGCTCGAAATAGTTCTTGCACAATTTGGAGGTGTGTTTAGGGTCATTGTCCTGTTGTAGGATGAAATTGGCTCCAATCAAGCGCTGTCCACTGGGTATGGCATGGCGTTGCAAAATGGAGTGATAGCCTTCCTTATTCAGAATCCCTTTTACCCTGTACAAATCTCCCACCTTACCAGCACCAAAGCAACCCCAGACCATCACATTACCTCCACCATGCTTAACAGATGGCGTCAGGCATTCTTCCAGCATCTTTTCATTTGTTCTGCGTCTCACAAACGTTCTTCTTTGTGATCCAAACACCTCAAACTTGGATTCATCCATCCACAACACTTTTTTCCAGTCTTCCTCTGTCCAATGTTTGTGTTCTTTTGCCCATCTTAATCTTTTTCTTTTATTGGCCAGTCTCAGATATGGCTTTTTCTTTGCCACTCTGCCCTGAAGCCCAGAATCCCGCAGCCACCTCTTCACTGTAGATGTTGACACTGGTGTTTTGCGGGTACTATTTAATGAAGATGCCAGTTGGGGACCTGTGAGGCGTCTGTTTCTCAAACTGGAGACTCTAATGTACTTATCTTCTTGCTCAGTTGTGCAACTTGGCCTCCCACTTCTTTTTCTACTCTAGTTAGAGCCTGTTTGTGCTGTCCTCTGAAGGGAGTAGTACACACCGTTGTAGGAAATCTTCAATTTCTTAGCAATTTCTCGCATAGAATAGCCTTCATTTCTAAGAACAAGAATAGACTGTCGAGTTTCAGATGAAAGTTCTCTTTTTCTGGCCATTTTGAGCGTTTAATTGACCCCACAAATGTGATGCTCCAGAAACTCAATCTGCTCAAAGGAAGGTCAGTTTTGTAGCTTCTGTAACGAGCTAAACTGTTTTTAGATGTGTGAACATGATTGCACAAGGGTTTTCTAATCATCAATTAGCCTTCTGAGCCAATGAGCAAACACATTGTACCATTAGAACACTGGAGTGATAGTTGCTGGAAATGGGCCTCTATACACCTATGTAGACCAGACATTTGCAGCTAGAATAGTCATTTACCACATTAGCAATGTATAGAGTGTATTTCTTTAAAGTTAAGACTAGTTTAAAGTTATCTTCATTGAAAAGTACAGTGCTTTTCCTTCAAAAATAAGAACATTTCAATGTGACCCCAAACTTTTGAACGGTAGTGTATATGGTGTGATATATCTAGTTCTTTCTTTCTTTTTAGACAGCAAAATGAGCATGAAATTTATCAGGAAGACAAACAAGAGCCAGCATCCTCCAGATGTAAAACTCAGGACAGTCAGAGAGATGAACATGCACAATATTGTTACATAAAGACAAAAAATGCACTTATAGAAATGATGTTTCCTGTTTATGTTCTCTTGGTGCAGGAGATGTGTTAAGTTGTTGTATTTCAATATTAATATTATTTTATTAAATATTTTTTTAAGATTGCATTTTTTATTTTTTCCCCATTTCAATAACACAGAGACAACCAACCCCATAGTGTGTGACTACAGGGCTCTAGACTAACTTTTGTCACGGGTTGCACTGGTGCACCACCACAAAAGTTAGGTGCACCCTTTTTCAGAGTTTCAATCCGAAATGTATTAGAACCAGTCACAAATGCACTATTGCCGGCCATGGTCTTCCCACACTCTTTACAGTAAATGCAGTGTATCTTATTATCGGTTTTACTGTAGTATCTTAGCCAGGGAAACTGGTCAAGCCACTCTCTTCGAAAAGTATACAATTTCCTCCTTTTAATTTCGGCGGGCTGTGGCTCGGAGTCGATCGTATGTGGCTCATTATCCGTCTCCTGACTAGGGCTCGACATAACCTGGGAGGTTGATGGCGCCGTGTCAGAGCATTCATTATGATTTTCGGACGGATCAGGCCTTAACTTAACATTCTTCACGAAAAAGTTGTCATTCTTTTCATCTTGGCATCCACTCTACATCCACTCTCTCTGTCTGACTGACATATTTGATGGCCCATATCTTTTGAACAGAATCAGTGGAAGGAGAGTAAGACCACTCTATTTCTACCTGAAACTTTAGGCTTCAATTACAAATTAAAAAGAAATCTATTCAGTGTACGGTTTATGTGGAATTCAAAGGAAAGTAAAAAGTGTGACTACCAACCCTGTTCTCCCCTATTGGATTTCTAAAGCTGTCCATCTGATGAAAAGGAATTTGTGTGAGCTTCTTGGATAGCATGACACCATCTAATCTGACCAGAACTTCTGTGACTGCTTTACTAAAACTATCTCTAGTCTGATACCTGACAAGGTATGATCAAATGAGAATAAGGTTTCTGAATCCCAGCAGCCTTCTGGAGCTCAGGCTGCAGAGAAAACCCCTAGAAATCAGGTGAGACAATGTTTTAATTACTGCTAGTCACTACCTGGAAAGTGTAGTATTGACCATCCTGAGACCCTTCCACTGTAGCAGAGCTAAAGTTTCTGGCTTGCTGTTAATTACTAAGTGATTACAAAGACCAGTGACTCTCTCCTCTTCCCTCCAGCCATCGCCTCTTCTCTTTTCTGAGCCATCCTTAATTTCTCTCTGCCTTTTCTGGTATTCACATCACTCGTCCCCCAACTCCCCCGCCCCCCACGTCTCATTTCTCCCCACACTCAACTCGGGTGCGTCTTATTCTTGAATGCTCACAGGCACACAAAGAGGATCTTGATGTTGTTTCGGAGGTCAATTTCATTTCTCTCGGCAAATTTGCACACGACGGAGGAAGGAATCACAGATGAATTAAATAGTCGCTCTATTACGACATTTAATCCTCTAGTTTGCGCATTTGTATGTCTGTCACAAGTGATGAGACGAGTAACACGGTGAAAACCTCGAGCACAAAAAGTTTTTAAGCAATTTGCACATGATAATATGTGTGAGCATTTCCATCATAATGGGCCCATTGCAGCGGTCTCATCAACCCGTGTGTCAGAACAATTGATGGGAAGCACACAGTGTAATAGGTCTTCCTGTCCTGTCCATACTGGTGTCTGATCTCCTGGGAGATTCATTCACACAGCACAGTGAAGTCGCCTGAAGCCCGGGAAGGAAAATGGAAAAGCTTCATGTGTGGAAATGACTCCTCCACATCCAGCAAAGACAAAAAACATATAGATTTTTAATAACTTTTCACTCTTTATTTCAAATTTTATTCATGAGGCTTGTACAAAATCAAGTTAATTTTGCTATGCGGAATTGAAAAGCAAGCTTGTTTACAGGTATGGTAATTTAAAGATGAGGGGAAAGGAAAGATGAGAAAAGACATCCGCATAAAGATACTGTGTAATCACTTTTTATTATTCCTGAACATGCAGCAAGTCACAGATGTATGGTTAGAAATTTCTGGATCCATTGTTTCCTTCCAGGTATGTGTGTTTCCATGCATACGTGTGTGTGTGTGTGTGCGTATGTAAGCAGCTGAGGGTCCAGGTGTCTTATTCACATTGCACTTGAAACTGAATACATTGGGACTTGAGTGCTGCTGGACCACCTCTGCATCCTCACAACACCAGCACCGCGCACATGTTGGCATGAATCAATAACAAGCGTGTGTGTGCTTCAATCGTATAAGAGCGAATGTATTTGCACGTGCGTGTCCGAGTGCGTGACTGTGCAGCAGTGGTGGTGTTGCATTGAAGCCGCTCAGCACTTGAGGGTCCTGCTTTAAGGCTTTGCAGGAAGAGGGTCACGTACAGCGGCTGGTCCTGATCTGAAGATCTGTGTGACATCATGTGAACTCTGTGCTGCATGGCAACTGCTCTACATACAAGAATGCAATTATGAATCATAGACTGTAAAAAAAATTATGGATGTAGTCACCATGATGTCACCCATTGGTTTGCTAATACTAATCATGCTAATCATGAAAAACAGGCTTAAAACTATTAAAACAAAACGTACCTAACAGAAAAAAACTGAATATCCAAGCTTCTATTAGTACAACTTTTAGGACCGCTCGCAGGATTCGAACCGGGGTCGCCTGCAGCGAGGACTGTAGCCTCAACATACTGACCCAAAAATCAGCTAAGTCTGAAATTTGCCCCAAAAGTAGTCTATAACAGAACACACACACACACACGCACACACACACAGATATTTGTTATAGATATTAAGAAATGAGTGTACAGTATGTAATGTTCCTGATGACATGACGCTCCTGCTGAGGTTGAAATTGAAGCAGAGCCCACTGGAACATGTCATGAACAGTTCAATTGATTTAAAAAGTAAAACCATTGGGTTACTGAAATATGTGAAGGAGCATAGCCTTTTGGTCAAAACAGTCCTCAGAGGTTGTTCTGAGTGCACATTTGTGTGTGAGTATGCCACTGAGACAGATGCATTAATTGACCTATGCATTATTTAGCATGTTTACTAACTGTATACCAAAGCTGAAGCGTATGCCCTCGGCAAGGGGTCTCTCGCTGTCTGTTCCTATAATTGTGGTTTTCAGTTTGGATTTTTATGCTTCCGCTGTGTTGACACTTAAGACACTTTAACAAACATTTAAACTCAACCAATCAGTCCAGATGTGTGTTGCATGCGCTCACAGGAGGGTAAAGTTCTGCTCGCCTACACAGAGAGGTGAGAGAATAATCATATTCAACAGGTTGCCTGGAGGCTGCGCGCACACACACACACACACACACACACATGCACGTATGCACGCACGCACGCACGCACACACACACACACACACACACACACACACACACACACACACACACACACATACAAGAGGAGCAAACCAAAAGTATATAACTCAAGTAAAACTCACACACACACACATGTTTCACACACATGCACGCCTCCCACACCACATGGTTAATTAATTCTAATTTGAACGGCCGTGGCCTCACCTCCTACACTCATGCCTTCTGATGGTGCCTGGAGAAAACGTTACAGCATCCTCAATGTGCAAGAAAGACAGGCAGGCTCAAGAAAAAATGATGAATGTGAAAGTTTTTTAAAAAAAGAAGAAAAAGCCATTGTGAGCTGATGTGATCGAGAGAGACTCATCACTCCTGGGTGACAGCTGGGAGTCCTGGTCCAAAGTTAGCCAGGCAGCTTTGAATATGGTAGCTAGAGGGGGGGTCAAATTAAATTTTGAGGATTTTCAATACTGGAAAATCTTATTATGTGACTGTGAGTAAACAGAACACAACAGGCACACATTTTACTCTACTCTATTACAAAGATAGAACAATGAATCCAAACTCCAAAAATGTGGATTTCAGTTTCAGTATGTCATGTCCCATTAGCAGAGAAGAGTTCATATTTTAAATCAGAACGGCATCTGTGCAGCTCTGTCTGTTAAGATTCATGCAACTGTGCTTCATAGAGATTTATACTGAAATGGGAATATTCAATGGCAGTGCAGAAAGTAGTGTGATGTTCATGTGGTGTGGTGGAAAGAAAAGGTGCATTATAGGACTCATCCAACCTACATTAATGGCAATCTGGTGTTCATTTGAAATCAATTTAAAATTATTCGGGGTTGAGCATAGCTCAGCGGGTAGAGCACCCGTCCCATGTGTTGAGGCTATAGTCCTCGTTGCAGGCGACCCCGGTTCGAATCCCGATCCGAGCGGTCTTATCCTGCGTGTCATTCCCCCTCTCTCTGCCACCTGTTTCCTGTCTCTCTACACTGTCCTGAACATTAAAAAAGGCAAAAAAGCCCAAAAAAAAATTTAAAATCATTCAGTGAACATTTTGCAGCTAAAATTCAATATGGACTTTACATTTACAAATATGTAGAAAGATGTCAGATTGGGGGGTTTTAACCTTTTCCCAATAATGCAAAATAAATGCATGTGAACATGACTTGCAGGAGAAACTGTTGAGATACTTTTGTCTTAACTCACTTTTAATTATTATGAATAATACATGTGTATTTTATTTTTCACATGTATTAACATAATGTGTATTTTTACATCACAAACATACTGATTAAAGGTCTAATCTGTGTTTTTGATGAAGTGAATTAGATATGCTCATCTGTTTAAACCTGAAATAACACATTTAATCTAGCTGACACAAAGCAACATTAGCGTTCATTTAGGTCATTCAGGTGTGTAGGTCCAGTTTTCTGTCACATCCTATCTGTAGTTTCTGTTGTGTTTTACTTCTTTTTCTCCTTATGTGTGTGGTTATTTTTACTACCTTTGTTGATTTGCCCCTGTGTTGGTTTTCATGGGTTAATTCTCATCCTGTTTTGGTTCAGTTTACCCTGGTTTGTTCGAGTCTTGTCCTGCTACCTTTTGTGCTTCTCAGCCCAGACAAAAAGTACTTTTTTCAGCCTCTATCAGCCTGCAGTCTCTGCATTTGGGTCCACCTGCTGTGCAATTTGTGACAATGTTTGCCTTCCTTTTGCTCCTGACTCTGTTCCATTATACTCACCAGTTTTTATCTCTTTACATAGGGTTTCTAGGTTTTTTTTTTAAAGAAGCTAGCTGTTGCTGCCTGAAACCAGGTTGATGATGATGAGGGTGGTTAGAGTGAGCCAAAACATTAAAGTTGTGGGCCAAAAAAACAAAACAGTGAGCTGAAAGATACTAAAATGCTCAGCAGAAGACTGCTGTGTAGGTGGTGAAGGGAACAAAAGTTAATGCAGTGCAGCTTTACAGTTTGGGCTACAAATATAACAGGGCATTTTGCATGATTCTTTTTTTTTTAAACAAATATTCATTTCTATATAAATTGTGTAGTTTGAGTTCCTATGCTGAACTTTTGTATTATAGATTGTGCCATCAATCTATAATACACTGCACTGGCACCATTTGAACTCAATTGTCTGGGGAACAGTTACTGATTTTAATGCAAGCACTTCACGTACACTCGTACTTATTACTTATATTTATCTAGCACTTGATCCATATTTCATTGGATGTAAGCTCTCCAGGAGCACTGGGATGTGTGTGTGTATGTGTATATATATATATATATATATATATATATATATATATATATATATATATACATAATCGGAGGCTCACTGAAGAGAGAACAGCTTCACACTCCTCCATTCTGTCACTCATTTATCTCTCCTCATTAGACTACAGCAATAAAAAGATGTCTGTATTCATCCTCTGTTATTCCCTAGTGGATGTTAACCTTAATTAACTGCCTCGCTGATGCCCTGTTCTCTCGTCCACATTATCTCAGCAGGTAAAAGCAGCTGCGGGGCTGAGACAGAGGGCTAATCCTGTCATGCATCAGCAGGCTGTCTGCTTCATTAATAAAAAACATTAACTTACAACAGCTGATCAATAACTATTGACTCAGGCTGATTTGCTACACCTGCAATGATTGATGGGCCAGGTTAATCCTGTGGCTGAGAGCGAGCGAGCAAGAGAGAGAGAGAGGGAGAGAGAGAGAGAGAGAGAGAGAGAGAGAGAGAGAGAGAGAGAGAGAGAGATGTCTCAGTTCAAGCTCAGTCACTTGTTAAATGAACAAAACTGAAGATTCTGAAAGTGTGAACATCCACTGACATTTAATACATGTGTGGGTATGTACAAATACAGCCAATGCTTGCCTGACTGCACAGCCACCCCCTCCCAATCAACCACCCACCCACACACCCACACAAGCCCATCCTCCACATGACATCAGCTAAAAAGTGGATTATTTTTATCAGTATACTAAATAAAAATATGCCAATTTCCAGTAAAAGTAAAGAACTTTTCAATAATTTAATCTATGATAATAATCTACTTTTGATCCAGATGATTCACTATTATGTGCACATACATACAATGCAGTGATGATGCAAAGAGATGATGCAAACAAGGCAAAGCTCATGATGTTGAATTTTATGATAAGCAAACAGACAGTAAAACTCAATCAGACTATTGAATTGATGAGGTTGTAACAAATACTCACATTAGACTTGCAAACACACAGAGGAATAAATACACAGGATGTACACTCACACACACACACACACACACACACAGACACACACACACACATTGACAGGGTGCTGAGCGGGGAGTATAAAAGGGGCATCCTTCCCACTCAACAGAGAAGTGCTCTCCTCACTCTCACACACTCTTGTAACACGCTGAATCTCTTCTCTAAAGGTAAGGAAACCACTTTTTTCATGTTTTATCATATTACAGAGTGTTTTATGAGTTGTTTTTTATTTTAAACCTATGATAATATTGAAGCTATTCTTATGAGAGAAATGTTGGTAAAATGGGTGGAGGACAGAATTAACGCAATTTGTGGCAATCTTATATTGAATATTATTATTTTTGATGCAGTATATTTTGTTTTAATATTATTGATAATTTAGAAGTGAGATTAGAATTGATTCATTTGCTTCCATTGTATTGAATGAATGAATTTCCAGAGATGTTTCTTGAAAGCAAACTGGAAATGAAAAAATTCTTTCATCTTTGACAAACGGGTCAATTTGATCTGCTGATATTGCGCTCGGGATATCAAGATCAAACAGTCCACAGTGACCAAAACTGTTAAGCTGCGTGCTGTGACCCGCAATGACAGTGTGAATATGCTGCTCTGATTCATTTGGCAGATGGCAAACGGTCTCGGTTGTAGTTTTTCAGTGTGGAAGAAGACTGTTCAGTCAGGAGAGGAGGGCGCCTGTTGTAAGCTCACACTGGACTGGATCTCAGATTTCTCCTCATTAAACTTTCCTTGTATGCTCCCCCCTTTCTCTCTCTCTCCGTCTCTCCTTCTCTATGTTTCAGATGACTGCAGGGCTGTGTGTGTGTGTCGTGCTGGCAGTCCTGTGCACGAGCTGTTTGGGGCTCCCCTTCTCTTCTCAGCCCCTAGATGAGGGCCAGCGCTCCGTCTCGGCTGCCTCTGAAGGTATGAGTTTGTCACCGCAGGCGAGCACAAGCCCCAAACATTCATTAATAGAACAGTGAGTTTTTTACATATCTGACATCTGCCTGCCTGTGTCTCTGTTTGTCTGTGTTGAGCAGTTCGCCTTGAGGCTGACACCCACACCCTGGGGGAGCCCCACCTTCGACACAGCCGCTCTGCACCCCAGATGAAAGCTCTTCCTCCGGCTGAGGAGGATGCAGACTCCCGGGCCAACCTCAGTGAGCTGCTGGCAAGACTTATCTCATCCAGGAAAGGTGTGTGTAGGTGTATATGTGTGTGTGTGTGTGTGTGTGTGTGTCTCTACTATTAGTTTGTATGTGTTTTGGGCTTGTATGATATGTTATGGTACAGGTGTCACCCTTGATCCATCTGTGTTCTTGAGGAATATTGTGTGTGTGTTGTGTGTTTGTGTGTGTGTGAGTATATAAGTACAACGTATGACATTATTGTTATTGAATTAATATTATCAGTGCAACATTGGTTCATTTACAGAGACAAGTGCTTTTCCCTGCCTTTCTCCTCCCCTCAATCCTGCTAATTACTGGATTCAGCGCACAGCCAGCTTTGTAAAATGAATTAGTGGCTCTGAAAAGCTTTTGTGGTTTGAAAGAGCGCATATTAGCGTGCCTTCCGGCCATTCCCGCCATACTGTCTTCACTTTTTTTCTCTTTGTTTGACTGCCATTTGCTTAATATTTTTCCCCCTGCTACGCCAAGAAAACAAGCCTCAATCCTGTCATAGCTCCTCGTGATCTCTCTGGTGGTGTGACAGGACTGGAGAATATCCTGGCTTTTATATAGTATACTATACAACACACATACACACTGTTTAGATTTGAATTATCTGGCTTCCTCGACTCCCCATGTGTCCACATATATTAAATCTCAATTGCTGGAAACTTTATGCACGCGTTCAGAGAGCAAAATGTTTCAATGTCCGTTCAATAATACATAAAATGCTCTGAAGAGATGTTTTCTGCATCTTCAGTGGGTGATTTACAAATCACAACTAATTATTTTCATTATTTGTTCACTGCCAACAGACTGGAAGTGGACCACTGAGAAAATAATTGAAATTGTGTGTTTAATTTTTCACAGCAATCATTTTAGTCTATGTTTCATCAGACATTTAGACATTCACACGCACACACACACACACACACACACACACACACACACACACACACACAGATATGCAGGCATCAGAATTATACTTCTGTGATAATTTGCGAAGAGAAAAACAGACTCTGGAACTCTTCATTCAGACAGTGAAGTCTATACAATGTCAAAGGGCAAACTGAAATTAATATGTAATATCCTAGGGTACGAGCGCGTGTGTTTGTGGGCGTCTGCTCGCTGTTCACTTGCATGTTTCAGTGTAGGAGGTGTCATTGTCGAGCCTTCTGCAGCCAATCTTCTCGGCACACCAGGGAACTGAAACATGTGTGTGTGTATGTGTATGTGTGTGTGTATTCGTGTGTGTGTGTGTGTCTGTGTGTGTCTTGCGTAGGAGGATGTGGGCAGAGTGAAAACAGCATCTCCATATCTAACCAAATGGATAAAAATCTTGCTTCACTGGACTTCAGAAACCAGAGATTCAGAGAGGTTTTTTTTGTGTGTGACAAGATTGGAGTTCACAATGTGTGTGTGTGTGTGTGTGTGTGTGTGTGTGTGTGTGTGTGTGTGTGTGTGTGTGTGTGTGTGTGTGTGTGTGTGTGTGTGGTGATAGGGAAAATAAATTAGGGTCCAATGATCCTTTCAAAGGAATGGACTCACAAACTTACACATTGGGAAATATATATATGCATGAGTGCACAAAGGAAGAGAGGCTAATAGTACGTTGTCACCCTGAGGTCCAGCTGTTAGAGAGAGAGAGGGAGAGGGAGAGAGAGAGAGAGAGGGAGAGGGAGAGAGAGAGAGAGAGAGAGAGAGAGAGAGAGAGAGAGAGAGAGAGAGAGAGAGAGAGGAGAGGGAGAGAGAGAGAGAGAGAGAGAGAGAGAGAGAGAGAGAGATAACACAAAGAGAGGATGGAACCACTACTGGGCAATTAAAATGATCACAAGCAAACAAGCCTTCCAGCATACAAGTCACTGTGTCAAACCTTAATAAGAGGAATTTTGAAGCCCAAACATTGTTATCATTGGCTGTAAAGAGTCAAGATGTTGATTCGGTTAGCTCTGGAAAGCAAAAACACCATTTGCATTTAAAAAAAAAGAAGTATAAAATGGTAAAATGAATTCAACTAATTGCTCACATGCCATTCGAGGGCATAAAATTCAACCCAGAAAAAGTTATAAAAGTGAATAACTTTTTTATATTAAAAGTGTACATCACTGCAAATATATTTAACCGCAGGGAGACTATTAAGTGCTTGGTTTGTGAGTGCATCATTTGTGTCCTGCCTCATCCAAAAGCTGCTAGATTTCATTGGAAAATAACATTTCCAATAAGTCTGTGATGTTTTAGTTATTAAAAAACACTAAATGAATCATCTCAGCTCCGTTATAGTACTTCACAGGATCACAAAATCGAATTCAAGTCTAATTCTCTGTTATTGCAGCATATTTACTCGCAAAATCAAAGCAGTGGCATTTTAAACTTTTTTTTTTTCGCCATGCAAAAAAAAATGGGACCATGTTTCTATGAAGAATACTAATCCTCCTCCCACTTTGTCTCTCTTCCACCCACTCTTTCTATCACCTCCATCGCTCCTCCTCACTCCCCTCCGTGCACACCATCGATCTCCTCTCTCCATGTCTCCTCTCCTCCCAGGTTCTGTGCGTAGAAACTCTGCGGTGAACAACAGAGGCAGTGCGCTGAGTGCCAACCACCGGATAGCAGACAGGGACTACTTGGGCTGGATGGATTTCGGCCGCCGCAGCGCAGAGGAGTATGAGTACTCCTCGTAAGGGCTCCTACCCCTCCCTATGGGCACATGAGAAAAAGAGAAAAAAAAAAAAAACCCATGCAAGCTGGCCCCTCACTGTCTCACAATAAGAGTCTATTTAGGATGTTTTTGTTGTACATTTGTTTGTAAAACTGTAACAATGCAATATACATATGCCAAATTTTGCAGAAAAGCTCTCACTGTCCACAATTTGTTTGTTTCTGGTTTTCTCTGGTTTCTTTATCATTTCTGGGTGGAAAGGATCGGTATGGTGACAGGGTCTGTTGAGACTAACTGGACTGAATAAAGATTGAAAATATCACTCTTTGCATTCGAGTTATTCAAATGCAGTGCATGACACTTAAATGATATCCTATTCATTGGATTCACTCATACAGTACAACACATGCATCAAAGAACAGGATTATCCCCTGCAACCGTGCTACAATCTCATGCATTTTTATTGTTGTATTATAGTAATTACAATACATCGCAAAACAGAATTAGGATGACAACAACAAGTGCTGAAAACTCATCACACATGGATAAGCAAACACAGTTGCGCTAAGACTAATTCTGGTAATAGAAGACAAAGATCTCCTGAAAAAAAGAATAATAATAATCCTTTAACACTTGACTAAACATTTGATTATGTTCTTACCTTTGTTCCATATTTCATTGGGGATAATGTAACACATCCCAAAATTAGTGTAATCTTCTTTTTCTATTTGGATATATATTTTCCTTTTACTTAATTTACTCCACAAAATCCACCAGAATTCTAAATGCAAATGAGGGAGAAGGATTTGACAGGCTGGCTGCTGACATTGTGAGCACAGTCTTTACATGCAAGCAACCAAGTGATACTCAGTAAAAGATTCTTCGTAGATTACATCTATCCCCCTAGATATGGAATGAGACAGATCACCTCCTCTTTATGCAAAAGGTCTCACAGAACAAAGGACGTATTTTATATTTCAAAATTTTGGAAATGTGCAGCCAAAACTCAAATTAACAAAGCTCCTCAGGTCTCTTTGATTAGTCTTCCCTCTAAAAGATTGTCACTTCCATCTCTGAAATTTAAATTGCTGGATAGATTTTTGTTTGAAACAAATAAGGAAATGTATTCCACTGTTGCCTTGTGGTACATATAAATCTTTAAGATGTTATATGAAAGGATTGGGCTACACATAAAGGCACATTATGGAATATTTCCCACCAGATAACTTAAACATATAATTAAAGGTAGTATCTGCATTAAAAGAGAAACCTAAATACTGATCTCATTCATTTTGTCAATTGCAGCATAGCTGAAGGAGGATGAGCTTAAAGACTTGTTCAAGTGAAAGATGTGGTTTATTTCTGTTGTCATGGCTGAAAAAATAAGGAAATATGTGTATGTGTGCTTTTTTATTATTCACCATGAAAGATGAGACCACAGTCTGCAGAGTGTCCCAGTGGACCTGTCACTCGTCTGTTATTACTATCAAATTTATTTTCTGCATTTCTCTATTAAATGTTTAATGTTAAGAATTAAGTACGGAAATAACTGTCACCTCACTGCTATTCAAATGACAGAGGTGTGCCACATACAGTTGCATTGCATAATCCAGACAAACTCACAGTCACACAAAGACATTGAATCAACATTTTTTCTGCAGTGTCAAAGGTCAGCGTCTGATGCAAAATGATGAAAGCAAAAATCTTACAGCTAAGAAAAAAGTCCCCGACCATGCATTATGGGTAATAATGCTGGTTTTACAGTATGATGAATGTAAAGGGGGAATGTTGTGAGAAAGGGACAGCGAGCAGACGCACAAGGGAGATGAAAGCCAGTGAATGCATCATTTAGGGTGCGGGCCAGAGAATGTTCAAGAATATCTTCAAAAGAACAGCAGGATGATTATGAGCTATAACTTCTGTGCTAAATATCGAAAGAGCTTGAAGCGTTTGGAGTAAAGGGATATCGATTAAATTATTAAAGCGGGCTGAAAATAAATCCTAATAATTGCTTTTGACTCTAGAGAGACAATAACAGCTTTTAGAGAGCACATGGTGGAGTTATGAAGACGTTTTTATGAGAAATTTTTGATTAAACTTCAATTGGCAAATTTGGAGCTCTGTGGACTCCTTTTATAATGATTATCTGAGAGAGTGAGCAGCAACTCTGACCACAACCGACAGTAACAAAAGGCTGGTATCTCCAACCTGCTGAAGATAGAAGCTAGGGAAAAAGGCTAAATCCACCACGGTGGTGAATTGTGATGAAGCAGCCAATTATGCTGCTCCTGGCCCTATGCGTTAAGTGAAAGATGTGTCTGTGTGAGTGAGGGCTGGAGCGAGAGAGATCGATGAACAAAGCAGGCTCTGTGAATTATTCAGAGAAGTGGTTTTGGATGCCTTGGGGGAAAAGAGAGGCTTTGCCGTTTGTTTATATGTGTGTGTGTGTGTGTGTGTGTGTGTGTGTGTGTGTGTGTGTGTGTGTGTGTGTGTGTGCGTGTGTGTGTGTGTGTGTGTGTGTGTGTGTGTGTGTGTGCCACTGGCTTGGACTGAGGTCGCACTTGAATCAGGAATATATTGATACTTGAGATGTGAGAGGGTTGTAGGAATTGGCTCAAACTTTCTGCTTAAAGAGTTGAGGCCAAAAGACTTCAGAGTTAAAGGCTTTGGAAAGGTTTAAAGGTTTCAGTGGGATTTCAAGTAAATGTTTATACTGTGTGTATGCACCATCAGGTGTGTGTGTATGTGTGTTTGGACCTCTGCTTGAAGTGGAGGCCAAGAGGACAAAGAAGGCCAAAAGGCAAAGACCTGTATACAGCTACTTGCGTGGTGAGATTCCAGCTCTCATACATGCATAAGTGCTCTGGTTTTGTGTGCTAATGGGTGAAGCCACACACTTATGACAGGAACATGAGTGTGCTCCAAGTGTGTGTCTGTAAGGAAGATCCAACAACCATTTCAAGCAGATGGTCCTGATCCATCTATGAAACTGGCCGCACATACTGCCTTTCATTCTCTGTCCTGTCCGTCTCCAAAATTGCCTTTCTTTCGCTTCAAAAGAGCTTTAGAGAACTCATCATATCTTTAATGCTACGGACTGTACTCCATCCAAATAGAAACCTTGGTCAAAAGCTCATCAACCTGGCTCAGTTGTAACGTGCTTTGATTGAGACATTTTGAAAACTAATTTGAAAGTTAGTCGAAAATGTGAAATACATAACTACACGTAACAGATAAATGGTTGAAATGTCAGTCTAAGTGGTAGACAAATTTACCTAAACCTACAGAAAGAAGACTATGAGTCTACAGCCATGTTAATGGTTCACTGAAGCTGCTAGCTTCACGTTATTATGCTCACAATGACAAGGCTAAGGGAACATTTACATTTACTAACATTTTCTCAAGTACAGCTGAGGTTGATGGGTATAATTTTGTGATTGGTCATTAATGAAAGTATTGGACATATCAAAGTTTTGAACTGATGGTTGGAGCTAGATGAAAAAAGTAGGGATTGGTAAAGGTAGTACAATTCACCTAGAGGAGGGCATTAACAGTAGATGAAGAAGAAGAAGAGTAGTCTTTATTGTCATTATACAATGTATAACGCACATTTCATAGGCATCTCTGCAGTATATTTGGTTAAATAAGAATGAATAAAAGAATAAATAGCATATAAAAGAATGAAGAATAAATAAATAGTAGTCACAGGTCAGGAAAAGAAGCTATTCCTCAGTCTAATTGTGAGGGATTTTATTGCTCTGAACCTTCTACCAGATGGCAGCGGCTCCAACAGTTTGTGTCCAGGGTGAGTGGAGTCTGTGGCGGATTGACCTCCCGCACTTTGACCTCAGCTATACATTAACAGTATAGCTATACCAAACTTCATTGAGGGTTCATCCAATTGCTGTAGAGACATTTTACTCAAGACTACAAATGTAAACCTCAAGGGATCAAGAAAGTAATTGAGATTCATCATCTGTGAACCATGAATGCCTGTACAAAATGTTGTGTATACACGGCTCTGTAGCCAGTCCTTAGCTCTGCCTTGCTCCAACTTGGATACGCTGATGTCCATAAGCAGCCAAGACTACCCATCCAGGAACTTATTGGCCATGTCTTATTGAGCACGGCTGGATAACTCTAGTTCCTCTTAATTTCATCTTAGCAGATGTCAAACTATTTCACCGAATCAGTGAAAACGTTGACATGATGGTGGTGCTAAAGTTAAAGGTAGTGGATTACCAAAGTCATGAGGAATCGTCCCAAATTACAAAGCAATTAGTTTGATAACTTTCACGATATTTCATCCATTCCAGGATCACTATATCTTATAAAAATAAACAATATCTCATTTTATTTAATATATTTGTAGATTTTTAAAACTATTAAATAACATCCAGTTCAATATCAAATTTAATGAACACATTTAGAACATTATGGGTGGTGTTGATGAAGGGAAATAATTGTGTGTACCTTGTGATAAACAATATTATCCAAATGTAATTCTAATGCAACCAATATCCAGAATGAAAGTTGTCAGTGACATTTGAAACACAGTTAGATTTCATTTCTTCTAATTAGACTCATTGGTTGCCATTGTGACATTTTTTGGTTATTGCTCACCTTTCGTTCACCCCATGGCTAAGATAAGTTTAATAAGCTGCTCTCATTACATCCCTCATAGCACAAGAGATAATGGATAATGGATAGTAATGGATTATGACTGTGCCAATGTGGACAGACAAATAAATGCAATGCACCTCACATACTGACTATTGTCTGATTCGTGAGCACCATCTGCTGGAGGAGGGTAAATTATGATTTGTTTGGAGCTCTTTTCATCATTGCCCCAGTCTTGAGTGAGTCATGTTTTCCTGTAAAGGGAGAAAAATACAATTTTTATGATACCACACAGATGGGACAATTACAAATTTTATGATGCCACACAGAGGGGAAAATTACAAATTGATTGTTTGATGGCTGATTTTTTATTTGGAAAAAACCCTGATTACATGCTCACTCCAATACTTACAGTGATCTGTGGTTCTTGGTTATGAACTACACATGGTTATTCCTTTATAAGCATGTCATTACTGGCATTTCTGTGACAATGAACAGTATATATATACAGTGAGCACATGAGACGACATACTTTTTCATGAAAAATACTTTAAATCCAGATAAGATCTTCAAAATAAATAAGTGCAACAATCAACAGCTCCTTCACATCCCAAATCCAACGCATGAAAGACATAAATCAATGGTTGAGGCACTATATTGCTTCATTTCACAGAGGAAACCAGAAGGAAAGTGTCCAAAAGCTTCCGAGCACAACGGCTGATTAGCCACAATCACTCCCCTCATACTTCTCTCCATCCTCTTTGTGAGCTGTGGCTTCAGCGTATTGATCTGTCCCTCTCAGTGGGATCATCATCAACATCCCTGTGTAATGGCCAATTAGGAAATGAAACCAAAACATCTTTAATACTGACATGAAATCTATTCAATGATTTGTTGAAAGGGACTTGTCAGATCTAATCACTTTAGGAAGGATTTAGGATGGGGTAAGAGGGGAGAGAGTGAAAGTAGGGAGGACATATAGGTATATCACATATTTGGTGTACAATAAATGTTTAATCGTTTATAAAAAGTGGATCTTAATCCAATTACAGAGAAGAAAAGAAGGCATGGTTTAGCGCTACAGTGATACAAATAGCCAACTTGTGTGATGGCAGATTTGAGAGTGCACCTGTCTGGATGTGTGTGGGATTCAAGTGGATGTGTTTCAAAAAGGCAAGAGTGGGAGTACTACATCTAGCCAGCAGAGTCAGTCTCCAAAGCAGGGATCTGAGCGGACAGCAATGTGAGATATTTGCAGCTTTCATTACATAGTTTTTGGATTTTTACCAGACAGAGATCTCAATAGTTCCCTTTTAGGATACTGTAGCCTACTTTTCAAAATGTCAGTTCACCCAAATTACATAAAATAATTTCTTTGTGCCCAGATTTTGAGATTTCTGTCTGTGATCCCAATACATTGAAGATAATTTAGTTCTAATGCTGCAATTGAACTATATTTTAAAAGTCAACCGCAATGTGTTTTCTTAGAACCAATATTCATCCACAGAACAAAGTTTTTATTTCATTTAAAGAAATAGTCTGAAAATACGGAAAATACACTTTTCTTTTTGTTATTTTTGAGCGCTAGATGAGAAGATTGATACCACTCTCATATCAATGCATTACACATGGAGCTAGAGCCAAAAGGGGATTAGCCTAGCTTAGCATAAGGCTAAATTCAGAGTTAAGCAGCAAGCCTGCCTCTTTAAGTTAAAAATCTACCTACCAGCACATCTAAAGCTCACCCATTATCAGGCTGTATCACATTGATTTCTGTACACAAACAACTACTGTATTTCTGGTTTTGAGGGAGTTATGGGCTGTAGCTATTTCTTGGAGAACAAGGACCTGCCCACTGACTCCCTGGAGTCTAGTTGTCACCGTGAGGTTACCACATGCCAAATAGCACTTTTTACATTTCTGTTTAAATATAGATTAAACTAAAGGGATACAATATGTTCATTTGTGAGTGTAAGAGTTGATTGTGTAGAACTTTAGACAGAGCCAGCTTGCTGATTCCAGTGAAGCTAACTGCCCCCAAGCAAAAGCTCTGTACTACAGACATGAGATTAATATCCATCTTCTCAATTTGGAAATAAAGTGCATTAGCATATTTCCCAAAATATCAAACTTTAATTAGTAGAAAGAATTGAAAACGGTGCATGGCATGGTCTAGAGAGTATCCAAAGTAAATGGGACTTTATATATTTAAAGGCAAGCTAACCCTAACCCTATCCCTTCAAAGACAACTATCTCTCAGCATGGCTACATACCAATAATGGTCGTTTGGAAAATGAGTTCATGTGTATTTTGGGTGAACTGATCCCTTTAAGTTATTTTGCTTATAATTCAAGCATGAGTCGCCACCTAAAAGCACTGGAGAGTGGATTGTGTCAGTGTGGACCCACAGTAGTAATTAGAAACTGTAGTGCCATGTTGGTGTCATACAGTATGAACAGTGTCAGTAAGTGTTTGGACTCCAGGTGACTGTTCAACAGCCAGTCCTTGGCCCTGCCTGGCTCCTATGTGGATACCCTGATGGAGAGAAGCAGTCCAGACTACTCTGGGGGCCCTGGGGCTTTCATGGCCATGCTGGCTCCAACCATGGCTGGATAACTGCGGTTCCTTCTTATTCCATCAGGCGCAAAAGGAGAGCCGGATCTGCGCAGACCCCCAAGAGGCCCTAGGATGGGGCCTGGACTCATTGCTCTTCCACCCTGTGCTCCAGCCACACCCAGCCGCTTCACCTTGTCCAGCAGGTTGAGGTTGTGAACGGTGACGCTAACGTCCGTCTGGCTTTCGCAGTCCCTCCCTCTCTGCCTGCCCCTCATCCCCCCCGTCACCTCTTTCAGAATGGAACGGGCCGGTTTGGAAGCCAAGAAGTTGTCATAGGAGGGGCTCTTGAAGTCGAAGCCGAGGGAGGTTGGCACTGCTGAAGCTCCCCGTCCCGTGGGGGAGTTCGGAGGAGTAGAGGGGCGCAGGGGGTCAGGGTTGGGAACCCTGTGAGGAGCGATGGACGTGCTGAATAAAACTCCTTCGCTGCTCTTTCCATGCTCCAGGCCCTGACTCTGGTGATACATTGCTGCTGAGATGCCTCTCTCCTGGAGAAGGCGCACTAAGCCCAGGGATGTGCTGGTGGTGCGTGTTGCATCTCTGTAGAAACATGGGGAACAAATGAGAGTCAACAACATACAGACTGATCTCTGTAAAATAATATTCCTCTAAAAAATCTTGAGTCTAAAAACTTTGATCCTAGTTGTGCAATCTGCTTTCTTTTGACATGTTTTAATTTATCAGCAGCTTTTTGTAAACCACCTCTGAAAATTGTCAGTCTTGTAGAAGACAGTCAAGGTATTGGTCTCAACTACTGCAAAGGTTTTTTCCACAGCAGCAAGAAGAAGACATATATTTAGATATTAGCAGAAGATTTTTCGTTTTCTGGTGTGTTTGTGGTATTGCCTGAGGTTAGTTGAGGATTCGGAGGGCCTGAGACCGAGCCTGCGGGGCGTGCAGGGTGTAGCAGCAGGAGTACCCAGCAGAGTGCTGGTCATCACACAGGAAGACGAAGCCGGTACTGGGTTTAGACTTGAAAGAAAGCAAACAAAAAGCAAAAACAAAAAGTCTTTGAAACATTGAAAAAATGATACTTCTTGCTTATTTCAACAGCTTAAATAAATATTTCATTGTAATAGTGCAAAACTGGAACGTGTTGTGCACAGGGGACACCCCTCTTCTTCGAACCATAAACACATGCATGTATTATTTAGCACCCTCTCTGTGTCTGGCACACAATATTGACTAAATGTTGTTTCTTGGACACCATCCCACCTCAACAACTGCTGTTTTGGTCTTAATCGTCCTCTGAGATTTAGTCAAATTCAGACTGAATGAGCATTCAGCACACTGCAGGCTTCTCAAAGTGAAACAAATCTGAACAACATAAACATTTCAAGCTGCAGCATATGTTTAGATTGTATTTGTGCTTATATGTTAACTTTAAGTCATTATAATATATTGAAATGTAATAAAAGATGCCTTTTTTAAAGCACGGACCATTCAAAAGTGAAGAAAATGTTAATTCTCAGGGAAAACAGAAGACAGGTATCATTAAAAAAACATCATTGTGTCATCAGTAGTTTCATAATAGGTCACATTTTTTAAATGGCTGTTCTTTGCAGAGGAGGAATAACTTTGGAATAGTTTATCATGATATAATTGAGGAAGATCAAAGAGAAAATTACAAGGAACTCAAGGGAGCCGCACAAGTTGACTGTGATCATACATTTTTTAAGCAGCACCAGAAGCAGTCTGTTAGTTATGTTGCTTACCTTGGTGTGACCCGCGTCAGCTCATCAGTTGGGTGGAGGATCCGACAAGTAGTGAAGGTGTAAGTAGAGCTGGTGTGAGCCATGCATTTACCTGGGTAGTATGCAGCTGTACACACACACACACACACACACACACACACACACAAAAAACAAGTCATTAAAGAAGCCATGATACACTGTAGGTGTTTCAGACATGTTCAACAGTGTGGAGGTTTAAATATACTATGTGTGTACGCATATACAGTACGTCCTCACCCAAAGCATCAGTGTTACTAAGATGTGGTGATGGAGATGGAGAGGGAGGAGAAGGTGGAGCGAGGATGGGCACCGGCTGCCCGGGGTTGGCGCTGCCCGTGCTGGAAGTGGAGGGCACAGCTGGGGAGGCAGAGGCCGAGGAGGTGGGCAGGTTTTGGAAGTACTGCTCCCCTGGTTCATCTTCTTCAAAGCCACCCCATGGATACACCTGTAGACAACGCAGCAGAGACATGACTCCACAGAATTATACATGCACACTATACATGTGCAGCAAGTGTTACTAGTGTCACACTAAAATTACTGTAAGTAATATAAACATTTCTAAACAGTAGGATAAGGGTTATTTTGCAAGAAATAAGTCAAATCCTACAATATAAACACACACAAGGTGTAATCTTACTTCTAAATATTGATATAAAGTTGATTTATTCAGAATCTATTCATACAGATTTCCTGAATCTTCTATTCATTATGTAATTTATTCATCTTTGTTCTACAACTGAACTAGATGAAATGTGAAATAGGAGACAAGTTTAAGGAAGATGGACTGTTAATTTGATATTGGTGAAAAAGAGCATCCTGGAGCACTGTACTGTACAACACTGCAGTCTGGTTACATTAACTCTGCTCATACGTGGGATTTTATTCCCCCTACTATAAAAAAGGACAGTGAATTCCAAGTTTAGGGGTGCTATAAAAAGTTATATAATTACTAGATATGTATGAGGATGACCATATTGTGGTTATTGATATGAAATCAGACACACAGACCTGCTCCAGCTCCAGTTCCAGGGGTCTGTAGCCCTTTGACACAACTCCGGGCCTGGGGTCGAGGATCACACCGAGGTGAGGCTGTGCTAACTGCTGCCAGTGGTGCAGGGTGGCAGAGCCTGGTGGGAAAAAATGAATGAAACTGCTGTATACTGTGACTACTGTTTCATTATGTTCAAACACACAAAGTAGTACATTTATCACAAGACACTCCAGAAATAGCTTATTAGTAGTTGTTATTGACTTTTTTAACCTTTTCTTTTTGTTAATGGGAGTGAATTGTGTCATTCACCAACCATGATAATGTGTATAAACCGGTCTGTGACATCAGTATAGAGACAACTCTCAACTGTAACCAATTGTAATAACATAACCAGCATATGAGAATATATAAGATAATAAATAAGATGGCATATAGGTATCATTAACAATGGCTTCCTTTTATATTAAGGGGCCCCAGTAAGCCATGACAGTTTGATAGTGAGCCAATATGAACAATTCAATAACCCTGAAGGTGAAGCAGCTAATTGAAAATCATCCATCAATACAGACATTTTATTATTGACAGCTGTGCTTTCCAAGATAGCTTTGGTGAAAAAAGACTTAGTATGTGACAAATATATAAAGTAACAAATCATAATATGACTTTAATGCTATTAAGAGTGTGTAGCTAGTGTGTAGTGTCTATTTAAAGAGCTGACAATAAGTGACAGGTTGTAGTGATCAGTGATCAGGATGAGAGGAAATAAAAAGAGCAGAGATACTGGACAGCAACATGAAAAAACAGTAAAAGAAGATGTAAATGAAATGAGATGGAGAAGAAATTAGAATGACAGAAGTTTTTTTTATTGGTCAGCCACATTGAATTTAAATATATGGAAAGCAAGAAGTGATAGAATGAACACAGAAAAGAGGACAGCCAAATATAAACAAAGAAATACATGAAGACAGAATAATACAGATGAGAAGGCGGAAATACAAATAAGCAAAAAGGAAATGTGTGTATGAAAACAGAAGCAATAAGAGGGTGTATATACATGTATGATGGAGCTGTTTGGTAAAATAACAGTACAAATTACAGTTACAAATTACTACCAGCAGAGAGCAGCACAGGCAAACAACATCAACCCTTCAGGTGAATTCAAAGCTGAATCATAAGAGAGATAATACTCTGCTGGCACTCTCTCTGGGTTCAAACTTGAAGCATGTTACACTTGTTACTCCAATGTGACATCATTAAAGGTGAAGATCTGTGACATCACTTAACCCCTATGTATAGCTGTCATATGTAAATCCTTATTTTAAGTGTGTTTTCCCTGATCCCAGAGGGAGGTCAGAATTATTTTAATGACACTGATGAAGTCCACCAGCTGAAACGTGTTTGCATAGAAATAAAGTTAGACGAGTGTTGCTGGAGTTTTGACCCCTTCCTCTGTGCACCTCGAAAGTAAGTGAAGTTGTGCCAGAAACCTCAGCTCTGCTTCTACAGGATTATTTAAATATCAAGAAAATGATTTGCAAATGATTTGGATGCATGGCACAAATAGACCGCCCGTTCACTCACTGTGTTTGTCTACAGCCAGCCTCTGGGCTGTGTGTCTCTGTAATAGGAGTGTGGAGATGCAAAACTGCCCGACTTGTGATGGTGCATGAGAGACCAGAAAGAGTTGAAGAGCATGAGCGATAGAGGTCTGTCATCTCTCTCTTCTGCTCCCTTCATCTTCTTGCTCCCGGCACGATCTCTGGCCCACCTCCTTCCTCTCTCCCTCTCTATCCCTGCTCTAGTCTTCCTCGCCCAGCCCCATCCCTTATCTCTTTCCATCTCGAGTGTCCGCCCATTCCTGCTCTCCCTCCCTTTCTTTGTCCCGACCCCTCGGTGTTGATCGCCTTCCCGCTTCCTCCCCCCCTTGCAGCTTATCCCACGCTCCCGTTCACCCTCACCTTCGAGCGGTTTGACGATCTGGAGTTTGTCAGGGAGGTAAGGCCCTCGTGTGGCCCACAAGTGGAGGTTCCCTAGGGACATGATGCTTTCTGAGGGGGTCAGCGCACTCTCCTGGCTCAGGGCATCGTGTATACCTCCATGTCCTCCTCGCCTCCGCTCCCTCTCCTCCTCAAAGAAGCGTCTCTCACTCAGGTTGTTTTGTCGACGCAGAGACAGGCGGCGCAGGGCCAGCCGTAGGTCCTCAGCCCCACTCGCCTTCTTCTCTCGGCCCTCTGTGCTGCTAACAGAACAGAAATGGAAATATATATATATGTTTTGAGTATTTTTTGTCAAGCTCAACTTGAGAAATGCACTGTTATTGACTCTCTTTCTCACCTATCTTGATTGGATGTTGTCTCCATTAGGATGCTCTGCGCCCGGTTGTCAAGGGCAATATTGTCTGCGCTGATGTCACCTCCATATATGCTGGAGCGAGGTGTGGAGAAGCCGCTGGACTGTGGCGATGTGCGAGCTGACAGAGATTGGTTGGAGCCCGGGATGTTGGCGCTGGTTGGAGTCAGTGAACGCTGGCGGACTGTCTGATTGACATTCTTCACTGTCTCGAAAACACGCTTACGATGGATTCTGCACGGAATCAAACACAAGGGTTTTAATTCAGTTTCATGTCATTAAAATATCATTATACAGAAGGTCTACTGTGTGTGGTGTGTGACTTATTGTTAGGATTAGGGTTAAAAAAATCCATGCAATTTTCGGAGTTTAAAATTATACATATTTCTTCAGGAAAGAATTGCACTTTTAAATGTTAATGAGTGAAGCTTAAGCAAGTAATACATTTTAGCTGATTTCCACATATAAACTAACCACAAATGCTTTATTTAGCTAATGAAATGAGCAAACTTGCACTACTTCGAGTTCATTTCTTGATTCTTAACTGGCAAATGTTGACTAGGTTACTGCTTTTGTCTCATTCTTTCTTGCCCAATGATGTAATCTATTGTTGCCAATAAACCTTTACTTTCTGAACATTAAATAAGACTATTCACTACACAGTCCTTGTGTTTTAAGTGTAATATGAAGCACTTGATCCATACTTCTGTTCCTCGCACTCTGGATCGTCCAGACTCAACTCCTTCCTCATTGTTCCCTCGATCTCAGCCGCCAGAGAATCCTGCAACACACAAACTCGTGAAGCAATGGAATATTATCATGTATACACACATGCTCTGCCACAAACACACACGCTCCCTCACCATTGGGTAAAGTCCCAGAGGATGGTAGCGTCGAGGGGTTCCTGCTGGGTAGTTTCTGTTCCTCAGGTTCTTCAGCTCCTCCTGGGCTTCATGCAGCATCTCGATGCACTCCAAGTACTTCTCCTCCAACTCCTGGAGCTGTTGCATTACAAACATTAAACTTAACTTTTAAAATCAAAGTCTAACAGTCTGGTGTCATGACAACAGAAAAACAGTGCTCACAGTGAATAAATTAGTCTATATTTACCTCTGCTGTAAGCTGCTTCTGGGCATCTTTAGCTGCTATTAGGTGCTGAGAGAGCTCCTCATTTTCCACTGCAAACTGAACACACATGGTTTGAGTGAGCAAAATAACATTGCAACACTTATATATGAGGCTAAACAATAATAATGTGAGTAACGTGAACTCACAGATTTGGCTTTCTTTTGCAGATCGACTATCTGAGAGAGGAGGTGTGTGATTTCCTCTTGCTGCCGGGACGCATCCTCAGTCTTACGAGCCAGTTCCTCTGCTATGGTAGAGATCTGGAGACTGGACAGCCCTGAAAGCAAAAGAGGAGGATGAGTTTAGTTTAGTCAGCACTTTAGTCGAAAATAGAAGGAGAAACTGAGAGTGAAACAAAACTTACTGAGTTCCTTCACACAGTCATTAACAAGCTGCTGCTCCTTTTCTTCATACGTTTCTGTCTCGGACTTTAGATGGTTGGCCTGCACGTAGACATCCATGATTAAACACTACACTCTCAGCATTTTGAGTCTCCTAAATTCTGTGTGTCTGTAGTGTGTGTGGGAATACCTCTGATCGAAGCGACAGGTTCTCTTCCTCCAGCTCTTTGAGTTTCTTCTGGAGTGTGTCGCTCACAAAGCCTCCTGAAGCTGTTTCCATTTTACTCTTCTTGCCCCTTTAAACAGATAAATAGAAAGAACCACAGCCAGACAGCTTAAAGTCACTCTATTATTCTTTGCAGGGTTCTAGTCAAGATGTTAAACTGTGTTATTGCTCACTTTTGCTCATGCTATAGTATTTTGCATCCCCAAAAGTATACATGGTTAACAATTACATCAACTACTTATTGATTGGAGGAATTATATAAATAAATAAATAAAGATAGATGCTAACGTTGGGGAGCTGCTGGAATCCTCCTCGCTCTCCTCAGCTGCATTGGTGTAAAACTGCAGAAGCTCATCCTTCAGGTTCAGCTCATGGTGCAATTGGGCCACCTGTAAGAGGAGAGCTAATGTTCACTACTCAGAATAAACATGTGTACTCTACAAACATTGATCTTAAATCATATCTCAGTCACCACACTTACCCCAAAAGTGCCAAATATGGAAAAATAACTAATTAATAATATAAATCCTAAAAAGATCATCATCAACAACAGTTTTATGAGTCAGTGGTTGGTTAATCTATGTGTATGTGCACACCTCCTCTGTAATTTGTGCCACTTGTTCCTCCAGATAGTCATTCTGCTCAGTCAGGGTTTGGTTCTTCTTAAGGAGTGATTGCCCAATCCTTGCAGCCAGCTCCAGATCTCTCTCTTTCTATAGGAAGAGAAGAGAAGAGAAGAGTGGTTGACCGGTGAAGTACAGCTGCAATTGAACATCGATGAACTAAATCTATTATTGTTGGTGTTTATTGGGGGTGGAGGTTCAATAATTGTTGGCTAGTTTAGAGACTGAACTCACTCAATATTTTTAGTGTTTTACTGTAATGCTTTATTTAATTCACAGTATCAGGATACCCAAAAAGCAAATCTTCCAATAATAGTCATGCCATAACCTAAAATCTTATTTTGGTAATAACATCAAACCTACAGCTTCACTTTGTGATTTAGCCTGATTAAAAATCCTCTCTAGTGCAGCCGTGAATTAAATTGATAGAACAGACAAAAATAGATCCTCCTCACCTCCTCCAACAGACGTGTGACAGCATCGATGTCATTGTAGGTCTTCGTCATCTGGCCCACTCTGTCTGCACATAGCACTGAGGGAAATATCAAACGCACAAACACAGTGAAGAGAAGGAGGTGCAGAGAGAGCGACTGAGAAAGTTTTCCTGGAAATGTTCCAACTAGCTTGTCATTACCACGTATAATTGCACACACGCACGCACACAATTGAACATGTACAATTGCACACACACACTATCATATTATGTAACAGAAGGTTCAGAAAGTCATCCAATCAAAGGTTGTGCAAGGTTCATGTTTAGGATGCAACACTTCCATCACCAATGATACGATGTTACTGCATGACAGAGCAGAGCTAAGTTAAAGGGGGAGGGGTTGTTTTCCACAGCGCACACAGCAGTTGCCTGTGTTACCCTGGAGCGATTGCTCTCATTGACTTCAGTGCTCAAATCAATGATGTACTGTACAACCTTATTGAATACATTACGTTAAACCTTTGTAATCCAGTTAGTATTACAAACAGTGTTTCAAGTTTGATGATTCAATTGTTTCATTCAGGCACCTTCCTGAAAACAAAGATTAGCAACTATTCTAAAAGTATTATTCAGTCTGTCTCAAGCAACAATGAACCATGGGAGAGTTTATATGTGACAGGGATGAAATGTCATAACAGAACTAATTCAAAGTCAGAAAGCTTCAGAGGACATTCCTCTTAATGAGGATTTAGCTTGTTACCATTAAGCTCTACTGTAAAACCTTTAATAAGAATAATATATATAATATCCTGAGCCACAAGGTCACAATACATTCACATCTGAATGTATTGTTTTGTCAGACTAACACTCCAAAAACCAAATATATGCCATTTACTAAAATGGAAGACCAAGAAAAACTAAAATTTCCCACATTTGAGACTCTGAAACCATAAAATGTGGCTTAAAGGTTTAACCAATCATCAAAACTGTTTCTTTTTGATTGACTGACTAATTAATTGTTTCATCGCTAAATCTGAAAACACAGAAAAATGTATTGAAATGCTATTTTGGTGTTGCTTGAAATCCTGCAAAACAAATTAGTAATCTAATGCACTTATTAAACAAAGTGTAAAATAAATATATCAAGCTACAGAAGTCAGCTTGCAGTTCAGTCTGCTGTGCACAAAAACTCTAACCAAAGCACTGGATATAAACCAATACGACAATAAAACGAATCAAATATTTAATCACATTACACATCTCCGATTTCTATATTCTAGGCAAGGGCTTTACCTTTCTTAGCATCCTTATAGTACCAGTCATCCAACTCACATTCATCTCCCATCAATCTCTCCATCCTGCTCTTGCTGTCCATCTCCTCTCTGAGCTCCACATTGACGGACAAGCAGAAAAGATAACTGGTCCAAACGCCGACCCATTCACATCCTCTCTCTCTCACTCTGCTCAGCTAATGTATAACAGGCCCGGAGACTGAATTACCCTCCGCCCACATGCCCATGTGAACAAGTGTGAGGGAGGCGGAGAGATGAGAGCTCTCAGCCGAGTTGAAACGGAAGTAGAAGCTGGAGAGAGAGGATGAAGCGAGAGCCAGTCCGAGATAGCGGGCCGCAGTGTGAATCGCCACATCTCTCTCCTATTCACCTGTCTTTCATTCCCTCATTTCCTCTCCTCTGCTCCACACCAACATGCATCTGCCTCCAGAAACAGTTGCCATGGTGATCCTCATCCACAAACATCGCGCACACACACACACACACACACACACAAACACACACACAGGTAGAGGCTTATCTTTGTGGCTCAATAACAGAGCACAACACACTGGGAAACAATAGTCTGACATGTTTGTAACATTCTTCTGCTTGACTCCATAGATTACACACAACATAACACAATACTCAAACTACAACTGTAAAATATTCAATACACTCAATAACAAAAATGACTCATACTAAAGCAGGTGATATTTAAAATAAAAACAACAAATGGGAAGTGTTGAAGACTAACTATCAAACGTTTGGAATCTTAATTTTCCAGTGACTGCAATGTGCTAACAAGAAAAAAATATGTGCTGTAGATTTTTTTTTTTTTAACACAAGCAACAAGGTGAATGTAGTGCAATAGGCAAATCTATGACATTGTAAGCATATAGACACCGCATCCTAGTAATACTGTCTGTAAAATCATAAACCCTAAAACTACACTAGTACAGTACAATTTATAGGATATACAGTGAAACCTCAACATGTAGGCCTACTAGGCGACAGTATCAGTCTAACAACACACACAACTCTGAATCTACCTCCTATCACAGAGAAAATAAGTCGGTTGCAGAAATAACTGAAGAAAAGGTAATTTCATCATATGTTTATAGAATAAACTCACCCAAATGACACTTACATCTGAAAGAAATGCAGAAACTCCTCGACTATGAGCAGTATGTAGGTGGGCACCACCTTGTGGAGGGAGACTATGATCTCAGGCTCCAATCTCAGTTATATCAAATGTGCTACATTTACATAGCACTTTTCTAGTCCTTCTACCACTCAAAGCACCTTACACTGTATGTCACATCCACCCATTCACACACACACACACACACACACACACAGTAAAGCCTTTGAGGAATTCCAGTACATTTCGACCTGCGGACTAGAATAAAACCGCCTTGAACTAGTTTGTAGTGATAAATATAGATAGATTACAAACAGGCACACCTATACTTGCTTAAGTGAATTGATTTATCGCTTATTCGTTTGGCCTGTCAAATCTTTGAAAATGGTGAAAAATGTTGAGTTTGATAGATGACTATTACAGAAGACTAAATAAACCACACAATAAATACATTTGAGAGTGTTTTCTTATCAAAAACAATTGATTAACTGATTATTATATAGTTGGCTACTCATTTTCTGTTGACTAACTAATCGATAAATTGACAAATCATTGCAGCTCTAATTGTATCAAATGTACTCTAGAAAAAACACTACTTATGTTAATGGATTTGGAGTCAGAGAAGACTTTCACTTCACTTCACTTCAGTTAGGACATAGATACATTTAATTCAATTTTCTACATAAAACTGTCACAGAAGAATTCTCAGCACTATATAATAAGCCAACAGCAAACATCAATATCAATGGCTGCGTTTCACAGTTGTTTACACTGGATATTGCTGCTGACAGGGCTGTCCTCTCACCCAAACCTCTTCTCTCTACTCATTGAGTCTCTCAGACAGTGTATCAGGCAGAGTGCTGATACAGTAAGAAGAGACAAAAAATGATCTTATTTATTCATGAACTATTTATTGATCTAGCTGCTCCAACCAGCAGAATTATGACTTGTTTTAAAGATGCAGTGTGTAGAATGTAATGGCATATTCATAATATAATATTTGTATGTTTTAATTAATGTATAATCACTTGAAAATAAGAATTGTTGTGTTTTCGTTTGCTTAAAATGAGCCTTTATATCTACATAGGGAGTGGGTCCACTTCCATGGAATCTACCATGTTGTGCCACAATGTTTCTACAATAGCTCAGAATGGACAAATTAAATACTGGCTCTAGAGAGGGCGTTTCACATTTTTGTACCTTCACCACTAGATACCACTAATTCCTACACACTGGTCCTTAAATGTTGACTTGGGAGAAATATGTTTTTCTCTCATCAAGCATTTCACAAGATCATTTTTTATTATGATCAACTGAAAGACTTCAAAGATGTCAATTAAGGAGAGTGGAATCAATTAAATACTTATCTATTTACCTAAAGATATTTCCAAACTATTACATTTGAAGGATTAAATATCAAATGTTTCAAGAAAGTCTATCAACTTAATTTGCTAAGACTGTCACTATGTAAAGACAGCATTACATGAAACTAGTAATCTGTAAAAAAAAAAAAAAAAAAAAAAACAGGCTCATTTAGCCCCGCCTACTGCTCCTACTGCAAATTGCCAGAATCCACCACGGCCGGACAAAAGACCCAATCAGAGCCAGGATTGTGTCTGATGGAGTGTCTGACAGTTGTCAATCACTGCTCACGCACACAGGCCCCTCCCTCTTCCTCCTCAGCTCGGTCAAGCTCATATCTTCGAGTTTCTAGGTAAGGTATAGCCATGTGAAAGTCACTGTAAAGCGCTTTATATCTCGCTGTGTGGAGTGTAGTTCATGTATTACTGATCGCGTGCATGTGATTCTTCCTCCTGGTGTTTAGGGCGTTAGAGCATATGTTCCATGTCATCTCCTTGTTTCATATACCATAAACTTTTGTATGACACATCAAGAATATCAGCAGCACAGGAAACATACTATTCTCTCTATAATCATATCATAGCTGTCAACTTACAGAAGTACTTGAGTGTCTCTTCAATCTGTTCAGTGGTCAGGTCGAGCCGGGCGTCCGGCGCGATGAGGGGAGTGTGCAGCCAGTCATCTTGGTCGTAGCCGTAGACGGTGTCAGCCCGCAACCGATACACCGGCAACTGCTCCTCCAGAAGACTGATGATCTCAAACTCTGGCAGGTCAGTACTGTTACACACATCTGAACATCAGAGAGAAGAGGGGAAGAAGAGAGGAAGGTGAATATACTACAGTACAGATTAACAACAACCATTTAAACTGTACAGTATCTTGTTAGAGTATATAAAATAATGCCAGTTAGGACATTATGTCTTTGAAGCAGCTTCACTTTGAAATATAGAAAACTAATGGAAAGAAAAAATTATAATTCCAATTTAACATTTTCTTCATAATACATTCATCACACTTTTTTAAATGCTGTACCTGGACATTTTAGTGTTTTCTTCAGTTGTGGACACATTTCTACTATTCTTGAATTTATGAACACACAGCGATGACACTCAAGCTTACTATAAACTAAAATCTTAACAGTTTCTTCTTGATTTCCACACAGCTGACTCTCACATATACCTGTGATGGTCTCGGCGTCCCTGCAGTCGGGCGCCGCCGGTCGTGTATCAGGCTGGCTGGAATCGCCCTCGCTCACATACTGCTCCTCGTGAATGTGCTGCTTGTCGGGGTCAGGGTCCGGGTCTGGGTCCGGGTCCAGGTCTGGGGCCGGGGGCAGGGAGGGGGCCGGGGAGGCCAGTTTGGCTCACCTCTCACTGGTGGAGAGAAACAGGGGCCATGGGCCTCTGGAGCTGGAGCTCCGCTTGGTTAGCAGGTCCACCTGATGGACTGAAGACAGCAGGTACAGTAACCTGGAGAGGAGAGGAACACACAGAGAGAGAAGTAAGGAAGGATGGAGAGAGAGAGAAGCAGACTTTCACATAGCACAAGCTCATTCTAATCAATGCACGTCTTTCCCTACAGAGTCTTTAACTTCAAGTGCTGCTGCTGACTCTGCAATGTGCTGCCTGCCAGCAAGTTGCATAAATCACAGTCTATCCACTGCAGACAACATTCTTCATCTGTCGGGAAATGAACAAGAAGGCAGATGGAGGTTAAGAGCAACTCCTGATAATAACATGATATCATGACAGTGTACTACTTAGCTGATACAGGTACGGGAAATACTTTTTTTTTCATCATGGGAGATCAGATGGCCGCTTAAACTAGAACAGAGAATCTAGAGCTGCAAGGACTTTAGTGTTTAAAGGCCAATTGAGCAATTAAAGGACAAACTTTTTAACCTCTAGCCAAGACTGTAAACCACATCTCCTGAGTCCTCAGTCACAGAAGGAGGCCTCACTCAAAGTCAGAAATGACTGGAGGGGTCTGGGACTCAAGTTTGATCCTGGTCCCCTGTGTGAAGTAAATACAGCAGTGCTCATTCATAACAACATTGCAGCACTCTGTGTTTCTCCTGCAGGGCTTCAGTGTGTCACTGCAGATACACAGTGTGCTACAATCACAACACAGATGTGAATCATGCACATCAGTGGTGTGTAAGATCAAACAGACAACAGATTATAAATAGAAGCAGGGAAGAGGTGTGTGCTTATGCATGAGTGTTTTTGTGTGTCCTCTGCAGCCGGTAGCATGAATACACGGTCGTCCCTATTTGCACGATACACCTGGTGATGAATGAGCACATCTATCAAACCTGACGTGAAATGTTTTGATAACTAAGAAGCACATACATGACCACACTGATGGAGAAAGGTGCACAGGTGCTTTTGGTAAATGCTCCATTCTCTATAGCAGCACTACAACCTTGAGACGTCTTTCCCATTGCGGCAGTGATAGTTTCCTACATGAGCGTGAGAACAGACCACACCATCACAACTCACATGTAAACTCTCATTAGTGTGTTGGACCGCTGATCTGTAGGAAATCATTAGCTCCTGTGTAAAGATTTGCCAAAATGATATATAATTACATAATCTGTGGGATGAGACTTCATTTCAGATTCAAGCTGCAAATTTGGGATTCTAAATCATACATCCTCACGTCCCCAAAAACACTGTTCTCCACACTAGTCATTACATAACCATACTCTTCAATTTACAAAGTTTCCTCCTTCTCAAAAAGGTACCACATTGATAAACTGTTAGCTGTGATTCCATGTTTAATATCTCTACAGGGACATGCATTACATTAGGCCCCAGTACTGTCAAACATATCTGGTGTTTGAGGATTTGGAGAGGAATTATTGTTGGGAGAGAGAAACCTTATATCAGAGTGTTGTTCCTGCACCTTATTTAATAGAAATAAGAAACAATATGTGACTAACAACTGACTGGATGTTCTACAATGAAAAAATAGTACAACTGTCATGTATTGAGTGCTACTACAATAGATGCTGCAGCTATATAGGCCAAATATTCATTCATGCATGTGTCATAAACAATGTTACTTGAATGCTGTTGAGGGTGTGGCTTCATCTTCATCATCATATGGCGGTTACTGTAGCGGATGCTGAACATGGTTTTCATAAATCGCGTCCTCTCACTGACACAATAAACGGCCCGAGCCTGATCAGCTGATCTTATGATGCATGCCAGCGCCATTGAAATGATGTTTTAGTGACAGCAGTGAAAGCGGATACAGAGCAGTACTCACACTCAGTGATCCAAACGGTGCTTTTGGTGTCTGTCAAATATCCAAATAGAGGGATTCTGGTGCAGGTCAGTGATCCTGCTGGGAGGTGATCGGCGGATAGAGCAGGATGTCCCTCGGATGATCTGTGTTAGACAGACAGTGTGTGTGTGTGTGTGAGAGAGAGAGAGGGAGTGTGTGTGTATGTGTGTGTGTGTGCAGGCCGGGCGCAGCGCAGGGATGTTTTATGCGGTCTGGATCTAAAAGCGCTGGATGATCAAGGTCACCTTAAGTAGATTTCCAAGGTCGCTCCTGACCCGGTCCTCTCTAGAGCTCTTCCTGCCATACAGCCATCTCCCTCCGTCTCTTCTTTTCTCCCTCTCTCCCTCTCTCTTTCTCTCTGGGTAGCCTCCTTCGGCAGCATCAAGCGCACAAGGCCACTTCTGGCTAATGACTTTCAAAATAAAATCCTTGATAGTCATAATAAGTTTGTAACCAATCAAAGACCAGGATGATTAGTTCATATTACAAGCCTGAGTAAATGATGTGAAAAAATGCAGTTAATGGAAGATATAGATGATTCAGAACTCTAAAACATGATGTCCAGTTTCTGTACAGGATGAGACCTTAGCCAGATAATTAATATTAGGGCATGCTTTTTTTTAATATATGCTTTTGTGCCGATTTGATTCTCCAACGATTTTTGGGTCCCGATTCAATTTAAATTGCGATTCTGATTAAACAAGTATTGCGATTCGATTTTACCAAGTATTGCGATTTTATATTTCAATTATTGTGATTTTCGTTCCTTAAACAAGAACAGGTTGAACCAAACACTTGATAATATATCATATCATTTACAAAAAACAATACACACATCAGTTTGTGAGATTTATTTTTAAAACTGTGCACCTGCCCTCACAAAAAACATTCTCATCTGCCAACATCTTACAATAAACTAAACTGCTACATTTAGCTGGTCTTTAGAAACTAATAAATAAATTAAAAAATCACCAGAAAAAAATTGCGCTTAATATAAAAATCTATTTTTTGGCCCAGCCCTAATAAATATATGGCATCAGATTAGTGCCCAGGTGCACCAACGTGGTCAGAAACTGCAGATACAACATTTACAAAGCTTTTGATTTATCTTTTTATCACAATTCTCATTAATAAGAATTAAAAAAACAGTTAATAATAATAATACTCTATTTTTGGATAGGGACAGTGCATATTGATGAACATTGATATTAGACATCTCTGTAAATATGCTGGATTATAGCAATATTGCTAATTTGCATCCGTAGTCCCTAGTGAGTAAAATAAGTATAAAAAAGAATACAAGTTGAAGAGACAGCAAATCAGTAGATAAGATACACATAAAACACACAGTAATACAATACACAATCAAGAGCATGTCAGATCCAGACAGGAAACAGCAATGTAAAAAAAAAAAAAAAAGAGTTCAGTCAGTGTTAAGTCCAGTTAGTGGTTACATTTTTGATTTGATTTGAGCAAATGTTTTAGTTGTCCTCTAAAAGAAGAGTATGTGGGGCATTCCCTTATTGTGGAGGGAAGACTATTCCAGATGTCCCCCCACACAACAGACAACACATTCCTCCCATACGTGGTGCGTCTGTGGGGAATCTCAAAGTCCCCTCTATTACAAGCCCTGGTGCTCAAACCTCCCACAGTCGTTTTTCTTATGAACTCATTCAGCGGTGGTGGAGCAAGACCATGGAGACATTTGTACACAAAACAAGCAAATCTAAAAGTTTTAAAATTATGAAAACTTATAAAAATACGTTTTTTAAGGGTATTGCAGATATGGAAAGAAAAGGGTTTTCTATCCAGAGTCTTTAGGGATATAAAACTGATATATCTATCAGTTGAAAAGTAGTTGCTGCTATTTACTGTTTTATAAAGGCCAGAAGGAAAATCAAGTTTTTTATAAATGTTGTATGTTCTGTTTCTAAGCAGGAAACTCTGCCTTTGTGTTTTAAAATGAAAATAAAGTCAATATTCTGTTTTCAGTGCTTTAATTTCTGTTTCTGAAAAACAACAAAACAAATAAAATAAAATAAAAATCACATAATCTCAGCTTGTTCTCTGTCATCATTAGTTGTTGAAATTGTTGTTTTTTGATTAAAATCTGTAATGGGTTTGCATGTAGTCCTCATAAAGACATATTTATGATAGAGATAATTATATTTATTATGACCCCTGCATTGGGATGTGAGTTGCATTCAGACTGGAGCATGTCTATATATGACACTACATATATATATGACTGTAGATTGATTCATATTTGTAGTAGACTGTAGTAGACTGTGGATTGATTCATATTTTCATCTTGCTATCATTTGCACACTCTTCTTTGCTATTTCAATATTTTACTGTATTTCATTGTTGTCTAGTTAAAGGGCCCTTTGTGCTTTTATTTTTAGAGCACCATTTTATATCCTGGAGGATTATGTCTGACTTGACAATTTCATCTCTGTCATCCAGACACCCAAACCCAGTACCCAGCCCATTCTAGACCAAGCATTAGTGACGTCATGAAAACCCTCAACAGGAAGAGGACAGACTACAAGCCATGTAACAGACATAATGTGGGAAACCTATCTCAAAGTCATCCAATAATACATTTCCTCTAATGTGGATATGCACATATTTCACCATTGTTAGTAATTTAGTAATGTATCAACATACCTTATTCCCTAAATTATGTAAATTTAATAATTATGCATAAAAATGTCAATCAACCCACAAAATTTGTATGAAATATAGACTTCTTTTAATTGAAAGCTGACTAAACAGAAGTTAAACTGATTCCCACGACTCTGCTGTGCTTCCCTCTCATTTGACCAGCTGGACTGAAGAGAGAGGAGCCATTGTTCTCCAGAGAATAACGAGACATGACTGAGTCTGCAGTTTCCTCAGCCCAACACTCTGAACTCACAGTATTGTCACAGGATACATTATTTTACAATGTGCAATACAGAGTACAGACCCCAAAACTGTTACATTTAAACAACCATTATATTTAGTCTCAATCCAAAATCAGGGGTGATTCAGTGCTCCATGTAACTCAATACACACATCATGGTGAGTGATGTCAGGTGACATGCACAAGGCCTTTCTTAAAAGAGACCTTTAGTGATATAATCTTGTCAGTATTTATTGCATATGGCCTGTTCATTAATTGTATTGCCTGCTGTTGCATGCAGTTGGTCATCATGTACCACATGCTAAATATTTTTTGATTTATGCTTCTTAAATATGTCTTTTGAACAGTCAGATAAAGAAAGACATATCATTTGACCATGTCATCTTGAGCTGTGGTAAATTATAATAGGCATTTTTCACATTTTATAGACAAATAATCAACGACAAAAAGCAGATTAATTGATAATAAACATACTATTGTTATCTACAGGCCTTATTTCATGAAGACAACAAATATATATACTGTTCTTATATCAATATATTTTCCTTTATTTTGTGAATATTGTGTTAAAGTCCCTTGAACAAAGCAGCCTTATGCAGCCCCATCTGTGTGAGTACATCCAATTGATTACCATACAGTTGTATAATTCAGTCAGTATTGAAATGTCTTACAGTATGGTATATTATTATATTATATATTTTTGATGTAACACATGTACATGTAGGTACTGGCAAGAAAAACAGAGGAAAGGAAAGATGTTAAAAGTAGACATTATAGCATTAAAACTATATTTCAACACAGCACACTTCTTAATTTAGATACATCAAACCTGAAGAGTTTTAGCCTGCAGAGGTGGAACTTTGTTGGTGAGCACCTGAAGGCAGCAGAAGCAGTCGGAGCCCATTACCACATAGCTGGATTAACCTCTCATATTGCCCCGGAGCAAACATTTGTGGTTGGGTCTCGATTGACCCCAACTATAAAAAACAGTCACAATGTTTGTAGCCTCCAGGTATAGAAAATCTCTGTGTCAGATACATACAATTTAAAGGATGTGGAGTAGTTTAAGCAAGTAAAAAAGTAAACAGCAAATTATAAGTAAGAATAAACAGTAAGCAGTTATAGTAATTAAACGTAAGCATGTGTTACGGCGGCTTCCACCTGTTTGATATGATATGATTTGGTTTATCACTAGCAGTCACTAGCAAAGCAACACAGAACATAAGATAAGCACAGCAGAAACATCAGAAAGATTGGACCACTGAATTTAACTGTATTTAAACATTATAGTTACAGCTGAAAATGACAACAGAAACAAAGTTTGCTGATTTCACACATCATATTTTGTCATGTTTCAAGCAAAAATGCCAAAAACAATTACATACACCCTCCGTGACAGCTTAACAGAAGTAGACACACTCTCTTGATGTCGATAATTATTGTCGCTTTCATGCGAAGAAAATTTAGTCTCATGATTGACTCTTTCATGTCTCAGTTTGATGGCTGGACAAATTATGATGGTCACAATGCCCTGTGGTTAGATTGTATCAACTGGTGTTCAGAAAAAATGATCACTGGAATGAAAGGAAGAGAAAGAAGCGGCTGCAATATAAAAAATGTCCCGTGAATAAAGTCATATTTGCAGTAAGGAAGCTTTCTGTGCTCTCTTTGATGGCTTGAGTTTGAACTTCTGAAGGAGCTGGACATTGAGCTGTTCTCTGACTTTGCAAAGGAAAAGGCAAGAAAGAAGAACTTCTGATGGTAAGAACCATTATTCTGTGTGTGTATTTAGTAGTATTATCTGTTGTGTTTGGATGACCAGATAATGTAATATATACATATATATGTAAATATTGTGAATGAAGTTATTTGATTTGCTGTTTGCTTAACATGTTTAGTATCACTGTGGCATGATGCTGCTATAGGCCTGTGTGTGGGAGTTGATTTGTCATGTGCATTATATTTTGGCTTTTGCAGTGTGTGAAGTTGCCTAACCCACTTAGTGACACTTATTTTGAAACCTGCAATCAGCTGTGCTGTGTGTGCCTCCGTATGGCATTGTTGTATACTCAGTCACATGTGTCAGTCATACCTGTTGTGGTGTCTGCTTGGGCGGTTTTCAGTGAATACTAATATTACCATCGTCTTTAGCCATACACTGCCTTGAAATGATTGAATCTACTGTGATTTGTGAGTGAAATGGCAATATAGCACTTGGTTTATTGATGTGTACAAGCATACCTGCTCCCAGCTCAGCAAAACTACTTATTTGGCTTTTGACCAACAGGTGTGTGATTTGACATGTCAGCTTAACTTGAAGCTCAAAATAATGAAGGTGAATTTTAATGGCCAGGATGAGTAACATCGGGTGGATGTGATTTGTGCTGCGAGACGGTGTGGGGGGAGTCAGTGACTGCCAGTGCCCAGGGGCCCCCTGGGGGTACTAATCCAGCCTTGGGTACCACCTTCTCAAATGTGAATGTTTGGAAGTGTTCCATGAAAGTAATTGCAACATCTTCAGGGTTTTCACTGTCAGTCGGACCAACCAAGTAGTATTAACTTTGGTTTCAGGGAATAATTATATGCATTTTTCACTGTTTTATGACACTGAACAATCAATAAGTGTTTTATGTGCAGTTTGATGAAACACAATTTTACAACAACATCAACAATCATAAACACAATGTATAGGCTGCGGTTAGGGGAGAGGAGCCTCTGGATTAAGCATCTCTGTATTTCAATAATCACACAGCAGATGGCAGCAGAGGGCCACAGACACGGCGTATCTATAGGTGTTTTGTGTTGTGTGTGGGTCATGGTTACAAAAACAAGGGGCTATAGCATACCATACGTCATCATGAATAACATGCAGGCTGATCATCGGTTTCCTTAAAAATAACAACAATACAATTGACTTACAGCACCCGTGGTGTGGTGTGATGCTTGCATTGGAGCGGCTTTAATGGGATTTTGTAATGATGCTATGGCCCTGCCCTTTAAGTAATGGATACATAACAACATAGGCGCTCCCAGCTGCCATTAATTAATGTGGGTTTCTTCAGATTGCGCGCCGTGTGGAAACATCTAGAGCATCAAAACAGCTTTGTGTGTGGCTGCATGCATGACTTTTTTTTCACTTTTTCCTATTTTTTTGGCGAAAATAAACAATGGATTAAAAATATTAGATGCATTTACTTGTGCAGTGTTCATATTATGTTGGAAATCCGTCAGGTAGGTAAAGAAAAACACACGATTTTGGAGCTGCACTTATCTCCAAATGAGGCTTCATTTGGAGATAAGTGCAGCTGCTTGTGGAAGGGATGAGAAGTGATCGTCGGGGGTAGGACATCAGTTCATGTTTTCTACGGGTCATTTCAGGGCTTCTAATAGATGGTTCCTGTTTTCAGACTGGAGCTGGACTGACCGAGCGCGCACATGGGAATTTATTTACCTTGTTTACCTCCTGAGCTCTGCACTGCAACACTGAGTTATTGTCTGCTGGGAATTTACACTCAGACCACTGCCACCTGCTTTTCATCCAGCTGGAGAAGAACCAATCTCCAAATTGGACTATATCTCCCAAAATGAATTTCGACCAGATCCTCTCTGCCATCGGGGGATTCGGCAAATACCAGAAGATTTTGTACGTATGGATTTGTTTACCCCAGGTCCTGCTCGCCTTCCATATGATGGTGAGTATCTTTACCGGAGCCACGCCGCCGCACCACTGCCGAGAGAGCTCGAGCTCAGCAACAGGGAATCACTCCTCCTTCCCGGGTACATTGAGCCTGAACTTCAGCCTCTCGGACTCCTCATGCTTCTCCTCGGGCGTCCCGCTGCAGGGAAACCGCACTGAGCGCGTCCCATGTGGCACCGGATGGGTGTACAGCATGGAGACTTTCCAGAGTACCACAGTCACCGAGGTGCGGTAGGATGCTGATGTGCACATAATATATTACGTGTTTAATCAGGTATCAAAAGAGTGCAACTTAGTTTAAATTAACTCTCGATACAGATGTGATCAGCAGCTGTTCCACTTTCCCACATGTTTAGTAAACATAATCATCTGGGAGAATTTCTTATAATAGATCCCAAATTAGACCGGAATAAAAGTAAATAAACAAAATATTATTAAGTATTACAATATTTGCTACTGATCTTCACGCATAGGCAAACTACATATATAGTGACTGTAAGTACAAAGTATCAAACATGGCCCTCATAACATGTTAAGGGGTCTCAGGGCAAAAATGAGCTACCTGGCCCCAGTAACCCTCCTTCCTCATCTGTCTGTACATTGTGTACAGTAATCTGATTAAACACAAATTACTTTGACAATATGCATAATGTAAGCACAGTATCAGAGGAAAAATTGGTTTTAAAATCTATAATTTTCAAGATTAGGGCATAAAGAAGGACCGGATTTAAAGTATTCCAGCAATTTAGAATGACACCTCCGTGAAATTGGGGGATTTATGAGAAGCAGCAGTAGAGGCTGAGATATCCTGGCTTTTTAGTCTCTAAGAGTCAAGCTTCATAAAAATGCTGGATCATATGTTTTCAATAAGGCGACTCTTCAGTTAGACCTTCCTCGCCTGTGAAATTTCCACGTTTCACACTCCATGCCCCACATTTGTAACGCAGGACCTCTGTCAAAAGTTATAAGCCCCACTGGAGATAAAAATGTTTTCTTAGATGTTCGAAAGCTCTTCTTGACCTACTGAAGACATCATAAAACTGTTCTCACAGGCAGATTGGTAACCATGACGATTATGAGCAAAATTGGTGGATTATGAACAAAATTGGTTAGCATGTGATAATGTTATCATGTGATACTGTGCTTCAGTTGTGCATATGCCCAAATGTAGTTACACTTAATCACATTACCATAAACCAATTGCAACACATTGTAACCTGGGGCTTTTGGGAGCCCCCTTTAGGGTCTAGGGAAGTTGGTGATCCAGCCTTGTTGGGCCAGTACAAACTCACTTTAGAGTAGAACAGACACTAGTGATTCCAGCTGCACAAGTACCCATCTGTAAATGACAAAAGTTTAGTTTCATTCAATCATATGTATTCTGCACTGACACCACCTCCCTTCTGCGCTCTCTCCATCACCACCAGTGGGACCTGGTGTGCGACAAAGCGGGACTGAACAGTGTCGGTTCATCTATCTACATGTTCGGCCTGTTGGTGGGATCTGTGGTGTTTGGAGCCATGGCTGACAGGTACACGTTGCTTCTCTCTCTTAGCCTGGAGTCCTTTAACTTGTGACTGTAAGGACACTGTACATCACACAGTCAGATCCTCAACATCAAAGCATGGCTGCAGGGACAGACCCAGCTGGAGTCTTTGGCATATGGTAGCCATGTGTAAGTAGGGCACTTGACACATGAAATGAAAGGGCTACTTTACCATGGTATTACTATGGTGTTAATCCTTGAGTTTACAAAAAAATAAATGTCTCACATTTAAATATTCATGATGCACTGAAACTCCTCTAAATTCCATATTAATATATTATTAATATATTATAATTCTTTAAGGTGTGTTGGCAGGATGTGGAAGTTTTGATGCACTACTGGCCTGTATAGGCTGGTCTCACCCTGTCACAGTCACACTGATGTATTTAATCACTCATTTATGCATGTGCATAGAGAGCATACTCGTGTCTACCTCTCTTAGATGAAGCTTTTAAGAAATCTGTTTTAAATTCTCTGTGCAAGGTACGGCCGACGTTTTGTGCTGCTGCTATCCATTGCTCTTCAGACTGTGTTTGGAGTCGCCGTGGCCTTTGCGCCCAACTTTCCCGTCTACGTGATTCTTCGCTTCATAGTTGGTGCCACAATATCTGGAGTGATCATCAATGCCTTTGTACTGGGTACTAACAGAACACAGACACACTCAAACACACACATAATCAGACATGTCTTCCCTGCAGGAGGAAAGAGTAGTTGTAGTACTAATGGCAAGAGTGTTTCGTTCTACAAATGAGTACAGATAATATTTGAGATTGTGTTGTGGTCAGGGTGGTAATGGCAATATGTGAACTCAATTCTATATCGTGATTTTTTTGTGAAAAATGCAACAAATTAAAAATGTAAGAATCATTAGTTCTTCTTCATTAATGACACCAGTGGCTATTAATTGAGCTAGCTAAAACATGAGCTAGCTAAAACCATAATAATTTCATGCTTTGCAGTAATGTTAGCATACCTGACTGTTGTGGTGTGGGCTGGTTGTTTGTTAATGTTATTAGACAACATTTTTATGCTAACATTAGCTAGTGCTGCACCCTATTGGCCAATATCTGAGTCCTTTACATACAAATTAGTCTTGCTTTTCTGGGCAACTGAGAAAGTTGGGGAAGGCCTATTTTTTTTGATTTGTTAACATTCTGTTGATAGTCCATTTTTTGATGTTTTTAACTAAAATTCTCAAATTTTTACATATTGCACCTTTAAGTTTATCTTGTTACTGGAGAGCACATACTGGTATCACACACACATATACTATGAGAAGACTATGTTGCAAGTTTGAATTCCTAGTTCCTACATATGGATTATAGAAACTAGATAACAAACAGATGTTAGCAGCAGCCACAGTCATTCAGTATCAGTCAAGGACAACAGTGGATTAATGTAGTCAAATTGTTTTTTAAGTGTAACAATGTCTCATGATGTTTTGTGCTATTTTTCTCCTGATCCCAGAACACAAACCCTTGCCACTCTTTCCTCAACCTTAAAGCTCCAAACCACCACCTCAGTTTATCCCCGTGATTCCTCCTTTCCTGTACTGTTTCCCTCCATAGGCACTGAGTGGACATGCACCAAAAGGCGCATGCTGGCTGGTATCACCACCGACTACGCCTTTGGCCTGGGGTACATGCTGCTAGCAGGCATAGCGTATCTGATACGAGACTGGAGGAAGTTACAACTGGCTATATCAGCACCGGGCTTCCTGCTTATCTTCTATATATGGTATAGATTCAAGGGGCATGAGAACATTACATCCACTGTATAGGACATGAATGCATGAATGCCCTCTTTGTTATCCTCATTTCCTTCTCTGCCCTCACTTCCGGCACCTTCTCTTGCCCCTGTCCACTCATTGGTCCTTCCGTCGCTCTCCATGTCTGTGATCTCTGTAACTCCTATCAGGGTAGTTCCTCAGTCTGCCAGGTGGTTGTTGGCCAATGACAGGAAGGAGGAAGCCATCGCACTTCTCCGCAAGGCAGCGCTTGTTAACGGACGGGTCTTACCTCCCGCTGTACAGGTGTGTCTCATACCATTATGTACTGAAATCTATTTCTCTCCTATAGAAAACAACTATTTTTGTCAAGAAATAAGGCTGGCATTAATATGTATGTAATATAATATTGTGTATTGTGTTTGACTGTCTCAATACTTTCTGACAGCCCTACCATGTCTGTTTGTCTGTCAAGTCTCTTAAGCAGCTGAGCACTGTTGTTTTAGCAAATGTTGCTCAAACAAGAAGAAATAGGGCATTTGTTGGGGACGATTTTTGGCTGGGGATGAAGTATTTTCAGCAGCAGAGCACTACAAATAGGGTTAATTTAAAACGAGCTACAGTCTTCATGTTTATGGTAGTGAAAGAAATCAGTGCAGGTCTATGGCACAGAGGAATAAGAGATTAGTCTTTGGTTATAAAGCAAGGCAAGGCAGCTTTATTTATATAGTGCATTTTATACACAGGGGCAACTCAATGTGCTTTACATACAGTATCTCACAGAAGTGAGTACACCCCTCACATTTTTGCAAATATTTTATTATATCTTTTCATGGGACAACACTATAGAAATGAAACTTTGATACAATTTAACAGTAAATCTATAAGCTATACAAGCTGTACACGCATATCAAAGTTTCATTTCTATAGTGTTGTCCCATGAAAAGATATAATAAAATATTTGCAAAAAAGTGAGGGGTGTACTCACTTTTGTGAGATACTGTAAAAACAAAATATCAGATGATTTAACAGGAAGAATTGGAATCATAAAAAAATACAATTAAAAAAAATAGAGAGGCAATACCAACACCAGCACTGTGCTTTAAAATGGTGCTTTATGTGTGTGTCCATGTTCACATCAGGTTGAGAAGTATGATTTCTTCAATGGAGGGAAGCAAAAATACTCAGCAGTGGATCTTGTACGAACACCTCAGATGAGAAAGAGGGCCATCATCTTGTTCTTTATCTGGTAAATTGGTGCATACATGAACTCGTGCTTTTTTCAATCAAATCAAATGTCCTTTTATTCAATTTTTTTCTCCCCTCTGTCCATACCCCTGTTCCTCTTTCGCATCCCAGGTTCGTGAATGTGCTGGTGTATTACGGCCTCTCGCTGGGTGTGTCCAGGTTAGGGACAAACCTCTATCTGACCCAGTTTGTGTTCGGGTTGGTGGAGATCCCGGCTCGCTCTCTAGTCCTCATCGTGCTACCTTGCAGTCGACGCTTTTCGCAAAGCGGCTTTCTTGCCATTGGAGGACTGGCCTGTTTGCTCATGCTTGCTGTCCCTGCTGGTGGGGTGGACACTGTGTTTTTGTATTTACAGAGTGTTATGACAGGCATGCATACATTCATTTTATTCTTACCTGCACTCTGTCTCTAGATTATCCCAGCGTCCTGAGTGGGCTCGCCATGGTCGGGAAGTTTGGTATAACAGCGTCTTTTGCTGTAATATATGTGTACACTGCTGAGATATTCCCTACTGTACTACGGTAAGATGTGTCCTTACAATTTAAATCACTTTTCTCAAACAAACATAACCCCAAATTGATCTTTTTGAATACCTTAATGTCAACTACTACAACATTTGTTTTTCTTGTGTCCCCCTCAGGCAAACAGGAATAGGGGTATCCAGTATGTTTGCGAGGATGGGCGGTGTGTTGGCCCCCATTATCAACATGCTTCATAACCACAGCCCCACTATACCTCTGGTCATCTTCGGTACCTCCCCACTGCTGGGTGCTGTCTTGGCTCTGGCACTGCCCGAAACTGCCGGCAGACCTCTTCCTGACACAGTGGAGGACGCAGAGAACTGGGACATGAGGTACTACAGTACAATGTGACCTCTGTTTTTTACTAGGGTTAGGTAGGACTGTTTGGATGTTCTTTTTATCGAAATTAGGGGTGAAACTGCAGTTTGTGGTGGAGTAAAATGCAGAGGAAAGTTGGATAATTGTAAGCAAAGTACAAGAAATTAAGAAGGGTAACTCAAGTTATTTAAGAAATAATGTTATTTGCACCAGGTGTTGAAGTGTTACTTCAGTTTACACATATTCTGAGATGTGCTGTTAATATGTCCTTGCTGCTCAGCCCTCACAACCCCAAACAGGGTGGTAAATCTTACTGTCCTGATAACACAACCTGCAGCTATCTCAGGGTGTACTTTGTGTTTTGTCTATTATAGGTCACCAACCAACAAGGAGAACCCTGACATGTGTGAGGATGTTAAAGGATCAGCCAGCAGCACAGAGGAACAGGAGCTACACCGCCTAGCAAGCCAGTGCTAACCACACATACACACGGGCGGAAAACATTCTGTTACTCAGACATTATACGACCTCGACATAACAACCTCTATGCAACTATATGATTTTGAGCTCTATGCAAAAAAAAAAGCCTAAAAACAACCCTAATCCCCGACCATACAAGCACAAACACCCCTGACACATGCACAAAGCAGGCATTCATATATGCTGCCTGGGCAAATCAACAGCCTCCTGTTTAACCTCTTTTAGATGCAGGTAAACATCCGTGTCAGTCAGGAAAAAACAGTCATCGTTTACAATCGTGTGCATTTTCCACAAGTTTAACTTTATTCCAGTTTTGATGTTGATTTGATATATTTGACGTATGTGGGGAGACCATGTGAATAGATCCCCTTTGCAGACAAACAGGTTGCATATTTGTACATATTTATAAACCATCAACGCAGAGTGCAAATTTCTAAGCCTTTGCCGATTTGAAGAGTCAGATTGGACAAGACTTTATCACATAACTTTAAAGCAACATTGCCACCTACTCTCTATTTCAGTACACACATCATGCTGAGCAGCAAGTTTTAGAACTTCATATTTTTCAGGACTTGAAGGATTTATTACATTTTGTTCATTTCATAAAAGCACATATTTTACAATATTTTTGTATAAAAGTGGACTGTGGCTGTAGACTGTGAAATGTCTTTGTTGTATCATAATGCTGTATGGAAAAAGCCTTTATATTCTCCTTCTTAAGCAAAGAGATATGAAACTAGTCAATTGAGATTGCATGCACTAGTTACCTTCAATATGCATCATGTAGCCTTTTTCATAACTGATGTCGTGAATTTGTAGTTTTGTATGAAAACTATGGGATGTGACTGATAAGCATGTAAAGGTGTGATTTCAACTTTGTAAACGTTTGTTTTCTTCTGTTTTTAACAAATTATATCATATCGGATGTAAAAATGACTTGCTATAGTGACTTGGATCTGTGAAATCTCTAGTACATTTTACAAGGGCTGTTATTATTGTGTATTTAAATGAATGGTGCATTAAAAAAAACCCTCCAGGCATGGTTGGTTGGCAGCATAGGTCATGTAATATGTCATATTACTCAAGCTAAAGGAATTTTATTCTTCAAAATGTCTTATTCCTATGATAAGACATTTCAGGCCAGTGTGCTTTGAATGTACATGCATGTGGAGGGGATATAACCAGTAATCCACTGAATGAATTTAGAAAGCATGCCTTATTGCTACCCACAGCATGGTGCTATGTCAGATTAACCAGAGATGTCACTGAATGGACAAACTAACAACTTTACAATTTCAGCCTAGTGCATTTGAATGCATCATGTGATAAAGTACAAGAACAAGTGGAAATGCCTCACCAAATACACTTTGTACACCCGAAGTGAAGGCACTGTGCCGATGTGCCACCAGCAATAAACTTATTGAAATCATGTTTTAAAAAGCGGACTTGTCCTGTGTGTTGGTTGTGCAGCATCTCAATTATGTTACAAACCATTCAACAGCAAAATTTAAAACATCATTATCAAGCATTGACACAATAATCGTACCTAAAACAGCATACATTAAGTCATTTACACATAGGCACTCACATAGTGGCATTAAAAGGAATTGAACAGAATTAAAATCCAGCTTTACATGTGGGTGTAACAAAGCACATCTATGCCAGTGTAACATATGTAGCATCAGTGCTGACGCCGCAGTTGTTATCCTTCATAGACATGAGGATGTAGCCGTCATTTCCCCAGTAGGTGGACCATGAGTTCTTTATTAGCCAGTATGGCTCTCCCTTTAGGTTGCCATATCCCACTGCGAGTACAGCATGGTCCAATGCATCAGTGGTATTACCTGGAAAACCCGAGAAACATTCAGTGTTACAGCAAGTAAAGGGTGAGTCACTGACCACGTGTTAAGTAAACTTACCGCAAGCAGGTTCATAGTAGACGCCGTGACTGTAGAAAACGAAAGATCGATGTGAAGCGTCAATACTGACAGCTGTCGGCCCATTTTTAAAAAGCGCCAACTTAAGAGCCTCTGCATCACCAGACGTGACGTTAGTGTAGCTCTGGATATGTGCAGTAAGCTCAGAGGTGTTCAAGTGGCAAAATCCATTCTGTTCAGAAAGAGAAAGTCTCAAACTTAGCCTACAGTTATCAAATATCATGTTTCTCATACCTACAAACCTCATAGATTGTCTAATCTTAACAATAAACATGAAAATCAGTTATTTTGACAGGTTGAATTATTTAAACAATTGACTGTAAAAATCAGCTTTGCTTAAAAGTTGTCAAAAGTGTGTGTGTCTGTGGTAATTGATGGCATTAAGGTCACAGTATTACATTCATTTTTCCCAGACTAGGTGAAGACAGTTGGAGCTTGTAACTCCAGTCGTTTTTCCAGCTGAGCCCCTCAACTAAAATGTCAGAAAATGTGATTATTTATTTTCTTTGGCAATTATACCCATGTTGATCTACAGGAAATACTTCCAAAAAGAAAACACCTCATGAGTTTGGATTGGAGATCACCGGTAGTCCAGTTATTGGGTTTTGTTTGTTTCATTTTAGTTCATATTTTTCTTTTGGTAGTTTAAAGGTTGAGGATGAACTGGTTGTGATGGGCCATTGTGTGGGTGGTTCGGTAGCCTCCCCATCTTTTGCTCCTTTTGGCTAGTATCACCACCCACTTTTGTTTGTTTTCTTTGCACTTTGAGTATGGTGTATAATTTGAAAAAGAAAAGCTTGTTGTTTTCTTGGCAACTCAGAGGTCTCAGTGCCCCCATTTAAGAGTTGCTACTTAGTGGTAAGTTGGCAACATTTGTGTGTCATGGTTGACTACTTTGTGTAGTGGTTGTCGCAGTCCTTTTTGGTTTGGTCATTTTGGGTGTTGGCTTTGACTTTTGTGTGTTTAATTGCAGTTCTGACCTTTTTGTTTGTGGGATATAGTCACTCCAGAGATCAGTGGATTTTAGTGGAGTTGGGGTGGCCTCCCAGTTTGTCACCTTGTGTGTTGCTGGTTCCCAACATCAATCATAGTCACATCAACCACATGGTGTCCACTTAGTGTTGTGGTAGTAGCAGTTCACTTTTGTTGGGTCTTTTGTGGGTTGCTGTTGGTATATGGCAACAACTTAATACTTGGTCTATTCATTGTGATCCTTCTGGTTTGTGGCTGCTGCACTCTACTTTTGTGTTGGACACCTGTGTTGTTGTTGTAGATACATGCAGTAACTTTGGTTTCGTGGTGTCATTCACATCATGGTGGTAGTCATTGTGTTTAGTGGGAGTTGCTTCCAATTGTTGAGTCCTGCTCATTACTAAACTCAGTGGCAGTTACTTTCTTGGCCCTTCAAACACATATTACATTGCTACATTGCTCCCCAATTGTTCTTCCAAGCATGTTTGTTCTAAGTTTATTTTAGTTTAAGTTGGTGTTCATTGGTAGTAGGGTTGACGGGTTCTATTTTGTTCCGGTTTAGTTTAGATTTTTACTTTGGTAGTTTAAAGGGATGAGCTTGGTACAATGGTCCATTAAATGGCTGGCTCAATACCCCCCCCCAATCTTTTATTACTTTTGGCTGAAATTGTTGGTCAGTTTTGACTTTATGGGTTATTTTACCTCAACAGGTACAGACATCACATCTTGAAATCATCTTACCATTCCCATATAAGCTCCATAGGTTTCTGTTGTGGCAATGCCTCCATGTTTCATGATCCACTCATAAGCCCTCCATTCCTCCCCTCCGTCACAGCCATTATTGCCAAAACCCCAGGAACAGTCCACCAGCATCTGCTGAGACAGAACCTGCAGGGAACCCGTCTGAAAGATGAAAGCAAAAACATGAGCGCACTTGTTCGTAACCTGCCCTTCTCTGCATGAGTCACTGAAGTTCTCTGAAACCCAGTACCAACAGTTTCACCTATGATGGTTTCTTATAGCAACACTTGCTGTGGGCCTCTGAGGATCTAAAATAAACAAGGGGCTAAAAAAAAACACTAGGTGACAAAAAAGACAAGAAAAAAACAAGTTACGAGAGTAGTGAAAAAGTGAAACAAAAGGTCACATGTCAAAAAAGCAACTAGACATACATGTAAGGCTTCTGATAGGACGATAGTGACATTTATAATGAACATTTTAAGACCAGCTGTTATCTACAGGTTGCTAGGCAGATGCTGTGAGATCACGAAGAGGTAAATTTAAAATTGGCCCCTAGGGAGTGGTTCTGTTTGTGAACCTGCCGATGGGGACGGGGATGCTGCTTCACGGAGGTCACTTCCTGCTGCTGCACCACATGCTAGCAAACAAGACAAACTGCTGGGGCTTCACAACAGCACTGATCCCCCGCCAAACTAAACTGTACATGTAAACACTGGGAAACAATTAGTTGTGATCTTATAAGCAAAACTGCCAAACGTTGTAATAGTTCAAACATGAAATGGTGGATTATTTCCTCTATCTCATCTCATTCAAAATAGAAGGCATTGTTTTTGACATTTTATAGACTTAAAGATCAGTTCAAAATGATGTCAGTACATTGAATGAATAGCTAATGATAATACACCACCTCTTCAATAGAGAACTTGCTTACATTAATTCACAGTATCCCTTCTTGTCAGAAAAACACTTCTCTAAGTCCAAACCATCATTTTTTTAATAACCTTCCAAATGTTTTTCCTGTTTTTCTTGCTGTGTCAATTACCTCCTTAAAAATCTCCACTTATCAGCCTACAAATTAGAAAACTGCTGGTACACGCCAAGGAACAACATGAAGATTGTGTGTGTGTGTGTGAGCGTGAGAGAGAGAGAGAGAGAGAGAGAGAGAGAGAGAGAGAGAGAGAGAGAGTCAAAGAATTTGGTCACATCAATGGGGTGCCATCAAATCCCATAATAAAGCAGCCCAATGTTTGGATCGAGTTGCTCAGCAACAAGGGTAAAGGAATGTCTTTGAGCCTTTACCTTCCATGAGATGGAGGCAGACCGATGTTGACATTCACTCAGATTTATTTATTCACACACACACACTGTCAAGTCTGTTCAACTTGAGTGAGAGTCACACAGTGAGTCGTCTTGTGGACCCGCCCCTACTGACTGAATACAGACGGTGTACTGAGAGCAGGGCTACTCCACAATCAAACTTTTTTTAAAAGTCAAAAACATCCTCAGTTTACCCTGCTTACATCTTTATATGTATTCCTGTTTTAAACTTTTTGTAAAAAACTTTTTTCTGCTGTTTTTGAATAGATATTTGCTCCGTGCTTGTCATTTTGACATTTCTACTGAATGTTTGACACCTCATGACCTTTGTTCCCATTAGACTCTGCTGCATCAAATAATTTTAAACCCTGATTGACACACTTCCCTGCTGCTTCTTCTTCAAGAAAGCCTTACAATACTGCAGTAATAGATTACCAGCAAGCATTACTGCAATGCAAATGATCCAAAACAGATGGACAGATGAAGCACCATGCTGAACATCTGTGGCTTCAAAGAGCATACAGGAGTAGCCATGTCAATTGAAAACACTGGATCTGGGCTAGTGACTGTGACAAAAGCTGCTATTTATGCTTTCACCTTAAGGAAGAGAGCACCCTCTACTGCTCCAGTGGTGGCAAAGCTCCAGCAGGAGCCGCATATGGCCTGATCCTTCACTGGGGTCACAGCACCTGCAAAGACAAAGTTGAGGTAAAAACTGGATTATTTGCCAGACAGATGAATCTTTGGTAAACATTTCAAATTCTGTAATACGTACCGTAAAGCCTCCAGTCGAGTGACTCCGGCGTTTCCACTCCTTCGTACATCTTGGAAGGGAAAGGAAGGCCTCTGTTTGGGCTCCTTGTCTGTCTTCTTCCCCTCATGGTGGCCAGCTCTGACATGGTGCGATCTGACAGTGAGTTTAGAGCCAGGGAGAAAGACAGCCCTGCTCTGTTCTTGGAGTGGACGAACCTACAGCAGCAGACAAGGAAAGAGTCTCAGTCAACTGAAATCTTTCAATTAAAGCTTTATCTATAATCAATCATTTCAGCATCATTCTTGTATAGCTAGTATGACCTAAAAAGAAACAAATATGATGGTCAATGTAAAATTTCTGTCACCTATACATACATCTGTAATAAAGGATATAGATTATTTTAACATAAGCACACAAACATGATATGCTTGTTTATCCACTCACCGGACAACAATACAGAACATATCTTGATAATGGTATGATCATTTTTATATAGTCACAGACATTATTTCACAATCTAGGTTGTAAGAGATTAACTGAACTTTCTACAGTGCACTATTTGGACAAGGTGTTGATTATATTTTCCTTTGCCCTGTTGGTTCGAGCTATAAGGAGTTCCAGACAGAAGATATCTAATAATGAGAGAATCCACTGGGGAAGTTTATTAAGAGGCTTCCACCTTAATACTAACAACTTTTTTTGTGGCTGGTCAGATCTAAAAGTAGACGTCTTCACTTGTTAACATTAATTACTGAATTATCCATTAGAAGTAAAACATTAGGTAAACTAGGAATATAAATTCTGGTTACATTAGGTAGCACATATGCAACTCTAGATCAAAAATACTTCACATCTGGAAAATCCCACATTGTAAAAAGAGAGGTTCTGCCTTCATTATCATTATATAGTGGGTGGGTGTGAGATTAAAAATTGCCTCTCACCTGAGATTATGAACAAAAGCATGCTCCCTCTTCTCATGCTCCCTTTCGTCACTGTACTGACGTTGGAACTTCTCCTTGAAATGGTTGAACATGCGCTGAGAGTGGCCTGAAGCCGACGTGTGGATGAGCTCTTTCATCGGATTGGCCAAGATGTGGTGCTCAACTCCTGGACCAGGAAAACCTCCACAGGTCATACCTGTTAAAAACAATTAGACCATAGAGAAAAGTGTTTTATCTCTTTTAATTCCTCTAACACATCTTATAAGTACAACACTACACTACAAACCTTCAGGGAGCAAGAATGCTTTTGGGTCCACGCCAGTGCTGAACTCCTTGTAGTCTACCAAGTATTTGTCATAGTGGGATCCCAGCAGCGTGTTGTATCCCATCATCTCATAGTGGAGGGGTATGGCCGGATCTTTCTTGCCAAATGCATCTTTCTCAGAATGGGTCACCCACAGTGTGTATGTGTTCTTCTTGTAACCCACTGTGGTCACATTCTGCCAGACTTCACACAGGGATCCTCCATAGTACTCCATCCTTAGAAACTGCAGCAGAGATTAAGTCTTTAAACGGTGCCCTTCTTTGTTTAGATTGATATCACTATGCTGAAAATCTATGTAATAACAGTGTCTTGATGTTAAAATAGTACACAGACCTGGAATCCCTCAACATCAGGCAGAGATGCTTGTGTTGTGACGGTTTCATCCTTTGTTCCGTTGACCTGGAAACACTTCATCACATTCAGCTCTGTCTCAGTGGTCTCCGGGGTGATTTTATAGGAAACCCCCCACTGCTGCTCCGCTCCCATCTGGTACGTCGACACTTGGCCTGTTGATGAATTTGTGAAATAAAAAGTTAGTAATGATATAGTAATAGTGATAGTAATGATATAACTTTAAGGGCTATCATAGACTTTATTTGTGTTAATTACCTTGAACTCAGTGATGAGTAGAGTTATTAATGAAGAACAGCTACACATGCTTTTTTTGTTTTGTCTTCCTGTTTGTTTCGTTAATGTATGTTATTGTTTTTTGTGTGTTTTTTTATTAGGTGATGTCTGTAACACAATTTTGTAAAATGCAAATTTAAAAAAATAAATGGATAAATAAAAACGGCTACACATTTTAATAAAATGTTCTTAATCACTGTTAATCTTTTGGATTAATGATTGAGCTGTGTTTCAGGAAGGGAACCTTTTGTGTGGCTGACTTTATTGTAGAGTTTGTTAAGATAACGTTCTTTATTCCCAATATGATGCAAGAAATGTGTGTTTGCAATGTTGCAATATTCTTGTCTATGTTTGACACATTTTTCACCACTGCATCAGTATTGAGGTATTGCACAAATTCATGTTGGCTTGGCAATGTGTATGACACACTAACTAACTAACTAACTAACTGACTGACTAATCATTTTTACTAATTTCTATAGACTGTTAATTTCCTTCTCTTACTGAAGGTATTTGTACTATTTAGGCTTCCTATACAACTAGTCTACCCTCCTCTGGTAAGGCATACACTGTATCCCTTTCTTTTATTATGAGAAATAAAGTAACAAGTAAGTTGCCATCAGTGTGTGAGTGTGTGTGTGTGTGAACTGGTGAATGTTGACATGTAGTGTAAAAGGGCTTTGACTGGGTGGAAGACTGGAAAGGAGCTATATAAATGCAGTCTGTAGGAGCTATTTGTTATGTTTCATTTGACCACTAGGGGGAGTATTGTTTTCTTTTGTCTACATGATTTCAGATGAACACCGAGTGTAGTAATCAGAGGTAAGATCAGTCTGAGTTGGGAGGTGGTGGGGAGAACAGGCTGCAAGTCAAGCAATGAAATGTCTTTTTCATTATTCATCATCTGACTTCATTCTTTATGTTTGATTTGTGATGGATATGTGCCAAGAACACATACTGCCTGGGGAGCTAACTAACAAAGTTTGGATAGTCACGGCATGTTCCCTTCTGTTCTCTCCCCTCTATATCCTTCCACGCCATTTGCATCTAGTATTTAACAAAATAGTATGTATTTATTTCAATTTTTAATTATTATGTTATTGCTTAGTTTGGGTTACTGTCTGGTTCTCTTTGCTTTAACTGTTTGTACTGTCCTGTGGGTATTTTCATGTTAATCACTTATCCTGCACTCAAACTGTATATTGCACCAAATAATGGGGAAAAAGCAAAAAATACAAAAAGTAACATACACAGGGAGATAATAAACACCACATTTCAGTTCACAGAAAGAAGGTACAAAATCACGAGCATGTAACATGACTCAACAGAATAAGTTCCCTAATGGTATTTTTTCATTCTTTTTCACTTCTCTGTTTATGCTGAGTGATTTATGTTCCACTCTTGTCACTTTAGCTTGACACATCAGTTCTCAGTTTCACATCACTAAACCCAACATGCAGGGAGAATACAGAGTCCGGTTTCACAGATCAGCATGTGTCTTACCATGGTAGTAATCTATTCGGCTGGACTTTGTGTCTAGGTCTAACCATCCCTCAAATGGCTCCTTAATCTCAGCATAGGGCAGAGAGATCACTCCTGCAATGGAAATGTGACAGATTTATTGTAATGTGGCGGAATTATGAAGACAAAGAGACCTAAAATGTTGTGTCAAACTGCTCACCCTTGACATGATAGGCTTTCCCAAAATCTGGAAGTGAAGGGACTGCTTTTCCATCTGTGGCTGGAAAAGAAAAGAGAGAGGTGAACTGTGGTATAAAGTGATGAATGAGACTTTCTTTTTTTACATCTGTTTACTTCTGGTAAGGACAAACAGGTAAAATGAAACCCTTCTCTGAAAATAGATGTAGCTGGCTAGGAATGCTGGCAGCTGTCCAATTCCAAAGAGATAAAGTCAAGCCAGATAACTGCCTGAGAAACTGATAATATAGCCAGTATGTTATAACAGAGAGCTAACAATAATGGGTTACTGGGACACACTGCTCACTACAGCTCACTGTAGTACAATAAGGAGTACTAGAAAGGAATAATAAGAAATTAAATGCAAGTGTTAGTACATAAAGTGGCATCTGGTGTATTTCATGCATGCCGAAATAAAGAGTAGTTTTCTATAGTTTCCCCCGTGTTTATTAGCCGTATGTGGCTCTCCTGATAAGCTAGTCGACTCTAAATTGACACATTTTTGACCGAAGTTTGGAGTGAAAGCTATATCAGCACATGTCTGAGATAGAGGCAGTTTCTATTGTATTTGAAGACATCAATAATCAGTAACAATGCATTAATTACAGCTGTATAGTCGCCTGAACGTATTAGTTAGAAAGTAAACTGTAACGTTAGCTATCAGCAGCTGTGTAATAGCTAGCTGTTTTCATAGCAGGAAGCTAATTGGAAACAATGTGGCAATTTAAATGTTGTGTCTTACCTAAGACAGTCCACAAAAGAACAGCTGCAATGTACCAGCACCGCATTGTTTCTACTGGGAGCTCAGGAATACAGGTAAAAGTCAAACAGTCAGACTAAACTAAAACTAAAACACATGACTCTGCAACCTTTAGGACTCTCCAAAACACATAACGAACCCCGTACACAATCACTGAGGTCCCCTCTCGACCAATCACAGGGAGGCGTGGAAGCCTGTCCTCCAATCAGATATAAAAGGCGGGCTTTAATTGTGTGTATCATGTGATTTGTGTCATATGACTTAACTTTAGCCTGTTTAGATGGTAGACTACAACAATTATGACTACAATGATGGTTCCCAATCTGACCTATCAAGGGGTCGCTCGGGTAATCAAGGGGTCGAAGGATGATAGAATACAGAAAAAAGCATGGATGCTCTAATTTTGCCTTAACCCTAACCCTACCCCCTCAAGCCTCTAAAAGTCAACAAAACAAAATAAATCCTCTCTCTAGACCTGCAAGGTTCATTGGCAGAAGATGGATCAGACTATTTTTTGATCATTTAATAATCTTTTTAGTCAGACAAAAATAAAAAAGAAATGCTGCTTTCAGTTTCTTGCATGTGTGTTATTACATATTTTTATTGAACATGATGATAAACTGAATATCTTTGGGTTTTGGCTATTTTAGTAGAACAAAACTAGACAATTGAAGATGTAACCTTTGACTTAGGGGGACTTTAATGGTTATTTTTCACAAGTTTCTAAAATTGTATAGGGATAAAACAATTAACAGATGAATCAACATAATAATGGGTAACTTAACTAGTAGACAATTCAACTTGTGAAGGGTCCCAGGTAGACTTTTTTATTTTAAGGGGTCACAGGCCAAACAGGTTAGGAACAATTGAGCTACAGTGTTAAAATGAAAAGAGTTTGTTTCAGTGATGTCTGTTTAGTGCTTGTGAGGAAGAGAATGTGTAGCCTTTTAGAGCTGAAAATGAGGTGTGAATAGTGGGGCTTATTTTGTTGAGGGAATCTATTTTAACAAGGACCTAGATGGAGGTGTGGAGCAGGTAACTTGGCTATTAGCAAGTATTTAAATGTATACAACTCAACTGAAAATTACTTCTGCTACTAAATTTAAATACGACTATTAGGCCTAATACAGGAGAGACAAGTGAATGAGAAAGAATGATGTTTATTATATGAGTACAATGAAATAGACAAAGTCTTTGGCACTGCAACTCCATGAGGACATCGTCCAGAACAGCCGTGAGATAGGACCCCCTATAAGTCCAGACTCTGGTCGTGGTGATGCTGATGGGTCAATGAAAATGATGGCAGATGAAAAGATGTGACTGTTGCTCCTGTGGAGATTGGGAGGTGGTAGGGGTGCACATAACAGCCGCATGTTAGACTAGAGCAAAGAGAGAGAGACATATTTAAATAGGCTAACGATGAAAGTGTGGCGTTGTGCTATTGGATAGTGTGATTGACATGTAACTGAAATTCAAACAATGCCCAGGATTGACAACCAGGAAAAAAGTGAGCATACATGAGAAAGAGTAATACTGGGAGGAATTGACAAATATGCCTGTCATAAAAAGAGAGTCTTCCTGACTGAACTTTGGCTAAGTTTCGTAGGTCAACTACTGCTACTGTTTGGGCTGGCTCACACAAACATTATGAAAGTGTTTATTGTACATGTTATAGATTTATTCAAGTTAATGATTCTCATGTTATTTAGACACTTGGAGTTCTAGTGTCCATGCAGACAGTATAGTTATGTGCTGAGACTTTGAGATATGTTTTTGACATTGTATAATGTAACAATGCTGCTCACAGCTTTAAACAATTACATAAAAAACAGCAACTTGTCTGGATCATTTTGAGTAACACCAACACAAAGTAGATTATGACACAAACAAAAACACACTCACAGCAATTTTCTGTCAAATGTAGATTTTTTATTTTAAATCAGTTTGGTGTACAAATACGGCCCTCCGATTGGTTGGTTGGTGGACTGAAAACAGGACATGATGTCATCAAAAATAGTACTCTGCAGTAATAAAAAATCCTTCAAAATATAAAAATCTGCCCAATAAAAATATAAATCTGCAAATACGAGAACTAATTAACATTTTATTTACATTTATGTCCCTTTAATTCACTCTTTTAGAAAACACAAATCCTGTTTTTTTTCATAAACTCATTAAAAACTACTTCAAATAATCCTAGTTTAAAAGGTTTTACTAGAAGACTTTCTTTGTTGTTACTCTATATGAAAAGTACCCTGAAATAACTTGAGTTAAGTCTGCAGGGGAACCCTAAATCTACAGGAGAACCCTAAGTAAATATGTAAAAAAATGTTCCTGTAAATTTGTAATCAGATTGTAAGTGTGCAGAGTTTAGAAATGTGGAGACAAATCTGTAAATAAGCATTAGATACTGATGGCTGAAAAAATGAAGAATTTTGGTCTGAGAACTAGAAATACAGACAAGTCATTGGTTGGTTCGTTTAGCGCCTAAATTGGTGGGTTAATCCTAAATCTGTGGGGGAAGCATAATTCTGCGGGGGAACCCTAAATCTGTGGTGGAACTCTAAATCTGCCGGGGAACCCTGAGAAATGTAATGTACTTTCATTTAGAAAGGGGCAGTGCACAATAAATCATTAAAATATACCTGTTTTTCGCCTTTTTCTCTTTTTTTAAATTCTGGTAATACTGAAATGACCCTTAACATAGTGTGGAGATTTTGAACTCTAGTGGCACTGCAGATTTGATCTACAGTGAGATGAGTTTGGATTGTTTGTACCAGCACATGCATGGGGATCACAGCATGTAGCGTGCTGTGATACACATTTCTGCTGACTGCAGGGGGCAGAAACAGCTGGTGAAAGGGAGAAAGCAGTGTGCCAACAGAGAGAGGGAAAGCTGATGTAAAAAAAAAAGAAGTACATTTCAAAACATACAAAACAAATCTTTTCTACATTTTCTGCTAAACTTTTATGGCAGAACGGACATGACAGAAGTGTTGTCGATGGAATCATATAAGTCTTTAAGGAAACTGATTTTGAAGAGAAATATCTTCAAAGTTCCTGAAGTAAGCTGATGATTTTCAATCACTATATTTAGAGATAAAATCCTGTTAGCTTGATTAGACACTTCAAGAATGCTGCTACAATACACTCACATGATAACTTCTACTCACTGCAACCATTGGAACTTACCATTCTATTTTTTTCTTAATGTCAGTAAAAGCACTTTGTAGAGGCCTTTGTTGTGTTGTGATTGATCCAGCTTGTGGTATCATATGTTGTACACATTGTAAACCCTGACTTGGGAAATCAAGACCTTTCCCCACAAATTAGACCCAGTACTTTGGCTAAGATTGTCTAAAACAGACTTGAGCTCCACCTGAGAGCACTAAAACTTAACAATCAACAATTATGTGATAGTATAATCCTATGATGAGTTACATAATAACATTCAAATCAAATCAAAAATCAATGTCCCATCAGTTCTGTACTTTCAAATGTCAAACAATCTTGTGAAGATGCTGGTAAAAGACTGATGAGAGGAGACAAAACCCAAACCCGACACTAGATGTCAGTATCTCACATCATTTGGTCACAATTCCACCCTGTAAGGCCTGAATTTAAAACTACTCTGGCATGGATTTTGAAATCATAAGATGCACAATAATTGAAAGGCAGCATGCTTTTAGAAACCTGTGAAGACAGGCATAAAATAACTAGACCAGCAGACAGACTTAGTGAGAAAAAGAAGCTGTGCAGCACTAACTGAAGTCATGAGATAACACTGCAACAGCTGAGGAGCCAGCAGGACATTAAAACTGTCAGTGTGTGTGCACAATAACAGCTGAAAGAGAGAAGAAGAGAAAAACAGTCAGAGGGAGAAATGCTGGAGTGCATTTCATAATGGTCACCTCTGTGGGACTGTTTGGAAACAGGGTGGTAACAATGAACACAGTAAAATACCCTAACATACAACTCACGTGGAAAAAAGTTAATTATGAAGCTGAGTGGTGTGTTTGTGGGTTTTTTGGTTGTTGGGTTCAAGCTTCCAAAACCAGTTCAGCTATATTCAGAGCTGTTTGTTCCTCTCATGGAAAATAATTACTTTCAAATAAGAAAAAGTCAACTCTTTAGTTAACTACATACAGTTAAAATCCCCTAGGTGTCAGGATATGCTGTGTACTGTGTATTAAGGATGAATAGCATCAGAATGTTTAGTTTATGCAACACAAGTTCTTTCAGCTATGTTTAACCCTTACATACTGTTCAGGGTCAACATAGGTATGATTGTAAATGTTTGATTATCCATAAACAAAAAGCATAACAACTGAAGAATAAAGTATTTCTGCTCTATGAAAGCTTCCTTAAGGATTAATCACGTTTACCTGTGACTGACGGGGCATTTGTTAATCATTTGAGAGACTAATTATGAAAGAATAATGTGGATACATCTGAATATGACAAGTAATTCCTGTTTTGGATTTTGAACCTACCTCTTTGCATTATAATCAATAACTGAATAAAAGTATATCAGCTAGAACTCTTTTTCATCCTGAACAAAATGTGTGTCAAAGATGTCCAATTTAACCAATACTGACTTACAGTTAATGGAAAAATACAACTATGCTAATGTCAGAAGAAGTATTAACATTAACATCTATAACATTGCAATGCTTACAGACACTGTCAAACACAGATACTAAAATCTGTTACGTGAAACACGAGTTTATTGCTGATTTTGTGTTAAACATTAACAACAGTAACCACAAAACATTGTTCATATACAAGAATACAGGAGTATAAATATAGAGTATCTGTACTACAGGATAGTATTTTGAACATTTCTCAAAAACACATCAGACACACACTCAAAAAAATGATTCACTCATACAAACACTAAAGCTTAAGAACACATTCACTCATTCATCCACAAATCCCAATGGAAGACCGCTTGCGTCTTAAAGGTTCAGTCCTGTCTAAAGAAAGTCTTTTTTTCTGCGTAGCTTAGTGCTCAGAGTGCTGCACTCCTCTTTCCTCCTTCACATCTATTTCTTCAAATCCTACATTTCAATTTGACATCTAGGATTTAAAAGTGGAGTTCAAAAATCAAGGCAAAACAAGACGTAATCCGACATCTGACAGCTTCTTTACTCCCATTTTGATCCTGTACTCATGAGAGCCAAAAAAGAGGCTCATTGCTCACGTTAATACAAAATGTTTCTTAGTGGCGCCAGCCGTAGCATTTTAACATCAATAAAAGGTAACCACGTTAGCTTTGACACATGACTAGAAAGCTGTAAACAAGCTAAACCATTGCTGAGAGGACTGGCAGCTTCTACACCATGAACAAGAAATTTCCCAAACACGAAGAGATTTTATGGCACAAAAGAAGAAGAACACAGTCTTCCCTTAGCAGATACAGAGCTATGGAAATCAGGAAACATCTTTGCAACATGAAGCAAGGAGGTTTATGGGAAATGTAGTATTTTGAGTAACACTAGCACTACTAATACCCACACAAATAATACACTGGTGTGAAATACACATCACCAATAACCCATGGTCCTGCTCTTGTTTGTTTACAATGCATCCACAAGGATTAACAAGTCATCTGACAACGATACACTGATGTTTAAATACACTACGTATGGCACCTTTAATGTGACACCATCTGATGAATACTGTGACAAAATGTCAGGTTGGTTGGAGCTGTGAGTGTGCAGTTTGTTCTCTCATCGTGCCGGTGAGCACTTTAGCCTGTTCTGCTCCACATCTTCAGCCATTGAGTCCATTCTGAGGCTTGAAGCTGGGCACAGAGAGTGTTTTTAAGTATGACAGACGTTCGTTAGACACTGTTGAGTAACAGAATGGTATTGGCTGTGCTCGAAGAGGAGATTTCAGGGCTCATGAAGTCAGGGTCTTGTTCATCCCCCGAGTCCCCTTTTTGTTTTTGTGCTACAGTCAAGGTCAGCTTGTTCAGACCGGCTTCTAGTGTGGCCTCCGCTCCCTCTGCTCTGTCACCTAAAACACAAAGCAATGGTTAGTTTAATGAAACCAGATAAAACCATTTTTATTTACTTATCTGAAAAACAAACTGCCAGGTAATGTCATCCACCTCTAGCATGATGGCTGTTCATTTTAAAATGACAACAACATTGTGATTGACTGTGGAATTCACATTGTATTACTTTGGTGGACTGTGGGAGGCCCTTCACCTCTCTTGGGATTGTTCAGACACCACACAAGTGCAGACCAACACACTTTTATTATCCTTATAGTAAAACTTTCAGCTGACATTTTCACTGTCTTGTTATTAAAAACCTCTCTGTGGCCTTGCTATCCTCCCAAGGGATACATTTGTCTTTTTTGTAGAAACTAGAGGGATTTTGCCTGACAAAGATCACATTGTGTGCCCTTAAATAGCTCTTAAAAGCTCTTGTGTGCCCTTAAAAAAGTTTTTTTTCTTTTTTTTGCAGAATAATGGTAACAGCTCTCTGTTTTCATTTCCCCATGTCTGACATTTTCTTTAATGGAATAGTTAAACCGTTTTGGAAATATACTTATTCACTTTCTTTCTCAGACAAATATATCCAAATCTGTGTGTATAAGAACTATTCTTTATTGCTATACCACAAAAACAAGAACCTATTTCAACATACAGAATGGAGCCATCATAGGTCAACAAACATGTACACACTGATGGGATGGAAACACACCTCTCTCCTGGTCACAGTCTGGAGAGGAGGCACCACTGCATTGGCTGCGAGGGCCCAGGAGAGGTGAGGCATGCCCAGATCCGCATATTGAGTCTGGGTCATGAGAGCTACAGGGGCTCAACAACTCCAGATCACCGGGACATGAGGAGGAGAGAGTGGAGGAAGAGGGAGAGGAAGGGAGGTAGGAACAAGGGGTGTAGAGCGAGGAGGAGGGGTAAGAACAGGGCATGTCAAGGGGGGTGGAGGTGGAGGAAGGTGAGGAGGGCATGTCTTGGGGTAAGGAGGTGGAGTGGGTGTCGGCATCTTCCTCTGAGCTGACCTCTCCGTCGATCGATACTGACACCACTGAAAACACACATACACACACAGATATGTACATTAAGCATGCAGACGCACAGATGTACCAACAGAAAAAACAAAACTGGATGGAGATGGATGAAGTGAATGATTTTCACCGCCCAGATTCAGTCATACTCACTTGACAGACCATCTGACTCCATCTTAAAGTTGGAAATATCCTCGTTGCCGCCGTCTCCTTCTGCACCAACACCCTGCTCCCTGGTTCCCATGGCAAGGGAGCGCCGCTGGGCATGGATCTCCTCTGAGATACTCTCCAGATTGCGCAGCGCTGCACGGTACTCAGCTTTAGCAACCACAAGTTTGGCCTGACGCTCGTCCACATGACGCTTCAGTTGCTGTGAGAAAACACAGCGTTTTTTATTAAAACTGTATGTGGATCATTTACTTTTTGGCATACAAGAAAAGTGGTCCCTATGCTTAGTGAGCATGGCATTGATTTCATTGGTTATTTAGCTTGGTTAGTGTCTTAGTTTAGTATGTAAGCATGGTTGAAGCTATATTGTAGATGTTTACAATGCTTAAAAATCTAATGACAGTGTTAGATCGAAGTTACTGGATTTCCAGAGCTTTTACAATTCATCCTGAAGGGGACATGACTGTCTGAACAAAATTTCATGGTAATCCATCCAATAGTTGTTGAGACATTTCACTCAAAACCAAATTGTTAACATTCATCATCTGGGAATCATGAGTGTCTGTACAACATATTCTGACAAGCCATGCAATAGCTGCTGAGATGGTCTGCACCAAAGTGGTTGACCAACAAGCCACAGTGCTTTCAAACTGCTTGACCAGTATCCACCAAAAGGCAGATGTAACAGTTATGCAACTTTGTACATACAACATAACTTTTAAAGTTGTCCAGAACCTACTAATGCAATATACATACCTCAAGCTGGAGATAATACTTGGCTTTCAGTTCAAAATACGGTCTGCAGGGGGAGAAAGAGAATGAACTGTCACTTGAGAGTTTGTTGGAATAAAAACACTCCTCTGTGAGTAGTCGCATTCCTTGGCTCTTACGGAGGGAGCACACCCCAACACTGCACAACCAACACAACCAACATCTGGACTGCATCAGATGACATAAGCGTAGCCCCTCTTTCGCTCTCTTTCTCACACACAAAGAGGCTCAAGTAGGGTGAAGCTCATGAGTGTCTTTTCTAATGGTTCAGGAAGGAAACAAAAGCACACACCTGGATTTGTTGATGGAGCGTTTGAGTTTCTTCTCTAACTGCCTCATGTGGCTGATACATGAGTTGTAATTAGCTGCTGTTTTCTTGTGTTCAGCTTCACTGCGTGTTCTCGCCTGCTCGGCCTCCATCACCTGCAACAACCAAGATAGACAAGATTGACCACATTCATCCAGTGCTGATTGCAGTTTATTCATATAAACCTCAACCATGTATGACTTGTTAGGATGCAACTTTTTTAGTTTCAGCTGTCTTGCATCATGTGCGTACCCTCTGCGTGGCATGGTTAAGCATTTCCTGCCAGGCTGAGTCAAACTGGCGGCTGTCCTCCTCCAGCAGCCTCTCCTCGGCCAGGGCAATTGTCTCCTTGGCTGCCCGCAGAATTTCCACAGCCCGCTGGAACTCTTGGGTGGCCTTTTGGGCTTCAACCTGGGCCTGCATTTCACAATAGATAAAAAACACAGTGTCCAACTTGAAAATACTATTGCATCAGCTTGCATGTGGTAAATATTACATCTGAGAAGCTCAGGGTTTCATGATGAACTTGTAGATTTCACTTAATTCTGGTGTCATGAAAAAGTGACAAGAGTGAAAGAGCTGATGGAAAATGTAGTTCCTAGAACTGTGGCAGCTTTAAAGCAGTTAAATATTTTTTGGTTATCAGCTTTTAAAAGAAAGTTGGACCAGTGATTGTTCTCACATGGTACGAACGCAGCAGTAGCCCTTGTGCTGCCTCTAGTGTGTGTGTGCGTGTGTGTGTGTGTGTGCGCGTGTATTTTATGACCTACATTTCCTCCGGAGGAACCATGATTGATTCCTTATGACAACCATAGACGGACAAAAAGATTTTGCATTGCACACACACACACGCACAGAAAGACAACCATGCCTTGATCCACTAGACAAACAGAAGCTTTGTCACTAAGGCAATCTGACACACTGTCAGTGGGTTTGTCCTACCCACAGTCACAGTCAAAAGGAAGATTATTCCTATCATGCTGGACATATTTTGACCCACTCTCTCCACTCCGACAGGCGTGATTAAAAGGTCAATGTATTGGCTTATCACCCAGGGTTAAGCGGTTACAGTAATTCTAATCATATTCCTTTGAATGATAAAAAATAATCAAGAAAAATTGGTTAGCGAGGCGATTCATATTTATAAATCTAATGGAGACCTTTATCTTGCAAAAAGATAAGAGCTAGGTTGATAACATATCCAGCATTTAATGTTATCAAAAATCCTCAAGAATGTCCTGAATATCAGGGATAATTATTTCTGCTTCCTGGTGAAAGTAGGGTGATAAAATGATGTGTGTCTAGACAAAGTTAAAGTATATAGTTTTCCTTTCGTTGTGATCCACACATTCATCATGTTAGTTTTTGGTATGTTACGTGTGCTACCTCTATACAATATATCACCTATCAATCACAAACATAACAAACAAGACAAAATAATATCCATATTGCAGATTTCAACTTTAGGAAACAGTTAGAGTACTTAGAGTACTTTTTGGTCAGTGCAATAGTTTAATGGGACAAACTGGAATTTCCCATAACACAGTAGGCAAGTGGTGTGTAATTCTTTCACATTTTGTTAAATACCCCGTCAATCTGTCAGTATAACTCCTTGCCCTGTTTGAACTGTATTGTCTGTATGCATAGACTGCACAGGGTTACAATGCAGACAAACTTGCTGCTGGTCATGTTTGTTTTTCTATCCTTGTGAATTATGAATAGATTATTGTCTGCCATGGTTGCAGCTAAAAGAGATATGAACTGTGAACTTGATCCATCCATTCATTTCAGAACTATGTCTATAGACCATTTCACTGTTTCACTCAAATTAGTCTCAATGTGTTTCCTATTGGAGTGCTTTCCAACATCAATAAAAGAAAATGCAATGTTCTATACAAATATAATTATCAGTAACTTTACTTTTAGAATTCAATGAATGTGTCAATTGAATGTATTGTCATGTGCATTATAATACCATCAGTGCATTTCATACAATCACAAATGTGTCCTTGGCTGCACTCTAGTCAACATGTCTACAGTACAAACACCACACCTCTTAGAAAAGGTGAGTAATTAACTGGGTGCATTAAGCATCTAAAATTTTAGAAATTGAACACTTTTAACATGTGAAGGCTAGCACCAAAATGCTCTCTGTCTATGTTAGATGTTTATAAGCACATGCTAACATTTCAGTGTACAGTGGGTTTACTTAAAACTCCAATATTCAATTCTTGGCCATTTGGGAGCACTGTAAACACTGAATGAATGTGTTATCACTTTATAAAGTCAACATGGTAGGTGTGTAGGAAAAAGTTGGCTATTTACCTCTATGCTATTTACACATTCAACAGGTATGGAGCAACATAGTGTTCATTTGTAATCATGTTTCTAGCCTCTCAGCAATTTTAGCTTCATTTTGGTCCAAATCCTTCTTTAGCTGCTAAATGCTCCATTATGTTCACCAGCTAGTTGCTAACTATGCTAACTAACTGTCTGTTGCTTGGTGCTAAACGAGTAGCAGGTTTATCAAAGCTTTTTTTTGCTGAAAATAGCTGCCTGTTGTGTCTAGAAAACAAGCTGATGAAGGTGAGAGTGAGCTACAACAGTAAAATCAAATGAAAACCAAGCTGGAAGATGCTAAAAAGCTCCATAGAGCTGAGCGTGACTGCAGAGTCGGGTGATAATTCTCTGCATCACTACCAGTAACTTTCCACATCACACTTTAATATAACAGACTCGCAAAAGGTCACTGCAGTTCATTCAGCGGTCACACATTTTGTTCTCACGGCTTTTCATGGCTCTCTGTAACATGACCCTCTGCCACTGTCAGCCATGTTTATGATAGAGACTCCAATACTGACGTAAGCAAGCAACAGAACTGCCCCACACAAAATGATGCTACTTTATACCTCCACTCCACTGCATTTGTTCGACAGCTTTAGATATACAATGGATAATAGAACAAGCTTTTAAAATACAAAACATTGTTAAAGTAACCAGTGGTTTCCAACCTTTTTGGCTTTTGATTGCTTACAAAAAGCAGTGTGTAGCCAGGGGCATATTTAAATGTCTATGAGGTGTTAACAGCTCTAACAAATAGTGATTTTATTCCTTTTAAACTTCCCACATTGGTTTCATTTCAATACATTTATATATCATCCAATATTTCAACAAAAATCAAAGATTAGATAAGTCCAATAACTGAAAACAGATTTGTGTTTATCATCTCACGACCCCTCCGATTTATCTGATGACCCTTTGGAGGAGCCTGACCCCTAGGTTGGGAACCACTGGACTAAATTAGCTAACTGTATATAAAACTATTATAAACTGTAAACTATATATATAATACATAATAATATATCAGTCAGAGGGACCAAACCACTACTTTTACTGTAATACCGCATACTACATCACTCATAATACTGCAGTACTTTTACTTAAGTAGTATAGGAATAGTATAGGATCTGAATACTTCTTCCATCACTGCTTCTTGGTGTTGGTATCTGTGTGTGGCTGTGGTTAGATATGCTATCCAGGGTGGTGGAGACCCCTTCAAGAAGGTGAAGAGATAGAGGGAGGGAGTAGCAAGATAACAGTTTGTGTTTTGCGGGTAATCTATTAGTTTGACAAACTGGCAAAGATGAATCCCTCCTCTTTGTCCCTTATCATGACCCAATTCCCAGCTCAGGGAAGAGAGGGGGTGCAGGAAAAACAGAAGGAGGATGATGGATATTTGATGAGGAGAAACCAGGAGTGTGGAACAGAAAAGGAACTAAGACTTTAACGCTATCCATCAATGGTCTTTGTCGAGGTGGAGATAAAAAGTCACACAAAAGTGCCTGTCCTTCACAGGACTTCACAGGACTTCCTGGACTGACGCGGCACACTTCCTTTCACATGGAGGTTTAGTGTGTATTCATAAAGCTGTGTTGTCATTAGCTCAGCTGACCATTCTTTACTTTTGCAGGAACTGTTAAAATGGTGACACATCTTTGGTACTCTGCTGAGTAACAAGCATCAAAGAGATGAAGGACACAATTTTTCCATCATCTTTATGACACAAAACCTGATGAGAATTAGACAGCATGCAAACACAGTCAGGGCACTGTTATGAGTTATTAACTTGATGTCACGAAGCCCACATTGTGTGCCTGTCTCAAAGGCAAACAATACACTGTTTTTGTCTGAAGCGCCATGATTTGCTGTTTCCTCGTGATGCGGATGCCCTGATGCCATATCATCCAAACCTGAGGGTGGTTTTGGCATATTTAGCTATGAATGTGGCTCATTTTTAATTTATGTCTCAGACAGTCATCCTGTCTGACATCTTGGTCTCTCGACATTCACCACTGCATTTACAGTTTCGGGAGGTGAGAGACGAAGAGGTACCGCGAGGCGACTGAAACAGAGAGGCAGGGGTGAGATAGAGGAGTGGGTGGGGTACATGAGAAAGACAGCCAGACTGACAGGCAGTGGTGCAGAAGAGAACTGTGGGTAAAGGACAAAGGATAGGACAGTACAGGCAAATTCCAACACACAGCCCCCCCCCCCCCACCGTCTGATGGAATGTAAGGGGGAAAACATGGGGGGTTGGAGGCTGAGACAGGCTTATGGGTGGGGGTAGGTGCAATATACTGTGTTTGCGTGTGTGTGTGTGTGTGTGTGTGTTCTTGTTCTGATGATAGGGTCAGTGAGGGTAAGCATTTGAATCCCTTTAAAATAGGTCATGTATTAAATATTAAATATTCATCCATAAATCATGACCAGACAATTCGCCAGTTTAACCCGAGGCCTTTATCGGCTTTGCTCTATTTAAACCCCCCAATCACACACAAATACACACAATACACACACACACATACACACACAAACACACACACACAGCTCTGGAGGTCTTTTGATCCTTTCACGCGCACACAGGTCTCATTTAAAATTCAAAACCTCTCGGTAATCCCCAATTCTCACGCGTAACTACCATAAGCAGAAGCAACTAGCAGGTAGTGTGTCATATTGTAACAGAGACAGATATGCGAGGACAAACAAACGCACGCATACAAATACACAATCTATTTCAGTTTGACAGCTCAGCTCTTACACACAAATGTCAGCCTTCTGATGAATGACTCATAAGCTGTTTCCTCATTGGCTGGGACGAGGGGGGCGCTGGACTCTTAAATTTCTAGTGCTACCCAGTCAGATCGAAGCTTCAAGAGGCTGGTGCAATGAGACAGTAGAGGACATGACCCACTGAAGACGGCATAGCACACTTTAGTGCACTAACCGTTGGGGATGTTGCCCTACTTTGAAGCGACCTGAAGCAACAGTGTGCAGAGACTTTGAAAAAAGAAGATAAAACTGATCTGGAAAAATATGGCAGGCTTGGCATTTTCAGTGCAGCTCAGACAATTTCCTCATCCCCAAGGCATGTGTTTATGTGTGTGTGTGTGTGTGTGTGTGTGTGTGTGTGTGTGTGTGTGTGCGTGTGTGTGTGACACTTGCTTAGCGAGCTGAGGTGTGACAGACTTAAAAATAGACATCACATGACCATGCTCCCTTTAAGTAGATATAAGCTGAGCTCTTTAAACTTCTCATCGCTAATCCTCAGTAAGCCTGCCCTCACACTCTCTGTCTGTCGACCTCAGAGTCACTTCAACTGTCTTCTGTGAATGTGTGTGTGTGTGTGTGTGTGTGTGTGTGTGTGTGTGTGTGCAGTGACGGACTGGGATAAAAAAACGGCCCTGGCATTTGCACCCACAAGCGGCCCAACTCGCAGATGCAGACCCAACGCACGGAGAGAGAAGCATTTTTGATAGCCCCAATGATGGTGCAGATAAACTCCCATACTTTCAACAACTGCATAAGAAAATTGTCATATCAATGCACAAATAAACCATTATGAATAGATTGTTAGAGCCAGCCGCTCCATAATAAAAACATTTGTCTTACCGTCATGCAGTTAACAAATTGCGAAGGAGCCTGCTCTTTTCCGCAACAAAAAAATGAATCCAATTTGCCGCATTTTTCACCCTCAAACAGCAGCGCTTTCTTGATCTTGTCTCTCTTTTTCTCCGCTCCCCCTTTCTGTCGCTTAGTGCCTCTATTCATTTTTTCTAACCAGTTAATCGTATAATCACCACCACAACCAATCTACTGAATGACTTGACCACCATTAGTCCAACTTCCAACACACAAATGCGCAGACGCGATTTACTACACTTTTTTACTTTTTTACGCGATTTACTACACTGCCATGAAATTCCCAGAAGGCATTGCTTAATTTTAATTTTCTCAAACAATCAAATACAAAATACCAGTAGATTTGTTTTATTTCAAACCATGAACATTTTTTAAAATCATAACAAGAAATTTCCCTTCAAAAGTAAAGCAGGCTGATGTAAAACTTGAAATACACCATGACTATGATGTATACAGGTATGTGTGGTATAAATACCAATCAGGTCAACAGTGTGAAGTACTGCAGGCAAAATTACAAGAGATATGAAACCTGGAAGCGCGTTGGGAACTTGTTTAGCATGCAAGAGAGAGTGGGCCGCGTCAGTGCCACTAGGGGCCACTGTGATCCATTTAGCGTGCTCGGCCGGTCTAGACCTCTGCACTGCCGTTCTGGCAGTCGCCCAGTCCGTCCCTGCACCGGCCCAAATAGCACGTCGGCCCACCGGGCATTTGCCCGGTATGCCAGATTACCAGTCCGTGCCTGTGTGTGTGTGTGTGTGTGTTTACCTGTCTTGCTACTTTGCGGGCTTCCCAGTACGGTTTAGAGTCATCCACGGCTCGTCCGATCCTCTTCACCTGCTCATCCAGCTTCACTGTCGCTTCCACTAGCACTGCACGAAACCGCTGGCGGCAGTCCTGAACACGTGTACACACACACACACACACACACGTAGGCTTAGACACATATCAACCGATATACAGTCATAACACTGTAAAAGCATCAAGAAGTTAGGAGGTGACATCTCTGAAATCATGTTGGACTGAAATATCTCAATAAGTAAAGATTGGATTGCCAATTCATTTTCTAATGGTATTCATGGTAACCAGAGGATGAAGCCCCTTTGTTGATCCCTCTATCACCATCATGAGGTTGACATGTCTGATTCTTAGTGATACAGCTCAACAACTGATGCATGGATTGCTGAGACATTTTGTACAGAGCAAAGCTACCAAGCAGGTCAAAGTTTTTACTCATCCAGTGAAATTTCAACATCTACTGAACAGACTGACACCAAATTCTGCACAGACATTCTTGAATCCCCAGCGGACGAATCTTAATAACTTTGTAGATCTTATGACTTTTATTCTAGTGCTGCCATGAGGTAGACATTTGTGTTTTTGAGTGAACTACTGGATAGATTGCTATGCTAATTGGTACACATGTTCACACCGCCCCACAGGGTGTCATAATTAACTTTTTAACTTTTCAACTAGTGTGACAAGTCAAAACATCAAACTTTCACTCTCTTCAAGCCTTCAGTTCATGACCAATACCTCTAAAACCACTGTGTTCTCATCTGCTCTAGCTGTAGTTCATATGTAGTGCTAATTAGCAAACGTTAACATGGTAACAAACTAAACTGAGAGTCACCACTTTGTCTAAATATATTCTCAGAGCTGCTGCATTCAAAGCACTTAAAAACTATCTATGTCAAACCATTTAGACAGGAGGTGGGCTTCATTTGGCCATGTGGCTGGTGTTGTCCTGCTGGTGCTGATCATTTCTGCTTTGTGCCTCCAAAGCAAGTCTCCTAATTCAAGTCACCACTAAACCATTTGACTAAATACAAGAGCATGTATCTCAATTTTAGCTTTTTTGCTTCAATGGCCCTTTGTGTTGTGTAGAAAACTTAAGGTACATTCTTTTGGTGGTGAAATTATGGATGATTGGGTGCAATGATTTAGTAAGACTCAGCAAGTGTGTGCATTTCTTTTCATAAAACCCAAGGCAGCATCTTGACAACACACTTATTATTATTATTGGTAGATAAACTCTCATCTCATTTGAATGGCAGACTTTCAGAGACAGGCCATCTGTTTATATGCATGCGCTCATGTGTATGTGTGTGTCTATATGCTGTCATTTTCAGAAAAAGGGGTTTAAATGGCAGCTGCACCTGCATCCTGTTCCTTAAACTGACGGAGGAATAAAAAAAGAGGGAAAGGGAGTGAGTGCTGCAGGAAACACACTTCCTGTGACATCATTGTGTTTCCTGGTTTCCTGTTCCTGCAACAAGATAGTGACACAGCAGGGACGGTAACTATGTATGCTACTATCCAAGGAAGGTTGAATTGCGGTTAACTGGATGTAGTTGGAGATACTTGAAGATGTTTCATCTCTAATCAAAGGGGTGTCTTCAGGTCTAACTGAGAGGGAGGGAGCCCCATGTATTTAAGCTCTGTGGGGCCACCATCAAGGTCACTGATACCACTTGGATTATTAGTGCTCCTGTAACATTAACGAACAGGAGCGCTAATGAACCAAATGTTATCAATAACCTGGATAACCATGACCTGGATGACTGAGAATGTTTTTTCTATGCCACTGTTTATATATTGTAGGCAGTTAATGATTGCACAGTCTCACGTCTTGCCTTCCTGTCTTAATCTCCCTCTGACACACACACACACACACACACACACACACACAGTTTTGTATCTTTGGCAGGGTATATGAGAGGTTTAGCATTATGTTGTCCAAGTGAAGTAACTCATATCTGAGCATAGATTAAGCCTCAGTGCATCGGCTTTCCTTGAATCCTCTGAATCTACTGTACATCGCCCTTAATCAACTCCAGACTCTGTAGGAAAACTGCCTCCTGCCTGCCAGCAGCAATTCCACATTCCTCAGCTCCTGATTTTCATCCTGCCTTGTGGCGATTGCCTTCAAACCTTTTTGTGTTTACGTGTGTGTCTTTGCAACAATAGAGATACAGTTATAATTCGCTCTAATAGTTAGTCTTTCTTAGTTAAATGAAATTCTTGACTCAGCTGTTTCTTGAAATAGAATGTCAAAACACTGATCAAAACAACATCCTAAAAAAAGCACGATCGATAATATAAACTGTATTAGAACAAGCGATAGTCTGGTCTTAGTTCCAGTATTGAAAGTAAACAAACCCTGCCTACTCCTCCCTGTGTTGTTATATCTGTTCCAGCTCCAATCTGTGGAGATTGGATGTAAGTGAAGGTCTAATGAGAAACAGAAGAGGCCTACTTTGAGGAAAAGAAAAATCGTGGCCCACCTCAGGAATGCTCTTACTTTTGCTGAACAGTAGTCCTCCTGCCCTACATTTAAATACAAGCGAGCGCTGTAAAGAAAACAAAAAAACCTTTGCATACCACTCAATCTTTCTGCTGTTTCTCGCTGCATTTTTACAGCCTTTTTCCTCTTTAAAAGTATTTGGTTTGTTTTGAAAGGAAGGCTGTGCTGGGTTGCGGGGGAAACGAGGAGAGCACTTGGGATTCAAAGTGCTCCAGAGTGCCATTCAAATATGATATTTAACAGTCAGATCACAGTAATGTCTCTTATAGCACTTGGGGTTCATACAGTACACTGTTATTTAACAGGAATGGCAGCTGCTACTTCTGTTTTTTCCATATTTCCTCCAGCAGCAGCTCCTACATTTAGAACATTTCCATCTTTGCAAGGCATTTCCAGGCAAACTTTTTCAAGGCACTCTCCTCGTTGCTAGGCAAATTGCTGAACAACACCAAACCGCATTGGAAAGCAGATGAATTATCTCAGTGTTGACAGGATTTCTCACTTATCTGAGCATAAAACATCTGATTTAGAGTCTGACTAAATGGTTCCTTGAGATGGGTGTTTCTGCAGCACAGACTGGACATGTTTACCCTAGCAGGAAGAGGCACTAATGATGATGGCGGCAGTGTTGGTGGGTTTTTGACATGCCTTACCTCCAATTCACTCTCCCAGCGGTTAATGTCATCTGTAGATTGGTTCAACTTCTCCAGCTCTCCCTGTTTACAGAAAACATGGCATGCATAGAGAGACAGAGAGGGGTGGAGCACAGTTAAAGCAGAGTGTTACTGAAGGCTAAACTCTTTGACTTCTGTTTATTGATTTACTGAGCCTGGAGCCCTCACTGTGGGTGTATTGAGAACATTTTAAAGGGGCAAATATTATTGAATTTGGTGACACACCTTGCAAAATTGTATTGCATGACTGGAAAGCACAGTTTACACATCCAGTTAATAATTATGTTAAATATATAATATACACGTTATATTGTATAATTGTAATATTTCACATTTAACTGGCTACAAGCTTATCCAGTAAATGAAATACATATTATCTCACAGGGTTCTTCTAATTATTGCTCACATTATGGCTTCCCATTTTCATTTCAATGTCACCTGAACCAGTGACCACATCTGGATCCATTTCAAAACATCTCACCTGGATTCTTGGATCCACTTCTTCTTCCTCCTCAGCACAGGGCGAGTCTTCCTCACAATTATTCCCGTTTTGTAAAGGATCCATTTTCAGGATATCTGATAAGATTTTGGCAACAACAAAAAAGGAGGGTGTTCACTACAAAGAAAGCGCGACCCCGGGGGTGCAGGACAGCAGGGAGTCCAGCAGTGATCCGCCCTCTTTAACCTTCACCACGTTGCATGCTTCAGCCTTTTAAACGCTTCACTGTGTTTTGAGAAGCCGGAGACTCACGCTCGCTGTCTGTGGAGGGGCGCGTCTGGACGCGGAGAGATCCTAAACACACTGTAGCGGTCCTCAACCTCAGGGATCGACCTGGGGACAAGAAGTGTTAAATGAACTGTGATGAACAGAAAGGCCACTTCTGGTTCCCACTTTCTAAATAAAATCCACGTGTAGCGCAGCAGCAGGCTGTGTGCTTTGTGGTCGAAATGTGGGCAGAATATGACATGACAATACAACTGCATCAAACACTGTACTTTATAAAAAAAACAATGATACCAAATTTAAATAAAAAAAAACAACTTGGCTTGTTTTATATTCTTTTTAAATGGAAATATTTAGTATCAAACTCTCAAACTCAAACCTGCACGATTAATTTCTCTATGCTGTTCAACCCACATTTAAAGGTCCAATCCTATTTAAGCATATCAATGGCAGATATGTTTACATCAGTCATTTTCATATGCAGAAGTTACATATTTTAAGTTTTTTTCTGGCCGATTGTAATTGAGAATATGCATGTAGATTAGACTGACTGTTTACAAACATTACTGATGTAGCCCACCTTTTAAATCTATCACACATTAATAATTAATACATGTAGTAGTCGTCTGATGTTAGTCTCTGTATTAAAAGACGTGTCAGAATAATCATTAGCACATTCCAGTCTTGTATTTTCCGGTATGGATGATTAGATGGTGACTTTTTTAAGCCTACATTGGAATACTGAGTATTTAATCCAGGTAGGCTACTGTCACAGTTTTGTCCTCTTTTCCCCATATTACTATATTCACGCTTTTATTTGTAAGGTGAACTCGCCCATGTGTTCCGGTCTTGATATGGTTGCTTATTTCCAGCTTGACTCAGCTCCAACATTACATTGAGAGGTGGTTTCACTCGCCCTCTGGTGGCCGGGACTCCAGGGAGCAGAGAGTGGCTTTTAGGTCCTTAACTAAGAGTGGATGCAGGTTAGTAAGGGAAAAAAGACGAACAATGTTAATTCTACGAATCATTTATTTAGTAAAAAAAATAAAATAATATAGTTCATGTGAAAAAGTAGCCTATATAAACACTAAATAATACATTTGTGTCTGATATGTTTATTTCCTTGTTAAATTCCTTAAAAATACAGAATATGCAAATATTTTTTACTTTTTAAAAGGTGAACCGCTGGACACCAGACGTCTCCTCAATGTAGCACTGCAGGCTTCAAGTTCCCCTTATAACTTTCTACTTTGAGCTGATGAATGTGAAAGTTGTCTTCAAGTGTCAAACTCTGCACATTATTCTGCGCAGTGAAGCTCAAAAATCCAACTGAAGCAACAGTGGAAAAAAACTCATTTTTGTAGGGGGACCTTAATACATTCAGTATGTATCTAGCTCTCTGTGATATCTGTCACCATTAATGGTAATTTTTGTCACAGTGGCTACTTTCATACTATAAAGAATAATTATTATTTTTCTTATTGCTGCTCTTATTTCCCCATTTTCGGACTCATAAAGTTAGCCTATATCTTATCTTAATAAAGGTACAAGGATAAAGCATTGTGAAGTTAAGATTTCATGAACACATTTTATGTAAATATTACAATGTGGGAATGTGAAGTTTCATTATTGATCTTGGAATTAGTAGTTTCCAGTTGGAAAAACATCTGCAAAGTAAATGGATCTTATTTTGTCAAATCTATTGTATTAACAGCTGCTTGCAATTTAAAGTTCACACCTATAGGCAAATGAAGTGTGGAAGTATACTTTTGGCAATTTGGGTGAACTGATCCTTTAGTGACAATCTTGTATATAAATATATTTCATTGCAGTACTGGTCTTTAGAGGATCATTTAGGCTGCTGGTTTATGGTGACCTATTCTTTCCATATGGAGGTATAGCTTTAATATTATGCACCTGCAACATATTTTACAGTGAACATTTCCATATAAATTCAGTTCATGTTTCCTCTATGGCGTCAGCGGGTTTCAATGAACAAGTGATTTTGCCTACATAGTGATAAAGTTGGGAGTAGGCCCATACGGCGCCTCAGATATGGACGGCTGCCCGGCTTCACTGTTCGTCATCGCGTTTTTTCCAGCGTCCTCCTGCGTATGCATGTATGCGACCGACGGGCTGATTTCATAACGTGGGGAGGAAGAGAGGAATGGGGCTTTGAGAACGGATGAGCACCAGACCCGGTTAGACTCTTCTATGCACCAACAGTGTTATCTGTCTTCCCGGGCCATGCAAACAGTGCACTAAGAGGAGATGCGGTAAAGGAGGGCTGCTGATGCTGCTGTCCGATCAGCTGTTATTTGCGTCTTGAGCATCATCGCCGCGACGGCCAGAGAGATCGAGATCAGGGACACCGCAGACCGGATAACGGAGGATGGAGTTCAAGCATCTGGTGGAGGCGGCGGAGAAGTGGTGCTCCGGTAACCCGTTCGACCTCATCTTCGCCGAGGAGGACGACGAGAGGCGGCTTGACTTTTACGCAGAGCCCGGTGTCTCCTTTTACGTGCTGTGTCCCGGAGGCACCGACAGCTTCGTGAGTGAGCTTCTGTGCGGGGCCTTTAGCTCTAATGCTGTGTGTATGTGCGTGCGTGCGTGCATGTGCGTGTGTGCGCCCTTGTAGGTGTGTGGGTGCGTTGGAGGTGGGGTTGTCCCGGTTGGTCCCGGTTTTCCAGCTGATGGACAAGGGAGGAATGAAGGAAGAGGGAGGGCGAGAGAGAGGAGGGAGGGGGGGGGGGGGGGGGGTCTTTGGGCGAAAAGTGAAGTGGATGATGTCATTTTTGGGTGCACCCCCCCCCCCCCCCCCCTATCATAATCAACTGCGATAACCCTCCGAAAATCAACAGCGTCAAACGAGCCAGGTTATAAAAACAGGAAGGCTGCAACTTTCAAAATCAAAGCCCCACACACCATTGCATTGTCTGGAAAACAAAGCACAAAATACTAGATTAGAGTTTTAAAAATGACATATTTTTAGAGATATGAATATCAAATGAATGAAGAATGTCATTTTCATTACATCATTTTTATTTATAGCTATGCATGCTACCAAAAGGCTGATGCTAAGATCTGAAACCAGACTAGTGTGCAGATAGTTGTGTGTGTGCAGGTATTTGTCCTCTCAGTTAATCCACTGACTCACATGAATCACATGCAATGCTGTTCTGCAGACATTCAGTAACCGGAGACACATTCACACACTTTTATTTTGAAGGTATTCCGGCCTCCTCTGTTCTGATCCTCTACAGACCATCCTGACACAGCTGAATACATATCCTATACCAGTGTGGTGCAGTGGGGATGTTATGAGCCCTAAAGCTCTTGAGGCCAGACCCGCCCTGCTCCCTCCTCCTGCTCAGTGACAGGGGCAAACGGGGTGGGGCGGGTGGAGAGCAGATGGAGATGACCCAGGAGCCAGGGCGTCTGTTCAGTCAATAACACATTGTGTCACGGCAACCGGACTTGTGTTGTGTGTTCGCAGGCCTTGCTTTGGATTGTCCAATAGACAGCTGAGCAGGGGTGTTGAAGAAGGGGCTTTCCATGTTTGTCAATGAAAAGAAGGAGAAAAATACCCCAAATCCTCAACTTCAGGTCTATAGAATGACATAAAACACATAGCCAATGGTTAAATAAACACATACTCACAACTATCAGGATTCAGGATTGGAGTTTGTTGCCTCTCTGCAAATACCCCCCCACCCCCAATCTTCCCTCCTGTCATCCCCTTTTACCTCCCTCTCAACTCTCAGTGATACTCTGCTTTCAAATCTAATGCATGTCAACTGCTGCAGCCCTGTACACACGCACACGCACACGCACACGCACACACACACACACATATACAGTGTCATGTTTCCATCACTTCTGAGGATATTACATAACCCTTACATGCTGAACCCTAACCCTCACTTTAACATAACTCTAAAACTAAGCTTAATGTTAAACCAACATAGCTTCAACATAAAATGAATGATTTATGTGAAAGGGACTTGCTTTTTGTCTCTATAAGAGAGGCGAGTCCCCACAGCATGAATACGTCTCCACAAGGTGAGGAATACCTGGAACACACACACACACACACACACACACACACACACACACACACACACACACACACACACCAAGAGTTGTGTTTACAGAGGGTATTACATAACAACTACATTTCTAACCGTTACCCAAACTTTGACATAACCATGAAGTTAGTTTAATTTTAAACTAAATCTTCACCCTAAAATTAATTATTTACATTAAGGCGACTTGCCTTTTGTCCCCATAAAGGAAGCGACTCCCCAAAATGTAACCATGGTAGCGGATTTACCGCCAAGTGGTCTAATCTCAGACTTTTGGACCCTACTGTAAGTCCCCACAACATGAGGAATACGTTCACCACACACACACACACACACAGACACACACACACACACACGCACACACACACACACACACACACACACACACACACACACACACACAGTTCTCTGTCTGTTATGCACTCTCAAATCAGCTACAATAACTCTCTGTCACTGCAGGACTCTTGAGATCTATTTACTTTAGCTCGATCAATACTGCTATCAGCAGGGTTTCTCAAATGCTCTCACTGTCTCTCTTGTTCACACATACACACACATGCACAGTCTTCAGTTTATCTTGTCCACCCCACCCCAAACCCAAAAAAACCAACAAAAAAGCTGTGGGCATCCAGCACAACAACCTGTCCTTTCACTAGAGGGCACTGTATGATCAGTTCCACCATAACAACATTATAGCTGCTCATCAAAGTGCTCAGCGCTGTAATTTCCCTCTGGGTATGTCTAACTAGTTTTCAGCCACCCAGATCATGTGCTACAACTTTTAGCAGCTGAAAAACAATGGGATTTGCCGTGGTAGACTTGTAGCTGTTTGTTTCGCTGCTCCTTTTGAGCGGCATTGCTGAAAGGTAGGGGGTTAACCTGCGTCTTGGAGACACACCCTCATGTGAGAGTCCATCCATCAGTGTCAAATACAATCCCTGAACAGCCAGAGGGAGACGACACCACAATAAATCCCTATCTGCTGTGGTAGCACTTTTTTCCCTGGCTGTTTCATATCTTTTCACATGACTCTCATGTGATTCCTAAAACTGCCACAGGGTGTGTCTCTATAGGACATAGGTTGAGATACTAGGTAAACACTTATATCGTATTATCTGCTTTGATTTCTTTTACACCTGTCTGTTATTTCCTTAAGGCCATCCTGCATACTTGGCCAGACACTAAATGCCATTACCTAATACATAACCTAACAATGTGGCCTTTCGACTCAAATTAAACAACACTTAAAGCAAGTGAGGTGGAATTTCCCCCGGCAGACGCCTAACTGTAGCGTTTAATCTAACAATTCTCGTAAATGTTTCAAGGTAGCCGACAACTTGCACTAATGAGTAGGTGACCAGCACACAAGGAAATACAAATTATCACAATAGGTTATTACTGTTTTATTGGTCATAAAGATGCTAATATTTCTGATCCAAGCACTCACTAGACAAGTAGTGTTAAAGTTCAGTTAAGGAGGAAATAGTTAACAAATTCCTCCTGAGTAACTGTTTCATTCATGAGGTAATGATACATTCCTATTTAAACAGTACAGTGGTTGGATTGTGGGATTCAAATATTGTAAGTGATGTAAGTGTAGCCCATAAAAGAATCCTGCATTTCTAGTAACAATCGCACCACTTGTCAAAAGTGAAATGAATAACAATAACTTTCATTATGAAGTCACTCTGTCAGCTGAATGTCCTTGTCTCTTTATCTGGTTTAATGGCTTTGTTCTAGTTTTTCTGTGCTACAATGCCCCTGACCTGACTTTACTTGTTTACTTGTTCATTCCTGCAAGCCTCCCACCACTATATATGGCATGCATGGGCTACACTGGATGGATAAAAGTATGGCAGTATCACATCACATAAACCAAGTTCACTCACAATATTACATAGAGGAATAAAGTTTACCCTCATGAAAGATTTACCCTTGAGGGATGCTTCTTTTATATGCATATGTTGAATGAATCTGCTCTTTTACGGTGATTGGTGTCGGTGCAATAACTGCTTTACTCCCATTATATTCTGCTCTATGTATTTTGTCACTGTTTGGGAGCGATGTCTTCTTGCATTGATATTTGTCCATCTGTGTGTATGTCTTTGTTTAGCACGTGTGGAGCGAGAGCGAGGATTGCCTTCCCTTCTTACAGTTGGCCCAAGATTACATCTCCTCCTGTGGGAAGAAGACTCTGTTGGAGGTGCTGGAGAAGGTCTTCACATCCTTCAGGCCTGTAAGGAATCAAAGGAAACACTCTGGCAGCCACAGTTTTCTTTCTGCCTGCTGTGTGTAGATCTATTACAAAACTAAAGAAAATAATGGATTGTAGGTGAAGGTGTAAAAATAATCAAATTAATAAACAGTGTACCTTATATAAATGAAGTGATTTGATTGGCTGCATGGTAACAAAAGTGCAAAGATGACAGAAATGATCATGAAACCAAATTGAACCAAATATGAAAAAATAAATGTCTCCCTTTTGGTTTCTGTTTTTCCTCAAAGGAGAACACACCGGAACAAATGATTTACAGAGCACAGATGTAAAAGACTAAAAAGCAATATCATTTCAGTTGGACATCAGTTTTTCCAGTTGAGGTGAAAGTTCAAGGATTGCTCTCATGCTTTTTTAAATACTTAAACGGTTTGTCACCCCTTAAAGTATACTGATAATCTATTAAAACCCTTTAATATATTAAAGTTCATCCAGTTATCCTTTAATTGAACCCAAATTTGAGTTAAAACCTTGAACTGGTCACTTCAACGTACAAATCACTTAATTTACCCCTTTTATAGGGCTAAACCTATTACATATTTGAATACTGAATAATAATCCCTAAAAAATTAATTCATTTGCTTTTAAAAATATTTCAGACCTCTGATGTAAATCCAAGATCAGTAATACCTTTAATTGATCATTAATGGCTTTACTAATTAATTAAATGAATGTAGTGAATATAAAAAAAGAATCAATCATGGTGCAAGTTACCTTAAAATCCTTAAAATGTACACAATTTATTATTCAAAGGATTTTTGGAATATAGGTGCTCCTAAAAGGTTCCCTGGGTACTCTAGATTAAAGTGTTTGGTGTGTTTTAAGAGATTGTTGTTTTATAGTTTATTGGATGCTCAGTATATTAAAATGAGAGGAATCTAATGATTAATAAAAGGCTGGAAGTCATGCTTTGCCTTGTACTGAATGAATATGTTTGCCAATAAACACAGCATAATTAGTCTGCCTCCGCACAAGACAGAAAGAATTTGTATTGTGGCTTTTTACACACACACACACACACACACACACACACACACACACACACACACACACACACACACACACACACACACACACACACACACTCGTATAACCTCTGACACAACATTCTCCCTCTCTCCCTGTCAGCTGCTGGGCCTTCCAGACCTAGAGGACGACAGTTTCGAGCATTACCACGCTGACATGGAGGGGGAACCAGGGCCCGACCACCAGCAGATGGGGGTCAGCCAGCAGTGATGAGCCCCAAGAGGAGGCCTGCAGCTGGGGCAGAGCTGCTTAGAAGTCCCTGGCCTCTCTCAACTCATCAACCCAAACACTTAACAAGCAGTCTACACACTACACACACACACAATACGGCCAACTTGCTAAAAATGCACCACCATGTTCTTGAATGTCTCAGTGGCTTTGCTTCCCAAAGAGTGCGTTCTGTTGCACTTTGTTGACCCCCACCACACACAAATACACACCCACACACACACACACACACACACACAACAGGGCTACGTGAGCAGTAGCCATGTACAATGCAAGTATCATAATCATTCACCATCTGGTTAGTTAAAGTTCCACAGCACAGCAATATTACATCGGCCTCAGCTGGCTTTGTTATGCAGAAATACAGTCAGATGTTACCGCAATATACACCTCCCCTGTGGCTTTGGAGACGAATGTGACAGATAACCTACTTTCTCTGCCAGGCTGTTGACACAGAGAGCAACACAAAAGATGAATGGGTGAAAACTGACGGTTTGAGGCTGAGTTGAAGCTACTGGAAAGATAAGCAAAGGTGAGGGAGGGAGAAAGAGAAAGAGAGAGAGAGAGGGAAACTGTTGATTTTTCCACTACACGGAGGGAAAGAAGGAGGGAATCGAAGATGTACAGTTACAATGACGTAGATCTAGGTGGGCCGGCTCTCAACCCATACTGTTTTAAACACTCCCTACTACTGACACACTTTAAATAGTTGTATAGGTTCCAGTCAGAAGCATTTCACACATTCGCTTCCCCATGTTGGAAATCAAAGTGTGCAGCTTTACAGTAGCATGGATCATTTCTTGAGGTGTGTCACTTAATGTTTCTAAGGCAGTACACCTCAAAGAGTTGAAAAGACACTTTATGAGGACGTTTTTAAACCAATGTTAATATCATATGACCATCACAACAAAGGCCCATGCTGCAGCTTAAGCCCTTCCCAGTTTGGGTGTCTCATTGTCACACGACACCCGATTTCTCTTCTGTTCTGTTGTCTTCCTGGTTGTTGGTGGTTTACACTTTGCCCTCTTTTCTCAGCACAATCTGATGAGATCGCTTCCTAAACTAAACCTCCTTGCGTTTGTTTTTTCTTTAAAAAGAAAAAAAGCTTCTTCTTTTTGAGCTTTCTCTTAACCACAAGTTTGATAAGTGCACACCCCAAAAAAATCCCTAAGTGATATTACAGGGAAGAGAAAATATTTGTTGTCGGCTCAGACCTTCTCAGCCTACCCTGATATTTCTAATCTCACAGTGTGTTGTTGTATGTCACATCCAGTGCACTGCAATGCTTCAAGCCCCCCCCCCCTCCCACCCCACGCCGCCTTCAAGCACCCAGACCCCTGCAGCCAAACACATGCAAGACTGTTTCAGAGGTTTATCATTAGCTCGTTTACTTTGGCTTGTAAATGTATGTCTTTTTATTGCCTATTTGAATGTCTCTCAGTGTATCTTCTGTTTGTCCTCTGATGTGTGTGAAATTGTTCAATAAACCGTGTGAACAGAGCGTTCCCCAGGCCTTTTTTTTTGCTTGTTGTTAATGGTCTGAAGTTAATGGAACACAACATGGAGGGCTTTTCATATCACAAAGTGGACTGGTGACCTGCTGCTGTGCCAATAACCCGCTGGTGTTACTGGGCTTGACGTCACACGCCACCTGACGCGCCCACTCAAGGCTGCGTCAAGTAAAGACTGGAAGATAGTTAGAGACAGGAAGCGAGGATTTGGCCTTCAAAATTAAAAAATGAAACACTATGCATTTGAAATATTTGCACCCATCTTTCAAATAAATGCAACACTACACATCTGCGTACATTTCCACACATTTTGTTGTATGGTGTTTTATGTGTAAGCCCTCATCAATTAGTAAATATGAGTGATTTTGGTAAACTGGCCCTTTACTATTTTTATAATAAATGATCAGACACTGTGGACATTTCCTGAGTCAACCAGTGTTGACTTTGAACTTTTAAAGGCACGTTTTCATAAGGAAATATAAGTGTTCACATACAGTTTTGTAACAATTTTAACAATAACGTCTGTAACCTTTGTAAGTATTAAACTGACAAAGCAAAACAGCCAAATACACTTAAGATGATGATAAAATAAAGATAATTTTCTATTACATATATTATATATAAAATGCAGGTCAACATGTTTTATGCAAAGTTGAACACATGTTTTTCTAAAAGGAATCAGTAGGCTATTACTTAAAGTTAAAGCTACCAAAAATCCCAAGTGCAAGGCTACATATATCTAAAAAGAGATGTCGTTAAGGTGCAAGGGGATAAGACAGTAGCTAAAGAGAAAGACAGATGCATAAATACAAAGTTTCAGTCTCTATTTAGGAACTTCATACAGTTTATCCACAGTTTCCACTATTGGCCTAACCCGCTTTTACACTGAAGGCGTGTTGGTGTTAATCTGGTGAACTTCTGGTGCCTTGACGGAGCTGCCTCACAGGGGGGAGGAGGGCGATCCCTGCTTTTATTTTTCTTTGCAGACGGCCACGGTTGAGAACAAAAACAAACTTGAACCAGACGGGCTCTGGGTCAACACTTGAGCTTATGTCCTCGTCCGATGAGGAAGAACTGAAGACTTGCAACTGAAGAGATTTTATCTTCATATTTTTTTCTATTGTTGGAAAAAAAAGGGAAGGGCTCTGCCAAGAAAAAAAAACAACCATTTGGAAATTGAGTTATGCGTCAGTGAGTGCGCACTTTACGCACAGGGCGCACCATGAAACTTTAACATGTTGGATCACTTCGCCGGTGTTGTTGTTCATGCATTTCCTTTGTTGGTGTCAGCTCTTCAAGACTCACTGTAACCATGTGTCGTGGCTAAAAAAACTTTACAGCGCACTCAAGCTTGTGGAGGTTAGCCCTGAAACAGCATGGGGGCCAAACAGAGCAGCACGGTATTTGATGGCAGAACTCGGGCTTATTCCAGCTCCGATCTCCCATCTAGTCACTCCAGCGGAGGGGAGAGGATTGCAGGGTTTAGGTATACCAATGGACCCGATGGCCCCAGGATCCGTATCACGGGAGGGGGTCCAACCAGCTCTGGGCTCAGTATACCGGCCGGCGGCAGGTCGGGGTCACGCCGCAATCAAAATCCCGATGGCACAGATGGTGGCGATGAAGAGCCACCTGAGGGCCACAGGTTGCTAATAGGGTCCCTACCGGCTCACCTGTCCCCTCACCTGCTGGGAGGTAAGACTGTAACGCAGGAGTTGGTACACATTCATAAACGCCATGAAACACCAGGAAACGCTGCTTTCTAACTCAATTAAACTGTTGCTCAGCGTCTTCCGTCATCATTTTTCCATCTCTGATTTCATTATCTGGTTCCTGAAGTACAGTTTGTCTGTGTCACTGTGAATAGAGAACAAACAGTGCACCATGCCACTTCATCTTTATCTCTTGTATTGTTTTATAGTGTGGTCATTGTTCTCAGCACAGGGTCCTTATCATACTCAACGGCCTTTTTTTAATCTCATGTGGCATAACTGCAATATTTCTGCTCTTCACACTGAGCCTGTTACTAAGTTTAGTGTCAACATATGTTACTTCATGCAGGTGTGTAGTTATGACATTCCTACAAGCTATTATAAAATTACAGTTGCATGTATCTTTGCATTTTGGCACGTGAGACCTGGCATATGTCTAATCACTGAGCCCTTTGTTTAGCACTTGTGCTTTTATTGAAGCCACAGGTGGCTCTACACAGTCTTTAAGCGTCTTTCTTCTTTGCCTCTCCCCCTTGTCTTGCAAAACTGGCCTGTTTTTCACTCCGGCTCAGAGGGAAGAGCGCATTATGTAGGTCAGCAGATAAGAGCTTCCTTCTGGTTACACATTGCCTGACACACACACACACACACACACACACACAGGGAGAGAGAGAGAGACATACACACAGACACACACACATACAAACTTCCTGAATTTGTAAGTTTAGCTGTATCTAAACTGTCGGGTTGTTTCCAGACTAGACCACAACAAAACAGGGCACCAACTGACACAACGGGACTGTTAACAACCCCCCACCCCCACCCCCTACCCCACCCACCCCCCTCCCGTTTGACTGGAAAAACAAAAGCTCCTAACATTTTCTAATGTTTCCTGAATCCCTGCATTTGCTGTTTGAGCTTTTTGGAAATGACGCATGCTCCAGTTTCCTCATCTTTTAACAATGCGGTCAGTAAAAACACAGCTGAATATAGTCATCATGCTGATTACATGGCACACGTAATTTCCCAGATGAGGAAGTGTAATAATTATTCCCCCTCATCAATAATCATGCTGGTCAGTTACATGTGATAGTGACTAAGGTGTGACAAGGCATCCACCCAAACTTATCTTGTTTCCTCACCTCTTGTACAAACACACGACACAAAAATGAGGTTCAGGGCAGAATCAGACGTAATCACCGCCTGCATGCGTGATGTATTTGTTGTCCTTGCTTGACCCAGCTGTTATAATGTTAAACAAGAGGCTAGCTTATCTCAGGTCAAGCCATTCCTGCCCTATTAATCTCTGTGCGGCTGAGAGGATGCACGAGGTTGGGGAGCCTTGCGCATTTGGGTCAAATTATGAATTAATAAATCACTTATTTGATGAATTATTAGAAATATTACAGCTTGAGCTTGAGTGTGTTTCCAGTTAGTTTGAAATGAGCAATTAAACACACACATAAAAAACCATCAGCAAAGAAGAAAGATGATTTGATTGCAGATTGTAGCAGATTGTTTACTAAGAGCAGGTAGGAGGTGTTGGGTCATGTCAGATTGTGTAAGATCAAGCCAGTGCAAACGGTTCCACGTCTCTCTTGTGTATATATATCAATAAAAGGTTATGAGAGAGATTCTTGCCACATCCGGGTCCTCATCTTCCTGCCTTTGTGTTTTCCTCCCCTCCCAGGATTCCACTGTCCTGTTTGCTCCAAGTTCATGGCATCGGATGAAATAGAGAAGCACCTGCTCATGTGTTTCAGCAAAACACGGCTCACCTATAACAGTAAGGAAGTGGGGGGGAGGGGAGGGGAGGGAGCGGGGGTGAAAGTTCAAGATCCTGAGTGTGGTGTTGTATTAGAGCCAAAAGAGGGATTATTCATTTATAGATTATGTCATTTGAAGGATTTTGAGAGGCCCAAAGAGATAAAGTGTACCGTATTTTACAAGATAACAGCAACATTTCTTGGCACCCTACATTTGGGAACCACTGAAATATTATATTACTGGTTTATTACTACTGATGATGACACCTTTATTTACTATTGGGTGGTTTAATATATAACAACACATTCTATATCATAATGTAATCATATGTTTTGTATGTAAAGTCTTACCCTGCAAAGTAACATAGCATAAAATGGACTTAAGTAGAGCAAGCATTTCAAAGATGCACTGACAACACATTTTACTGCTGCTTCTGTCTTCCCTTCTTAAAGAAAAGCCTTTTTTTATTTACATCAGTTATTGTTTCTACAACTTCATCATGAGGATTATAACAATTTAAGTCTTGCATCAGCTGATTCCCAGTTAGACTAAAGACATGACAAAAACACAGCTGTGCTTAACATTACACAATACAGCATGAAAAGAACAAAGCAAATTCAACTATGTGATGCAGCTGCATGCCCATGTAGTCACCCATATGCGTGCAGACTAACTGTTTGCGAGCACCTGTGCACACGAGCATCTACATGAGCACGCACAGGAAGGTAAACACTTCTCGACTGTAGAAGTTCAAAAACACTCACTTCTGACTGCACACACTTTTTTCACCAAGAGCTTGATACAGTTGGATGAATGCTAACAGTAGATTGCCTCACCATCTTTAAATGTTAGGACCGTACATGTTGGGAGACACACGTGCACGCTTGCACGCACCCGCAGCAGCATGCATGTTACTGATAAATCCTGTACATATGCAGCTGACCTACTGTACAGCATGTCTTAGCTTATCACAGGAACACAGCTGTGTAAGAAATATTAAGTCATTCCTTCATCCCGTCATATAACCCATGCAAATAGAAAAACATTTGAATAAATATCTTACTTCTTCTGTAGAATTCATTTTAATATTTGCGTGAGAGGCTACAGGCAGTCCTAGCCACTCCCGTGCCTCAGGTATTGACACTCATATCTGAATATGCAGATAAACATGTGACACAAATGAAGACATTATCATGTGTTGTTAAGATCATTTAACCAGTCTGGCTCAGTTTTCTCTCCAGTGTTATTTAAAAAAATATCATCAAACTACATTCAACTAAAACGCAACCTATTGAAACTGAACATTTGATACAAGGTTTGGTGTGTGAGGCTGCATTTTGCTCAGTTTGTCTGGGTTCATATTGTCTTTCTCAGAGGACGTCCTGTCCAGGGACTCTGGGGAATGTGCCATCTGTTTAGAAGAGCTGGAGCAGGGAGACACCATTGCCAGACTGCCCTGCCTCTGTATCTACCATAAAGGGTAACTAACAAACACAAACACACACAAAAAGAAACAGTTGTTGGTGGATTTACCTGATTTTTAGGGGGAAATTCTGATTTTAAATAATGTTTCTCCATTTTTAGTGTTAATGCTAGAATGCATTTTGTAGGAGTCTATTAGACACTGATAAACTGAGATGATATCACTCTAAAATGTAAGAGTGGTATCAGTCGTCTCATCTAATTCTCATCAAAAAAGCAAATAAGTGCATGCCCCAAAATGTTGAATTTTATTCCTTGAACATAATGAATCTTTGTTTTGTGTCTCTAACCCATAAATGAATCATATCATATATCGTTAACTAAATGTAATCCAGCTGTTTTCACCTTTATTTAATCACATCCTTCTCTATCTGTTTCAGGTGTATAGATGAGTGGTTTGAGGTGAATCGCTCATGTCCAGAGCATCCTTCTGACTAGGAGCCGCAAGAGTACAGTTTTCAATGTACTCTACGTCTGTCTGTGGTCGACTGTGTGCCCTGACCTCATGCAAACGCTGTCTGTTCCAGCCGAGCGTCAGTGCTCATCAGGGATTGTTTATTATTCATATTGCCTCACGGGACAGCGATGGACTTTTGAGATTTTGCTCTAGGCATCGACGGATGTTCAAAGAACCACTGGTGGAGTCAGTTTGTGTCTCCAGAAAATAAGTGAATGTTCCGTATGTCCCCTGCTGGCTGAAAAGTGGGCTCATGCAACCTGAGATCTTGCTGAACTGGACTGTTTTGCTGAACAGGGTGTGTTTTTATAGCAGAGGACTTTCATACCCAACATGGAGGAAGAGTAATGTCTCTTTTCAGTAGAGATTTGCATTTGATGCCTGTTCAGAGGCTTGATCAGAACGCTGAAGGCTGATGTTGTGCAATGTGAAAAAAAAACAAACAAACAGCCATACTGAATAAAATATGCCTATATCAGCTTTAAGGGATGATTACAGTGTTGATGGTAGTGGATTGTATTTTGTCTGTTTGTTGCAAAATCGGCTATCAATATTGTGTCCTAGACCAAATAGTCTAACGTGAAATAGTCAAGACTTTGTTAATCACTTGGCCATTCAGAACCACAGTAATGTGATTGTGTAGTGTAGTGGTGGAATAAAAAATAGGCTGATACACGTCTAACAATGATTCATACTCTCTCTAAGGAGTGCCATAATATGCTGCTATGTCATAGACTGGAAAGTTTTCCTATAACCTTTGAACCTTTGTGTATTGTACTTTCTATTTGTACTGTAATGAATTGCACAACAATAAATGTTTTGTCTTTATGTCTCTTTATTTGATGTACTGTATAAATGTCTAAATATATTAATGTCAATTGTTTTTAAAATATATATTTATTCATATCTAATGAAATTGAAATATTTCCTGAACTATAACTGTAGAGAGAAGGCAGTGATAAGAAGATAAGTAGAGAAGGTAATTCTTCAGAAGTGGGCAGGGACATGGATTAAGTAGAGCAAATGTTCTTCTTTGTTGCTATATGAGCAGCATGGGGAAATGTCAGCTTTGCATTTACTGAAGGTGTTGCAGAGATAATACCTTTTTATTTCCTGATAGCTTGTTTCCTCAATATAAAATTGGCATGACTATCTCCAAGGACAACTGTTGTCAAAGAAGGCTTTGATTAAAGGCAGTATAGGCCTATTCTGATTCCACATGAGGTTTTTGGTTTCTTCTCAGTTCAAGTTTCTTCTTAATTCACTGAAGAGTATTCAAGTAGAAAAGCATTTAAAGCATTTCTGATCATGCAATAAAGAATATTACATAATAAATTACTTGTAGCCTAAAGATAACAAAAACTAATTCAAATAAAAGTAAATAAACAAATACAATTAAAAAAGGTGGAGGTTTTACATGTATATATGTATATTTTAGTCAGAGGTTTCATGGAACATAGTGGTTTATTAATTTATTATTATTGTTGTTTACTAGTTTAAAGTAATTTTGCAGTCTGTAAATGATACTCACATGTGACGTAAACGCGTCGGGTGGTGACGCTGTACGTACAACAACGTACCACTTACGAAAAGGTATCCTCACTGGTATCAGCAGCTAACATTGTTTAGCTACATATTCGAGTTATCCAGCTACGTTTTACACCACAAAACGTTTACTCCACCATATAACACATTCTATTGCATTTTAAGGTAAGTTTTAAGGTAAATCTTTTAAAATTACCATCTAATTCATTCTTTTTCCTTCGAGCTATAGCCAAGTCAAGCTCGCTAGCTCGCCAGCTAACGTGGTTCAACAGGCTAACTGCATGTTCACACTCACTATGAGCACAAATACTGATCGTTCTAGATGTTTCTGGACTAAACGTTACTGTCTTTGTCTTTCAAGTTATTTGAATTAAAAGTCACGTGTTATTTATTCAGACTGGGACTCCACGACGCAGGGTCAAGATGTCGTACATGCTACCACATCTCCATAATGGCTGGCAGGTCGACCAAGCCATCCTGTCCGAAGAGGACCGTGTCCTTGTGATCCGCTTTGGACACGACTGGGACCCAACATGTATGAAAATGGACGAAGTTCTGTACAGCATCGCAGAAAAGGTTTGATTAGTCTCTGATCCATCCTCTCAACAGTGTGTGTTGTGCTATTAGCATTAGCTTCAGTGATCTTTTGACGTGTAAACAAGCCCAGTAGCATCAGCTGATGGTCTGCTGTGACACATGCATGCTGCTGTTTGAGTAAATGAACTTAACATGTGCATTAATGCATCCAGTTTAAAGATGGTCAGTGTGTCTTTCACTGTAATTTCTTTAACTGTAGTCTATGATAACATGGTATGGAACACAAAATATTCAATAATATAATATAATATAATAACAATGCATAATATATATTCAATACTAACAAAACGGTAACGAATTGCTGAAGTACAACAAACGACATTTAATCAAAGGAACATTCCTCAATCTGATTGTAATAACATAATGAATGTAAACATAGATGTGTGGTTTAAATAATACTTTGGCAAATACTTTCTCTGTAATTTATTATGCTTACATTCTTATATTCAAACAAAGCATGATATGTCTCAAAGATGAGTGTCACTACAAAGGTTGCAGATCAAGTTTCTATGCAGCCCTTTATATCTTCCACTCTTGGGAATTCTGGTGTTGTTCAACCTAAAGTCATAAATAGCCTGTCTATACATTTGCTTTTCATCCAACAACTTTTCCAATGTAATCTCTTGTTTAAATTCTCTATAAATATAACACAGTGTCATGCTTCTGAGTTCACTTCAGCCTCTTAATGTTATTCAGCTTTTAAACCACAGTCATTCAGTATCTGCTTAATGTGTAAGATCCATGACTTGAACATTTTAACATAATATTCTAATGTTTGTATTATATACTAAACTAGCAAAAATAGACCACTAATGCTAACAGGCTGTGTTGCTTTCAGGTGCCCTTCTCACTCGTGCAATAAACAGTGTGGTTGATAAAGAAATAAATAAACAAGCTGGTGTTGACAGGCAGTAATATTATAAAAGTAACATTACACACTGTACTTCAATCAGATTGTTGCATAAGCTAATTGCAGTGTCAAAAGTCCATTGGAGAAGTTGTATATTGTTAATTGCCATGATTGCCCTATATTGGGTTACATAAATGTTGGCACAGCTAATAGTTGGCATCATTTTCTTTAAGGAATAAAGTGGTTATTCTACACTAACAGAAAGTTTTGATGGTCATCCAGTATTAATACTTTTTTTTTTTTTACGTGCTTACTCATAAAATTACTACAATTTGGGGACCAACAGAAGCATTGCATTTGTTTAGTCTTGTTCTCAGCTGAAAAGCTTGTGGTGTAGCATGTGCAGGTCCTTCTTGTAGACGCTGTAGATGTATTTAGTACTTCCTGCTTAGGTGATGTGAAGTTGCCTCACTATTTTAATCGCTGTGCTCACTGCCCTCATTTTGACTGTGTTCTGCTGATTTTACAACCGAGATTCTCATTACAGTATGTTACGTTTGCATATGTTTCTCTCTGTCAGCAATTTGTTAATGCTTTTCAGCACATACTGCCCAAACTTATTAAGGCTGCTAAAAAGCTGACACGCACTATAATTTCCTACAGATAAGCACACTGAAGTGATGAGAAACTGCATGTATTTAAAAGACAAATGTGGTTTCCAAGCCTATGAATAGTTAAAAGTCTCACATGTAATATTTTTAAATGTAGGTTATCAGGTTAAGTGTCAAGTAAAGAATACAGTCACTTACAAGCATGGTAATGTGAACTGTACTCAAATAATTTAGTTTAATCCAACAGCTGACCTTTAATGATGAATATGCTTAGCAGTTCACTTCTCTGTATTGTTGTAGTAATATTATGTTCACATGTTGATATTTATCCTGACAGGTAAAGAACTTTGCAGTCATCTACCTGGTGGACATCACAGAAGTGCCTGACTTCAACAAGATGTACGAGTTGTACGACCCCTGCACTGTCATGTTTTTCTTCAGGTGAGGCACTAATTATTCACAGCATCGGTGTTAATGTTCTTGAAATGACAACAATACAAACAATAATTGAAAGTTAGGTGTAGATAAATTACTTTATATTCGTGGGTTTTGTTTATTTAATTCCAGGAACAAGCACATCATGATTGATTTGGGCACCGGTAACAACAACAAGATCAACTGGACAATGGAGGACAAGCAGGAGATGATAGACATTGTGGAAACAGTGTACCGAGGAGCAAGAAAAGGACGAGGTCTTGTGGTGTCTCCCAAGGATTATTCTACAAAATACAGATACTGATTTATTTTCCCGTTTTTTGGAGTTTTTTTCCCGCCATTTTTTTGTGATACAGCAGAGAGACTACACGTTACAGAAGTCATGGAGGATCTTTTTAAAAATGTCAATTTTTGCAGGTGAAACAGGACAATATTTTTTTAGCAATGTTTTGTCTGTGTGTGTGGCTTAATGCTCAATTTCAACTCCTTCAGCATCAATTACTTTTCTTTTTTTACCATTTATTTCTTGGTGCTTAAACTCAGTGTAAACAGCCTCACCTTTAAATGTAATAAACATGGATGACATATTTACATGTGAAAGATTTTTGTCAGGTCATTTTGCTTGAATTTTCAGTTCTGTGTGTGCAGTTTCTCATACAGCTACATACATACAGTTACATACAATATGTGTCATTGTTTTTGGGCGCTAGATGAGACAAATGTGACTTGAATACAACTACATAAGTCATTATGTGCTCTAACATCAATAGATTACAGTTGGCCTCCTCCGTACAGTGAAGAGCTAGTATAGAGTGACTGTAAATCGTACTTTTGACAGTATGTGCATGTTTGCTATTGTTATTTATACAGTTTGTCAGCATTGTATAAGACCATATAAAGTCAATGTAGTGGTGGAGGCTGAATTTATAGACATGAGAGAAACTTTGTGCCCACAAGTGTTAAACGCAACAAAAACCTTACAATTATGTTAGTGTTCAAATTTTTCTGGATTTTGATTCAATTGAATGGTAATTTTAAAATAGTTTTTGTACTATGAATTGTGAAGAGTAAAACATATAGTCAACTGATACCTGAATCTTGAGAAATGTCAGAATCTTCCACCTCAATAACATTTTATCAAACTTTGTGCCAAAACGGGTATAAACTGTCAAAATATCAGAGGAAAGCAGCCCAGCAGATTTAGCATATTTAGTGATTTCATTTCACCCTATTATTCAGCAGTAATTATATGTATGTGGGGCACTCGGCTACAGTGACAGGTCAGTGCCTGGAGCCAGGGAGTGCATTTCCCTAAAAGCGCCACTAGATGGAGCAGGAGACATTCAGCTGGTTTAACAGCGTCAGTCTGCTGTTGACATTGTTATAATAATAAAGATTGAGACTGTCACTGTGTGATCCATCAGTACAACGTCTATTGACCAGGGATGCTCACAATTAAGTTTGACCCTTGGTGTTCAGTAGCTTTAAACATACAGTATCAAAACAAATATATAGAGAACAAGAAAACTGATGAATAGGAATAGAAAAGTGACAATAGGCAGTTGCAGTAAGGCAGATGAATAACAGCTGTCCAGAGATACTGTCTGATGTATTTGAAGATCATGTTTACATTCAAAGTTGTAGACTGGTTGGTCACAAAATGAAGTACAATGTGCCACAGTGGTGCAAACAACAGTGGAATAAACTGAAGAATATATTAAAGGGTGTGATGGCATTTGTACAGTTAGTAGATATTAAATCCTCATATTGCACTATAGGAATGTACTGCCCATATATCACATACATATCTATAATAATAGAAATTGCACAGCTGTTATAGGCTACAGAAACTCCAGTCCAGATTGGGCTGTTAATGCGGGAAGAAACACTTCTTATGTCTGCTTGTTTTGGCACACAGTGCTCTGTAGCACCAGCCAGAGGGGAGACATTAACATAAGTTTTGGCGGGGGTGAGAAGTATCTGTGATGAACAGTAGACATTCACTAGAGAAGTCTGTAGGTTTTTATTATCTGTTAGTCTTTGTGGATCTTACAGCAAGGGTAGCTTTTAAAATATATGCTCTATCTTCACCATAAAGAAGCTGAATCTGAAAATGTTATGAAATTATTTAACATTTATAAGTCTTGTTGGATAAAGATTCAGCCTAAAATTTAAACATCATTATCACATTATTTGTATTTTATGTGTGGATTGAAATGATCTCTCTCCACAATATTTACAGTCTCCCTAAACATTAAGAGTCCTTTGTAAAACAGTTCTATGTAGGAGGATAAAACAGGATAATTAATCCAGACCTTCAGGACCTCCATCCTCCACTGTTTACTTTTGTGTTCTCAGTATTCATCATTAGCTGCGAACCCTACCAGTAGTTATCCATCAGAAGGAGAATGATGAAGAAAGTGATAAACAAAGCTTTGAAACAGAGACAAATGCACAGAGCAAAGAAAAGAGGAGGAACCATAAAAATGAAAAAAAAACTGTCTGCAAGAGTGAGAATATCTGTGGATGTGTCTCATTAATATCCTTTAGCTGTCAGCTCCATCTCTGACAGCTCCTTATAACCAGACATCACACACTGCACGGGAGACAGAGTCCAATTTATTGAGTGATAGATGAGGTGAAAGGGGACAAATTCTGTCTCCCCCCATCTATTTCACTGTGTGTGTTTGAATGAGAGACGGAGAGAGAGAGAGATCCTCCGTGGAGTAAATAGCCTGACCTCTTCACCTCTCCTGAGTGAGACAAGTTGGGAGTCATGTGGGATAAGACCTTCAATCTCCAATGCAGTGTGTTGGTCCTTTCAGACCATTTTCTGTACTGTATATCTCTGTTGTTAAAACCTCCCCAGGCTTGCCACCCCCACCCAGCTCCCCACTGCCCACCGTCTGCTTATAGCTCCCCCAGAGTGTCAGCCAGTGAAAAAGACGGAGGGAAGGGAAGAAGGGGATGACTGAACAACAGCTGGCCATCAAAAAAGAAACAAGGGAGAAGCATAAGGCGTGAGGAGAGAGAGGAGGCCAACTGCTGTCTGTGGCTGCTGCAAAAATAAAACACTCTGACCAGTACTTGGCTGCACTAGAGTAAAAAAACCACATAATCTCTAAAATATTAACTTTTCAGAAAACAGTCGACTGCCACTCATTTTTTTAAAAGCGTAACAATATGAAAGCTGGAGCCACAACGTGACCTCATACCACTAATGTGTGTACTCTGGCAGGAACGAGTGTATTTACAGTTCAAAATAAACTAATTTCCTCATCTTTTTGTGTGTGTGGACCATGTTGAGGACCTATGTTCACCCCCTCCAGGCTTTCCGCGTCCTTTCCACTTACATTAACCTAGAAGTCTGGCATGCCTTTGTCTGTGTCTGCCCTGTCCCTGCAGGGCCCATGTACACCATTACTGTGCCATTGGCCTCATATGGAGTGCTGGGCCAAAGGGCGCCTCCATCGGTCCATTATAATTCACATTATCATGCATTGTTGTTCCCTATTACTGTTAATCAGCTCAGCCTCGGGGAAAAAGGAGAAGAGTCTGGAAGAGTGAGGGTTAGTGGGAAAACTCCAGTCTAGACACATATGGAATCATGGCAGGATGTACAGTATAGTGTGTGTGTGTGTGTGTGTGTGTGTGTGTATTTATGTATGTATGTATGTGTGTAAATAGAGAAAAAAGGAGGTGGAGTTGTGTTGTTCCCCATATAGGGAAAACACAATGTACCCCTAAAGCTGTGATAATCCAGGATCTGTTTTCAACTGATAGTGTTTATATGGATCTCCACAAATAGGGTGCGGGCAGACTGCGAGGCTCATCTGGGTGCCAGCGGGAAGACACACTGGCATCCCTCCATCTTCTCTCTCTCTCTCTGCCTCTCCTTTCTTTCTCTCCTCCTCCTTTTCCAGTCTAACACTGTCCATGTGATGCCCAACGTGGGGGAAGGGAGTGGGGGCAGTCGCCAAATTCTGGGACACCCTACCCCCCGCCCCTGCAGCTTCCCCTACTGGCACCGATACAGACACACAGACACACATGCACAAATAATGTCTTAACCTCTTCCCTTTACTCATTAACTGTGTAACTGTGGTCACTACGCCTCATGCTACTGTGCGTCATCTTCCTTGGAGGCACCAGTTCCTGAATGTCAATCTCAAAGTCGTCCTGGATCATCATCGCAAGTAACTTGTCAAGTTTAAGTAAAACAAAGCATGGGAACACATCAATGTGTTCAACCCAAGGCTTTTTTTAATATGTGAGTACTTTTAAAGGGTCTAAAGATATAGATCACAGCTCAGAAATTCCGGTCAGAGTATTTGTTGGGCATCCTGCTCAGTGTCCCTCAATTCGAACAATGCTACCCAAATACAGTCACTTGATATAGTAAATGTCACATCCTTAAAGTTGAGAAACTTGCAGAGGGGTCAAATTTGAACCAACAGAAGAAACAGAAATATCCCAACTCTTCCAAAACACTGGATCCTACTTTTCCCCATAATGTTACCAGTAGTATCATGTCAGGCCCTACCTGTTAATAGTCCTGGTTAGGCTTTTTAAATGTCCATCTGTCCCTTTACAAGCTACTCCACTCTCACATTCAAATAACCATTTTCTTTTCAGATTCAGATATGTGCATGTTCACAATTCCTCTGTCAGCAAATCTCCATCAGTATAAATCTGTGACCTCGTTCTTGCATGTCCTTCAACTTACTCATCCCATAAACTCTCTCTCTCTCTCCTCTAGGGTTATATCACAGCCTCTTTACATAACCGACACACCAGGGAGAGCTATCAAGACTCATCTCTCTCTCTCTCTCTCTCGACAGTTTTCGTTCCCTAATTCCTTCAAAGGGAACGCCAATCGAGAGACACGATAGAGAGATAGGAGAGATAGTTCACTGTTATATATATTCTGAGAGGAGAGATGGTGAGCAAAGGCTTATCTCTGAACTCCCTCCGAATCAAGATCCTATTCATTAATCTGATCTATTTTTCTTCTTCTTCTTCTAAGATCAGCTCTGTTGTGTGGGCTTGGGGGTGGGTTTGAGTTTTGTCCCTGTGGGGGAATTAGTAAATGCAGTGTTGCCTACAGGTTGGTAAAGATTAAAAAGAGCAGATGTTTCATCCTGATAATATGCCGAAACAAACACACACACCGACTCTACACCCCCTGCTTGGCTTTTTTTCGTAGATGCTGACACACTTAGCAGCCGGGTGTTTTGTTGGTTTAATTCCCATCTCGTCCTCCCTTTGCGTCTGTCTTTTAACTCCACTCGGGGACCTGTGACTAAATGGATTTACATCTCTTCTCCTCGCATCATTCCCAATGGGGGTGTCATCCCTCCGTCTGCCACAAAACCAGAAGTCTATTTAACTTAACTCAGATACCAGCACACAGAGAGGAGGTGTGTTTATACAGTCTGAGGCAACACACTGACGCTGATGTCCTGCAAACACATGCTGAACAAACACACATGGATCACACGAGGCCTGTTGCTCTACACATGCACCTCCATTCATGGCAGACGCCTCCATTCAGATTCTTCAAGCCCAATTAGCACCTGCCCCGTCCTTGCAGGCAGAGCAGACCTCCTGCTACACAGGAGGTGAGAAATGCTCCAGCTGAACCAACAGAACCAGCATGCACACACACAAAGACACACTCACACACACTCCATTTTGTCCCCTTTCAATCACTCGTACAGGAAACTGAGACTCTTCACTCTCCCACACACTCTCTGCGACACACACAGTCGTGTTTCCATCACTTCAGAGGACATAATATTGATTTATATTCATTTCAAGGCTTAACCTTAACCATAACCTTACCGTAACCTTAAAGCAAGTCTTCACCCTAACATTGAATGATTTACACAATGGGGACTTGCTTTTGGTTGCTAAAAGGGAAAAACTGATTGATTTCAAAAACACTCACACATTCAATAATTTCACTTTTCTATTGTTTCTAAGTCCTTATAGGGTGTATGACTGCACTTTAACACACTCTACTGTATATTGTGGTTTTGGTCCTCCACACGCTCTTGTAACTCTGCCTCACTTTTGTGCTCTTCTCTCAGCTCCAACCAATTTCTTTTCTTTGGCAAACTATCCTTTCCTTTTCTGACCGCTGAAATTCTCTTTTCATTTATTTCAGTGAATGATGGTGAAATTTAAGGGTGAAAGAATCCCACAGATTTTACATATGAAGATCAGTTTACATGACATGGGGAGTATTACTCAGCCTGTGAAAACAGCTGTATGATGTCTTCTGTGCCTCTGGAGGAGATTTGACAAATATCAGAAAATAACTCTGGTGATGTCATTGAGGTTATCTCAGCTTGCACGGAGACTTCCTCTTTTTTTTTAACAGAAAGCCTACATTATGAACTGTGGAGTTTGAAAGGCGTACAACTCTGTTCCATTTAGGTGTCCCAGTGATCCTGAAACTGGCAGACTTAAATTGATTTAAATATTGATTTTCTTCTGATTCTTGTCGAAATATAAAGAGCTTGATTAACAAAACAGAATACATCAATTTTGAAAATTCCCTCTTAATGTGTCTTTCAGTACCCAAAGTTAATGAAAGTGCAAAATCACTGGTGCACCCTTCCTAGAAATTGGATATTGATGAGTAATTGCTGTCCATTTACGATTTCAATGGATATGAAGGTTTTTGTGTGCTCACATCTTGTATAACTGATCCAATATGGTCACGAGTGATGCAGAGCTTAACCTTGTGAATTGATTGTGAAGTGACGTGTAATGAGACTACATACAAGTATGCTGGAGTATATCATTGTGTGGATATAATGACAGTTACATAATTGTGGTAAATTTGGATGATGACGAGGAGGAAGAATGTTAATCATCAATCAGGGATGATGATAGTCATTGTAATCATTATTTGAGGTGCAGCGATACAGCCTGTTCCTGCAGTACATTCTTCTGTTTCAGGTACTTGCTGACATGCACTTTGGGGATAAGGACATCATCCACTGAGCTTTACACCATATGCTATGAGTTGTGTTACAGCGTTATGTTTAGAGTAGCCTGCTATACTAATAAACATGAATGAAGAAGACACTCATGCAGTGTTTAAAATCATGAATGGTTGATTCACATTTATAAATTCAGATGTAGGATTTTTCATCATTTTTTAATGTATTTAATATTACAACTTAATAGCAGCAGTTTGTAATCCAATGAACCTTGTTTTTGTTGGTAAGTGTCCCATTGTTTAAATGGTGTGTCTTTTTAGGCTTCTCTGCTCAGAGAAACAAAACATGGAATTGTGGGAGTATGACTACAGCCATAAATACCTTTTGCATGAGACTGGATATTGATTGCCACAAATTGCCATAAAATATGTCTTTCTCAGTAGAAAAAAATTTGCTTTCAAGAGCTCAAAAGCTTCACTTGAGCCCTACTTCCCATCACAGTCCCTGTCCATCTTCATCCTTCCTCCTCCTTGTTCCTCACCTCTGCTCCTCTGCCTCTACATCATCTCTGTGCACTTCTGTTAGAGCCACTGTCCCCCTACCTGCCTGCATGTGCTGGTACAGCCCCCTCTCTCTGCCTCTGTCAATGTATTTTGCCCTTATAAGGAGAGAGCACAGGCAGACTGTACTAACCGCAGGAGATCGACAGGGGTGTTTTCAGGGGGCAGGGAGACCACAACGGCTGTAACGGCACAGCGAGATAGGAGGAGGATGGAGACGAGAGGATGGAGGGTTTGGGGGTGGTGGTGGCGTGGAGCGTGGGGGGGGGGGGGGGTTGAGCTACCACACTTCTGTCAATGACTCCAAATAAGATGACAGAAATAGACACGTTGGGAGGAGGAGGTGGGGAGAGGAAGGAGAGCCTGGGGATCGGAGAGAGAGGGGGGCAGGGGGTGGTGGTGGGGGGGGGGAGGAGAAGCAGGTGGATGTGAGCAGGGATACTTGTGTGGCAGGTTGAGGAAATGTTACTGACAGACAGCAGCAACGTTTACCTTCCACGTCACACTGCCAAAGCCAGCCCGTGCTGATTACATACATTAACAAAGCTCTCATTCTCTTGACTAGCACTGTATGATGCCACCTCACCACAGAGCTGCCCACACACTCATCAATATAGATGTCTAACATTTAGCCGGTGAGACTCATGGAGGGAGAGCGTGGGCTTCAGTGTGGACGTCTGTAGTGTAACGTGACTGTGTTACTGGTGCGGGTCTCAGATGTTCCACCCTTTGATGAGAGGAATATGATGCCCTTTGACTGGTTGTACCTGATAACATGGCAGAACGAGATGATGAATTTTAGACTATTGAGCATGTTCACACACACTGACTTTTCATTCTTATCCTGATTAAAACAATACATTTTAAGCCGTTATGTAAACACCTGATTTTTGAAAAGTCTGATTTTCATTATTAGAGTAAGGCAATAAAAACAAAGACTGCTCAGGCTCTTGATTTATTGGCACATGGAAGCAGTGTAGCAAGATTTCTTTGCTTTGGACAGATTTACTGTGGATGTCAAAGGTCACCAGGATGGAGAGGAAGGGCTGCACATGCTGGTTTTTACATTTCTGCCTGTAGATATGCAGAATGCCATGTAATGTCTAGGAAGACTTGTTCTTCCTCTTACAAATGAACAGTAGAGATAAGCAATAAAGCACACATTTCCCCAATTTGATACACTTTTTGTGGCTTTGCTGATGTAACCTTTCCTGTATGACTAGTAGCTTAAGATACTCAATTTAATGTAAAAGGGAAAAAAGCCTGTTCCTTCTAACTGTGCTGTTAGCCAACATTTCATTAAATTGATTTCACAGAGAATCAAGTTTTCTTGATTCAAAACCAAAATGGGAGTTTCTATGTCGCCTTATTGCTCAGTGGATATAAAATGTGTAAAAATGTATAAAATCCTTCTGTGTGGAGCATGCTCAGCTTTGATTTTCTCACCCCTGCAAGTCACTCTTTCATGCTTGTTTTCCTTGATGGTACTGGTGCACTTTACTTCCCCTCATAATTCATAAAGCATGCCTATATAGAGACGAAACTCACCTTAGGACAGGCGCGCACACACACACACACATACACACACACACACACACACACACACACACACACACACACACACACACACACACACACACACACACACACACACACCACAGGCGGCAGTCTTTGCCATTCATGCAACGGCAAGCAGGATGGGACAATTGACCTAAAAAATAATAGACACTATATAAATAATCCAAAGGGGCTGCTTGGCAATAATGCTCAGGTATTAATATTTCAGCAAAAAAAAAAGACCTCCAGAACTCTTTGGCATATAGGCTGGGGCTTAGTGGTTTGAAAGGGTGGTTTGTCCTCTTATTTCCCTTGTGATGGAAAAGCTAATTGAAAATAGTCAAAATTTCAGATATAATATGACGTTAAAGGAAAGCATTGTGGTTATCAGATAGAGAGATTGGAATATAGACCTCTGAGCAATTAACCAGGTTAATGAATGGCTTAGCATTCGTTACTTCATGTTTATATGGGACCATGCATGGTACGTATCTCTGGAGGCAAACTTTCCTTGGAAGCTTATGCAAATGAATGTACTCACCATCCTCCCTCAGTATCCTTTGATATGTGTTACTTATTCATTCTGGTCTCCTTCACTGCATCTTTTGGCGTCTTCCAGACGCACCCAGATCAGGTGATGATCATGTGTCTCAGTCGGGGTCCGCAATATCTGCTGTTCAATCTGGCACACACACACACACACACACACAGGAAGACACTGGTGTGAGTCTAACCTTAACAGCATACAGAATTGAATTTCACGGTGTGGTGAGATGTGAACAATTTATCTGTTAGCTAGAGTCCAGTTGGTCAGAAGGGCTCAATACAAGGCCTCAAAAGTGATGTTTATTCACAGACAACAGGCAAAACCCACTCCCCCGTCTCTTGTTTCAGGGAGAACATCTGGTCCCGTGCATATCTGAGTCATTGTGGGTGGTGATGCTCGCTACAACTGTGAAAGTGGAGTATTTCAATGTTTGAAGGCCTTCCAGATTCTGATACACTGAGTTAATAAATGATCTCAGTCTATGCTGGAGTATTTTCCAAAATGAATGAATAAATTAGAATGGCGGCATTGATTGGTGTTGGTAAGATATTGAGTCAGTGGGATCACACAGGCATGTGTGTCTAAGCAGACTGGTGGAAATGCCCTGCAGAAAGCTCAGTCTCACATTTTCAGACTATATCCTGCAGCAGCACTAATCATTCAACAGATGGCTGCACACACACTCTCTGTGTATTTGAATTTTACATTTGAAGATTTTTCTAAAGGTTTTTCAGAGTGATGTTGAAAATGTTGCACTCAAGAGAGGAAATTTGTGATTGTCGTTCACATCAGAAAGTGGGAAGCTCACTCCATGTTTATGGTGCAGTAACTTAGTAACTTCATCCAACATGATAATAAACCGAGCTGTGTATCATTATAGTGAGTCTCACACCAGCTTCATAATAACCTCCCACTCAATGAACTTGAGTGACTCATGAAATGGTCTCTGACGTTAGTTCTCCTTCAGTCATCGGGCCTCCCTGCGGACACAAACTCTCATCATGTGGCAAGCAAACACCCAAAGCGCTCTCACTCTTCTAAGACACTCTTCTCTTTCAGCTTTCCCTTCTTTATCTTTTACCTCCCCTGCATCTTTGTGGCACTCACTTGTGAGCTAACAGGAGAGTGTCAGTCATTGCAGCGCCACTTCCGTGTTTCTGTTTCTGTGCGTCGCTTCCAGTGTGATGGACTACAGTTGGCACAGGTGCATTCTGGTACGCTGAGTCTACTCAGTGTTTGCACTTTCTATCTATGAATGTGCACCTGGTGACTGCAATATACTAGAATATGTATGATTAGAAAGGCTGGAATATATTGTGCACTGTATGTTTTTTCTCACTATACAATTACATGGACTATAAATAATTCTGCTTACATTTTCAGCTTTTAATGCCAGATCATGTCTGTGAGGTAAAAAAACAGACAAACAAACAAAAAAAAACATATATCTATATATAAAAGATGTGTGCGATGTCTACAGACTGTTAAGTAATGTGGGACAAAGCTTGGTGATGTGAAAGTAGCAGTCAGAAGATCCACTTCTCGCATACAACCACAAAAACAGGAAGGCTTGTATTTATTGTTAGACATTAAATTCTTCCTCTACTCTCCATTTAGATTTGGCAGACAGCGCAGAGCTTTACAGTTTAATGCTTCAGCTCTAGTCTGTGAGCTGCAGCCACTGTATGTGTTATTCTCTGAAATCAACAGTGTATGAATTAATGAGCTAATTATTTTTAATAACAAAAAAGGTTTATGTAATGAGTGACAGTTGGTCACTTCAGAGTGTGAAAAGGGTACTCATAACGAACCCGCTACCACTCATCTATGTTAAGAGATGTTATTACTAGCCGCTACCATGCACAGTCATTTATATAGCAAGTCACTGTACACAGATCATAGTTCCTCATGATTAACTGAGGCCATATCATAGCTCGTCTGTGTTTAGTTTACACTCTGCTAGTGCATTGCTGACAAAGTGAGTTCAACAAGCAACATTTTTATTCACATGAACAATAAAATGTTTTGGACTTCATTAAGGGAATGAAACACAATGCAACTTATGTTGTGTCCATATTTAGACGACAAATGTCCATTTGTGCGCACTTGACTCAAAAGCTTCTTGAGTTGGCCGTAAAGAAGAGTTCATGAACATGACTCCCCTCCTGCCCCCAAACACACCCATGTAACCCAATTATAAAAGGGCATCCTGTTTTACAAACCTGATTCTGCCCTAAACTTGGCATTAATATAAACTATAGTGCTGGCATGGCAGCAGTTGGTCTTCAGGTCTTTATACTCCCTGTCTGTGTCCCACGAGTGGGCTGCCACACAGTCGGTCAAGCACTGGTCTACCAGAGTACAAGACCACCAGACAATAGACATTCTGTTCATGTCCTTACACACACACACACACACACACACACACACACACACACACACACACACACTGGACTGACAATTTAGACATGGCTCATTTAACCATGCCCTTTCGGCCGGGCTGCGACCCTGAAGTAAGGGTCCCCAATGGGAGGTTTCAAAAATTCTTCTGAATGACTTGAACAGAGAAGGATGGGGTAACACACACACACACACACACACACACACACACACACACACACACACACACACACACACACACACACACACACACACACACACACACACACGCAGAGAGTAATAAAATAGTTCTGGAGATAAATAGCGATCACATGCAATGTTTTATAAATGCCAGTTCATTTACATTCTAGTGTACTTTTCACTTCAGCCCAACAGTAAATATAAACACCTTCACACTTGCGCTGCCTTTGACCACAAATAATGTGAATTTCCTTCCCCTCTGCAGTACTGTAGCAAATGATGCTCGCAGTCACCCACACAGTTTGCAAAAATACCCTGCTGCACATCCTTACTCACCATGATTCACTTTCACACCGTGTGGACAGAAAAAGTCACTCTGCTGCTGAAACAATGTCAAACACAATACAAGTCTGCACCACCACACACATAAATACACAGCAGCAACACACAGCAAGAGTGTTGCCCCCTCCTCTTTTTGCCAGCAGGCTAGAGGGAGATGTTAGTCAAAGGGGGAGGGGGTGTTGTGAGGACATGCCAATTGTGTGTGTGAGTGGTGGGGGTCTTTGTGAGCGAGAGATGTAGGAGGAGAAGGGGAGAGGGAGGGGGACATAGCGTTCTATTTCTCATAGACCAACAGCTGCTGTCTTTAGTGCAGAGAGAGAGAGAGAGAGAGAGAGAGAGAGAGAGAGAGAGAGAGAGAGAGAGAGAGAGGAAGAGGGAGGGCTGTGTGGCGTGAGGCAGTGCGTGTGCTCAGTGTTTAGGTGAATCCACAGCCCTCTGGCTCACAAGGATAAAGGATCCTCTGCGAGGAAGAGAGAGAGAAAAGCGACACAGGGACTTTTTTTCCTCTTTTCCCCCCCTTCATCCTCTTTCTTCTGCTTCATTCTCTCATAAGCTCCCGGTGTCTGCATTTTGGCTCGTTATTTGCCCTTTGTCCTCATCTTTTGTTCCTCCTGCATCCATCTCTGTTTCACCTCGGTCCAGAGAGAAGGAAGGAAGAGCAGAGTCAGAGGCACCATCCTCCCCTCCTGCACGCCCAGCCGGTAAGCTGAGGAGACACTCTTTTCTCTTCATTTTTTTAATCTCTCACCGTCGCTCCATCCATTCTGATAGCAGGAAAGGGGTCGGATAGTCCCACCCTGCATCTAAAAGAGAGGCTGGATTTGCCGGAGAAGGAGGCTGAGGAGGAGAGGCTGGAGGATGGATGTAGGTTAGACTCTAGCTAGACGGAGGCTGGTGGGTGACTGGTGGTTGGTCGTTGAGGGGTTTTGAGCAAGCGGAGGGATGCTGCTAGTGCTTGTGGGTAGATGGACTGGGAGGACTAGGTCAGAATCCTGAGGGAAGGAGGGGAGAGTGTGCGTTGATTTGGCTCGTCCACATCTAACCCTGTGGGGATGGTCAACTGGGGATGGTCCACTTTCACTGCAGTGCTTAGCCAGAGCGGCACGGTCACTGCCACTGCCAGTCTCTCTCTCTCTCTCCCTCTCACACACACACACACATCCACAAACACACACCTTAATCTGTTCCTCCTCTGTGCATTAGGAGGAATCCATCAGGAGAACATGGAGATCATAGATGCTCAAATGTGTTAACGTGTGTATATTTTCACTGATGGATGACGGTTTGGTCACGAGACATATGTGACCCAGAACCATCAGAGGACATGCATCATATATCACATTGATGCACTGGAGTGTTCTGTGAACAATGTGGGTAAATTGCATGTCAAGCACGCCTCCTCGCCTTTTCAGGTCCATTATCGCACACATTACATCAGGAAATGTTAGCGTCAGTACAAAAGGCCCTCTGCTTTATACAGAGGTGTTTTAGGTGTGCGTGTGTATATGTGTGTGTGTGTGTGTGTGTATATATATGCATGCTTTTGCAAGCTGTCTCTGCAAACAGCCTGCTAAAAACAATAGCCCCAGATTGCATCTGATCAGGAGGGGTGGGTGCATGCGACTAGAGTGGAAAACAGGGAGGAGGGAAGGAGGGAAGAAAAAACTGAATGGAGGGATGAATGAATGAGGGCTAAGGCTTTTCAGGAGGCTTTGGTTTTTCCAAATGTGAAAAGATCTGGCGTAGTCCACAGGGAGGACAGGGCGTACGGGAGGTTGTCAGACGGAGGGGGAGAGAGCAGAAAGGGTGAAGCTACCGTGTGACTCTGCAGGGCTTCTTTGTGTGTGTGTGTGTGTGTGTGTGCAGGAGAGAGAGAGAGAGAGAGAGGGAGACACTGTGGATGGAGAGATGGATGAACAGTGAAGTACAATGAGAAAAGAAGAAAAATGAAGCGCTGTGTGTGTGTGTGTGTGTGTGGGGGGGGGGGGGGGCAGACAGGAGAGACGGTGTGTAATTGAAAGATCTGGTCCCCGTCTATCCCTCCTGTAATCTACTGACTCTGGTCATAATCCATATGAGTAGATTAACTGATGACTTACTGTCATGTTGACTTTCATGATGCACCATAACACACACACACACACACACACACACACACACACACACACACACACACACACACACACACACACACACACACACACACACACACACACACACACACACACACACACACACACACACACAAATGTAATTTGGTTTAAAATGAGGTCAGTGTGTTATATATCAGACATAATATCTTTTTATAATATCTATATTTCATTCATATGCATACACTGACACATATGTACACACAGTATATATGGACACACACATATCCACATACACATAATTGATAATGTTAATGTGTGTTTAGGTATGTACATACAGATGCACTCATCATATATTCATAAACATGTTGCAAGCTATGTATACCTCTACTTGTCACATGTACACAATCATCAATAATTATACATAATACTGACAACTGTATATGTATATATATATATGTTCTTATGATCTTATAAGATATATTAAGAACATACTGTATATGTTAAATGATTGTCATATTTCATTACTGTCATTTCAAACATGCTTACATACAGTAAGTGACATGTAGATTTTGTCCTACATCCAGGCAGCTGCACACTGTGCGGTCATGAATCAAAATATGCAGATTATAACCCATTTTACATGTATGAATAAACAGCAAGCCTGACTAAAACAGCTTACTTGTATGTGCACAAGTATGTTAATCAGAGTGTGTGGGTGTGTGTGAGTGTGCATGTGTGTATGGGTTTTTTTCTTTTAGTCGAAGATGGAATGGTGGCTGCTATGGTATTTACTCCGCTGTTGCTAGGACACTCCCTTTGAACATTTTAACCGAGCCTTTTCATTGGCCTGCTGCGATGATGCAAGATTCCCTCACCCCAAATCTTTCCTGAGCGCCCATAGAAACATGCCCGTCTGCATTTCCTCCTCTCTCGTCGCTCCTTCTCTGTCACTCTTTGTCTCACACCACCACCATCACCACCATCACCTCCCCCTTCCTCACCTCCTCACTCTTTTCCTGATCTGTCGGTATCTCTCCTCGTTCCTTCCCTCTATTAATCTCTCTGTCATTACTCAGAAGTTCACTAATTCATTTCTTCTCCCTGTGTTTCTTTCCTTTCCGAACCCCTCCGAATCAGACTTCATCGCCTCGGTATGTGTCCGTCACTTCCTTCTCCCTCATCCAGTCAAAAACGCTCGCCGCAAAATGGTGTTGACAGCATGTGGCAGTGTCTTCCAGTGCTGCACAATCATTCTGTCCTGCTGTCTTGCAGAGGATTAGTGCTCTGTGTGTCTCTCAATGTCCCATTTCCTCTGTCCATATGAGGTGCGCTATCTTATTAGGCTGCCTTAGCATGTGTCAGGATTATCAGGTTTGACAAGGCGGAAGACAGGATTGGGGGGCTGGAGGAGGAGGTGGAGAAGATAGTCTTTATATTTCTGTTGATGTGATGTCTACATTTCTCTATCAACACCGTATATTCTGTATCTTTATCTTATCTAGCCAAACTGAGCTACACATTGATGTTATAACAGCAATTACCCCAAGTTCACAACTACACCACATCTCCCATGATGACATGTATTTGACACTAGAGAGGTGTGCAACCTTATGGCTCCAGGATGTCAGTTATTACATGCTGAGGGACTGGGAATGGAGGGTGGGGGTATGTAAGGTTAGAAAGAGCAAGAAAAAAAGGCAAGCATTGGGAAAAGGATGGATGGAGAGGATGGTTAACCTTCTTTTCATGTTTGCTGCTTCTTCTTCTTCTTTCTTTTTCTTTTTTTTTACACTGCATCACTATTTATCACGTCTGAAGCACTGTCAACACAGTCCATCAGGTGTAATGATGTGTAATGAGCTCCTCTAGCCTTCACCGAACTCAACTTTACCGAGGTCGCAGTATAACCTCAACTGGCAGTCTATGAATAAAGCGGACGAGTGACACGTACAATGACATGGATAAGTGTGCAACTACTTCCAAAGTGTTGCGGTTCACGCCTGAAAAATGTTTTGACAAAACATTTTGACACCAAATAGATGCTAATGGGACACACTGCATCAGCATTTTAAAGGCTGAAGTGGAGCTTCAGACATATGGACGTCTGCTGCTACCTGCATTGCTCTCTGATGCCAGAATGCAATTATCTTTCTGGCATCAATTTTAGTAAACAGTTTCCACATTTAATTTGAAAAGTCTTAACCTCATTTGGTGGAAAATGTTTGCTTTTGTAAATCAAAACCATCTTTGAACATCCTGTATGTGTCACCCGCCAATGCTTGTTGAGAAACGAAACAATAGTGCGACAGCGGATTATTGTTGCTCTTCTCAATTTAGAAGAGCTTATCAGACAGACGTTCACTGATGTATTATGAAGCCTGAAACAAGTAGATGGATGACCATGTTGCATTCAATGTTTTGATTAAAATACAAGATCATCCATATGTTTGTCCATGTGGACCAACTGATTTTCTCAAAATGCCTGAAAATCCATGCTTTATCCAAACACTCCTAATCTTGTTGACTTGCCAACCCATCTGTCCAGCAATAACATCTGTCAACCAAACATCTGTCACTTTACGTTTACTGGTGATGTTTCTTTTGTTTTCACTTGAGTTCAGAGGGTTGGATCTGGCTAGTTTGTCCCCAGGCTTGAAATCATTTAGGAATTGGAATTAGGAATTTGAGATATGATCCCTGTCTACTCGCTAATCTCATGGTTTTTAATCCAGCAGTGTCAGGCGTCAGGAATTACTCCCTTAGAGCAGAGATGATCCTGTTAAAGGGGCACATGGTGGAGTGGCAGAGGGTGTAGGGTGGTGAGGGCGGGTCCGGATATATGATACAGCATGTTCAACTACTGTATATCTACAGCAGAGCAATATTCACTGTGTGGCTCAGAGTGCTCGGGACAAAAGTGAATGCTGACTATGTACAAACACAGTTTTATAATTTGAGGTTCCTGAAAGCATATAGCTATTAACATTCTGGGAATTATGCTCATTCATTTTTTTTCTGAGAGTTATATGAGAAGACTTATACCACTCTCATATCTGTCCATTAAATATAAGGCTACAGGCAGTAGCCAGATAGCTTAGCTTAGCAGAGACTGGAAACAGGAGGAAACAACTGGCTTTGCTTTGAAGGTTATAGAGTCTCATTACCGGCACCTCTTTAGCTCAATTATTAATGCATTATATCTTGTTTGTTTATCTCATATAACAACCAAAGTGTAAAAATGTACCACCACAATCATTATCACCATTGGGTTGCCAGGCAACCAAAGGAGACTTCAGGAAGATACTGTTCCCAGCCAAGGAATAGTTTGGCACAAATCCCCTGTAAAACCACAGTCTGATGTTTTACACTCAGGATTGAACAAATGAGATGTAATATGTTTATTATACAGCTTTACAGATGCTGGAACACAGATCCAGGCTAGCTGTATCCAGTCTTTGTGCTAAGCTAAGCTAACTGTCTACCGGCAGTACCTAGGCTATATATCAACTCCACAGTGTGGTATCAATCTTCTCATCTAACTCTTGTTAAAGTGAATGAGAGCATTTCCCATGACGGTTAACTATTGCTTTAAAACAAATGAAGAACACAGCTTTGTGAGGAAATGTCACTTGTTCTCATTCAAAGTCAAGTTTCAAAACATTCATCTGTCATCTTTGTCAGTATCTGGAAACAAAGAGGAACAAAGACCCTCTTTACAGCTGAGAATACATCTCTTCATTTGGGAAAATGTGATTTAACAGAAAACTAAATTCTCCAGTGGCAGATCATTCCACTTGTTCTAACAGAAATGAGACTTGGAGACTTCAGCACTTGATTAAAAAACTTGCCTAACAAGTTTTGAAATGATGGATTCATTAATTAAACACATTTCTATGAGGTAACCCTGCTGAATCACTGGGAAAAGAGATTTAGGAGACAGAGAGATTTAATTCTTTGTGACAAGGAGGCCAAGAACTGATAATTCTTCAATCATATTACCTAACTCTCGATGTTGGATGGCACTTGTGGAAACTACGGAAAAGTCCCATTAAACCCTGTTATCATCCTTGTTATGAGTGTCCTGCTGAAACTCTTTGAAACGTGTGATATCACATCCAGTAAGACACAGAGGCGGTTCATGGTGAATCCTCTCCTGCCTCTGTGGGTCTACTTCTAACCAGACATGACTCGGCTTGTCTAACTCCCTCCGGCAGCACATAGGGAGAGGGTGAATTTCTGGATGTAATCAGATTACTTCAGATCTGCTCTCTGAGGACTTCCTACAATATCATGGTCTGCTGTCTGTCGATCAGATCAATCGCTGTCCACTAACGTCGATGAATAGCCCAAATGCCCGCCTCTGGTCACATTTAAGATCAATATCCCCAATTCAGTGGGAAGGTGAAGCCACATTAGACTGATGGGAGGCTAAAGAGAGTAAAGCAGAGCGCGAGGAGAGGAAGCAAGGCAGTATTGCAATTAGCGTGTAATAAGTGAAAAGGCAAATTATCTACTTAGCAACGGTATCTCAATCGAGGCTCCAGCTCTCTTAATACTACTAATATAACCGAGTGTTACTGAAGCTCCAGGTAAATACATTTATATGAGAGGGGAACACTCTGACAATCTGAGACAAATGTACACTTCATCATCACTGGATGTCTTTGTACATTGGTGTCCCTTTCAGTGTGTGTCTAAATATGCCAGGTCTGCCGCGGGCACACTCGGATGCTGGCAACCATGCTCATGTTTAGTGTTTGATCAGGCTTGTGAGACTAAATGCATAGATCCTCTATATTTTTCCCTTTTCTGTGCACACACATGCTTGCTAATTAGTTCAGCTTGAGTCAGTGAGGATTTATTTGCTGTACATATCATTCTTTTTGCATCAAACAACAAAGGAAGAATAGACATGTGACTCAAAAATAAATCCCTGGATGGAAATAAACCACAAAAACAGCCAAGATCTCTAACTTTCACACCAGGGAGCGTAGACATATTCCAAACTGACTTTTTCTTTTTTCTTTTTCAGTTTATTCTCATCTTGTTCCATCAATTCTTTTTTTTTCTTTTCTCTGCGTCAGCTTAAGCTCATACCTTACATAGCAGCCAATTTCCTATATTTGCGAGCTGCTGCTGCTATCCTGCCCCTCCCAGAGGGACAGGGAATAGTGTAACACTGCATCTTCTGCCATGTGAGACACACTGCAGTACAGTGTGATGGAGCATCGCCGCTGTCAAGGACACGCAGACTCTTCCCGCTCTGTACAGGGTGTAGGACTTCAAAGCATGCAGGCAGCTGAATATAGATTCTAGGTCAGGCCAGGGTCAGAGGTCACACCATTCATTCATATTCTGCGGCCATGCGCTGCGGCCCAAGGAGCGATGGAGCCGTGCTACGGTGTGGGTCCACACTAATTACTAACTGAACAACATGCAAGACACCACTTTATTATTAGACTGTAGACTTTTTGTTAGTTTGCCCCAACCAATCAATAGCAAGCAATGAATCCATCCTGCTAATGTAATTTTCAGTTGATATGGAAGTTGCTGTAGTTGTTGCCAGAAGCAATTAACTTAAGTATTTGACATAGAGGAAATCTGTCAATTTAAGACTTGCTACTTTTATAAGCCAACATACAACTTTATGTAGCTCCATCAATCTCATCTGCACATGTTGAGTCACTGTCACCTGTTTTCTGGCTCTGGCACAGGAAACACTTGCAACACTGTAAAACGCTCCCTTTATTACAAATGAAAAAGGAGGATATGATAACTAGAGCAAATCTGAGTCTGAAACACTGTACTATTGTCGATATGTAATAAACATTTTACAGTGTTGTGAGTCTTTAAGAGACACAGAGACCTGGACAAGAAAGATGTGTGTACATTCAGATTGACCAGAAAATGTGTCATTATTCTTAATGCTGCCTACAAAGCTCTGATTGGCTCAAAAGCAGCAGTTCAATTCTCAGATGTGGACAATGATCCAGATGTGGTGAACAGTTTCTGCTACCAGGATTTTATGATGCGTGTACAGTTAGATGTTCATTAAACAGTTTTTCTTTTTCCCCCCTAAAGTTTTAATACTTAAATGTCCTAAGTTTACACTGTGCTACAACATCCTCCTTTCTCTCTCCTGCAACATTTCTTGACTGTATATACTGTATACCATCAGCTACTATCCAATAAAAGGTGAAAAAAAGCCAAAAAGAAATCTTTAAAAAGGCTGTAGTGTGGAATTGGAAAGGCAGAGAGACAGAAAGGAAGAGAATAAGAAAGGTTGAGTGATGAGGAAAATATAAGGAGGTATTCTTGTGTTAAAAAAGAGAAGAGTGGTAGACGAACATGCAGGCAAAGAGGCAGGCCAGGATGTGGACAGACACACACACACACACACACACACACACACACACACACAGTGAATGGACTGAAAGAGTGAAGGAGAGTTGAAGGAGAGAAGAGAATCACAAGACAACGAGGCGCCAGGGAGAGCAGTCTAAACTGCCTTTATGTACTGTTTATAGTCGTCCTTGTCACTCACTGTCCGTTTTACACTCTAGCACACAAACGCGTGTTAATTCGATTTAATTCAAGTCAAACTAGCTCAATGCAAATCAAATTAATTCAATTCAATTTCAGGTGAGTATGCACGCCATCACACTGTATGTACAGGCATCTGCACGTCACTCACACACAATTCAAACCAACACACACAATAACATTTGGTTTCCAGTGTTGTTCACACACACACACACACACACACTGCCCTGACCCATAAAAAGCAGTGTGTAAGCAGTCCATCAGGGACAAAGAGCGGCTGTCTGTACAGATGTATATCGCATCTCTCTTTGTTTACACACAGCAGGGGGTCAGAGAAGGACAGGGAAGGGGAAAGGGGTGTGTGACAATATTCACAACACACATGCACCCCTACGAGTCCCCTACGTCTGCATGTAGACCCCTAAAAGGCTACAGCGCTCCCTTTGATGGCAGCTAATTGGCATCCCACATCACAAATAAAGATAACAAGAGCTCAGTGTATGTCCTCTGACAGCTGAAGCGCAGAGAGGAAGCTGCTCTTAAAACTGAAATCCAAGGCTCTAATTTTTCCAACTCTGCTTTTTTCTTTTTTTTTTCCAAGGTTCAAAAAGCCCCAGAGCCAAACAGTGGTATTCAAATATTAATGGCTACATTAAATATAAGGCGTATTAATCTCTGTAGTGGAGAAAAGAGAGCAGAACATTGAAACTGAATTATATTACTAAGATTTTCCTCTGTTAAGACACTCTGACAAACAGGATATACTATATATGACAAATGGAAATGCGGCGCAAACATTTAAGCGCCTAATGCATATAAACCTTCGTAATATCTACACAATGAAGAGATATCAGAGCTCGCTTTTTATCCACCTCTGAGCAAATAAGCCATGAAATCCCACAGTTGCTGCCCCAATTCTTTATTTCACTTGAAGAATTATCACACTGAAGCATGTTACACAATGAGAACTGTGCAGCTTAAACCTGCCATACCAACTCTCTCTGTCATTTTCTCTCACTCTCTCACTCTATCCTCCCCTTTTTCTTTGTCAGCCTCGCAGCACAGAGTCACAATGCTCATTTGCAATCGCCCTTTCATGGGGCACCATGCGCTGCTCGGGACTCAGACTCAGTCAGTGTGTGTGTGTGTGTGTGTGTGTGTGTGTGTGTGTGTGGGAGAAGGGGGAGGGGTGATGCTAGAGAACCTCCTCCTCCATCTCTCTTTTGCTCTCTGCCACTCCATCCTTTGCTCTCACGCTCAGTCGCTCTGTCTTCCCTTTTATTTTCATTCCCTCCGCACCTCAGTGAGGGACAGCAGTATCTTTAATTGTGTGTGTGTGTGTGTGTGTGTGTGTGTGTCGGTGTGTCGGTGTGTGTGTGTGTGTGTGGACCTGAGGCAAATTGGCTGTAGCGTTCCATCAGCGGTCAATCCTTAGCCATGGTCTGGTTGGGTCTGACACTGCCACCTCCCATTTACTCCTGCTAGCTCTTTGTCAGTATACATCTCCTCTCCTCTCTTTCCCTTTTCCTTCCTTTCTTCTCCTCTCCATCCCTCTTTCATTTTTCTTTCCTTTCATCTCCTCTCCTCCATTTCTTCTCCTATTTTCTTTTTTCTGTCTCTTTCCTTAACTTTTCTTTCCTCTCCTCTCTTTTCATCTCCTTTTTCATTTCTCCTCTTATTTGCCTATCTTTCCTTTCTTTTCCTCCCCTCCCTTTTTCATTTTTCTCTCCTTTCTTCTCCATTCGACTCCTCTTTTCTTCTCCTCTTTTCTTTCCGTTACCTGTCCTGTCTTCTACTCGCTTTCCCTTTGCTTTTCTTTCCTTTCCTCTCTTTTCTTTTCTCCTCTTCTTTCCATTTAATTCCTTTTCTCTCCTTTCTTCTCCTCTCTTCTTTCTCTTCCCCTCCCCTCCCCTCCTCTCCTCTCCTCTCCTCTCCTCTTCTCTCTCTTCCTCTCCTCTCCATAGCTAATTAACATTTACATCAATTTACATTACATGATTTGTCAGCCTCAAAAAGTGATTAAACCTCTTTCCTGCAAACAAAACGGAGGATTAACAGAGTTTAGCTGAGTGTTTAGTTCACTCTACATTCCTCTTCTTTTCCCTTCCTCTCTTTTTAAACACACATGCAAGCTGCTGATACGACTGCAGCCGCCTGCACTCGTCTCTATCTTTAGGGAGAATGTGCCGAGAACAAAGAGGGAAAGGATAGAGGGAGGGTATAAAAGGCACGGACAGAGGAAGAGGTCAAAAGGGTTTTGCAGTGAGAAGATGAGTGAATGAATGACTGCATAAAAGAGGGATCTTGGAGTGAACAGGAGGTGGAGATTGAGCGGGCAAAAGGTTGAGAGAGAGGGGAAGAGATAAGAATAGGAATAAACACTGGTGGGTTTTTAAAGAAGGACCTGTTCAGCGAGCAGAACTAACACGAGCTGAGTACATCGGACCCTCAAAACAACAGACAGATGTCTCCCCACAATTACTTTGTGATGTCTTGCTTTCTCTCTTTTCCCCCCTCAGATCCTCTGAATCGCTCATCAGCTCTGTCTGAAATACATTTCAGCTCTGCTACATTTAAAGACTGTCCCTGCAGTTGGCTAGATCTCTTTTACTGTGTCTACTCCCCGAAGACATCCGAGTATGTCTAATATTTGATTACCATGACACTGATTCATGACAGTGCTCATCAAGAGGCAGCGCAAATATCAGTCTTCCAGCTCTGATTGATTGGTGTTGACTCTAAACTCAAAAATTAAAATGTTAACACTGTTTACATACACAGACCAATAGACTGGTGACAGATTAAAGGAAAAACCTAAATAAATGAGTGGATAAACCAGAAATACCAATGCTTCAATACAGGGCACAAAGGGCACACATAGTGGCTTGATGGGTATAAAAAGTATGTGAATATATGATAGACCTTCAAAATCACCAGATCTAAAATGTAACGTGTACTGTGTGGGATATTTTGGAGTGACAGCATTCTTTGCCACCATCAAGCACAAAATGAGGAAATATATTTTTGACAAATGCCGTTTCGCCCCCTCAGTAGAGCTCAGACTTACTAAAACACTGGCTTTTCAATTCATTTGTAAAAAGTGTATGAAACAAACTAAACCTGTGACTCTATGTGTAGAATATTAAACCTATCTTGTTGCGACCACATATGATAAAACGTTATTTATAGCTGATAGTTATTTATAACTTTAAATGTCGATCCAAGTGTTACATCCCAAAACCAACATGAATGTGTATCAAGCGCAGACGTTTGTGTTGGATTTGGATTAAGAAGTGCTGAGAGAGTGAACAGGTGGCATGGAGCTCAAGTGGCAAACTAAAACATTCAACTAATTAGCAGAATTGAAAATAGTAATCCATCAAAATGTGTAGTCAGGGCCCTGAAGCTGGGGTAAAATTAGATGTCTGCTCTCAATTTGATTTGATAAAAAACATTAATAGTTGTGACAACAGCTGCATAGTGCTGGTTTCTCATTAAAAGTATGCTTTCCCATTTTCTTTGTAGTTTTGAAAGATAATAAAATGTCAAGAATGTGAGTTTATGAGGGTCTTTCAGTGTTGACACAGACACATTTTATGAGTTTATGCTCATTTTAAAAACCAACCAGTCTTAATATAGGCTACACAATTTAGGCTCCAATAGAAAGACAGATCTCACTCTAAAAGTGTAGTTCACCTTAAATTTGTCCATGAGTATTAATCCCCCATGTCAGGTCTTCACCTCTCTTGACCTCCTCATGGCCTGGGCAGTGCTTGACCTTTACCCCTTCACTGAGAGGACAGATCAATAAGCATTAGGTAATTTACTTGAACAAACACAGTCAAAACACAGCTCCCTCAGAAATGTAGAAGACATGTCATTCCAGAAGAGGACGAGGTAGTTTACATCCCACACAAGTAGTAAAGTCAATGCTTTGGTGTCCCACACAGTTAAGAGATTACAGAGTAGTCCATCCATCCATACATCCATCCAATCCACCTGATTAATAACACCGAACAATACCCGACTATGTGTTGCCATGTGAATAAGAGACTGGGTTTCCCTGGCAACTACTCTTCAAAAGCCCGCCCCCTTCGCCTCTCTCCTGTCTGCACTCTCTCTTGATGAGATTCTATGATGCAAGGGCAGCAGCAGTGGTGTTAATAGTTACACCAGTCAGCGAGTAAGACAACGCTAGAGTTGTGAGAGCAGCATGAGATAAGCTTAACAAGCTTAGTCTGTTATCGAAATGTAACAATGAGAGAGAAGGAAGCACCTTCTAGGTTCTCAGATTAGACAGATTTAGGTGTTGGAAGTGTCATACTGGTAATGTTGGATTCATGTTATACATCTTTTGTTTCTGACTATGACCTGCATGCTTATAACTGTGGTGAATAAACTTCATACACTTAAAGCAGCTATAATCAATATTTTTTTATAGTACCACTGGATCCAATGACTATATACCGTCAAAGGGATTGCTAGTGACAGACCCACAGAGGATTATTAACCAACCGTGCAGTTTGTTTTAGTGCTGTGGTGCTTTTCTAGCTTGTTTCAGCACTATTTTGTTATTTTGGTTCACAGTTTTAATGTTTTGCTTCACTCTCACTGCTCTCATCAGCATTCTAGCAGAAATCTCTAAAAAACCCATTGTACACTGCCAGTTCAGACAGACAAAGTTACCAACTAGCTAGTGATAACAGCGGCGCATTTAGCAGCTAAAGAGGCAGATATTTTTCGCAAGAGTTGGTGGAGACCAAAACAGAGCTCAAAGGGGAGTAAATGTAGGACTTGCTTTCACCTGTTTGACACAAACACGACTTCTTTTCTTTGCCCTTGCTGACTCAGTGCATCTTGAATCTAAAACTGACGCCTCTACATTTCCTCTCTACTTTTCCGTACAGTACATGATGTTGAATTTTAAATGAATCTCTCTTTCTCACTGTCTACTTGCTTGTTTCATTGTCAGGTGGTGGGTGCTGATGCTGTAACCACTGTGTGGAGCTGACAAGCCCTGGTTGATGCAGTGAAGTGTTCCAGAGGGATAAACACAAACGAAGGTAAGAGTGAAAAATGCGGAGGAGAAAGAAAGAAAGCTGAAATAGAAGGGCACAGCAGAGAAACACCATATGGTCATGGATGGACAAGGGGATAAGGAAATAATAATAGGGTAGAGCTGAGAGAGAACAGTCACTGCATCTGTTGTGTACAGTACAGCGGCTGAATGGGTTTGATTCACAGCCTACTGAATACCCAATGTGTGACTGTAAGAGAGATCATTGTGTTTAGAGGCAGAGAGAAAGAGATGCAGACGGAGAAAGAGGGCTCAGATGGTATTATTGTTGAGCTAATAGAGGTTAGACTCAGCGACAAACTTGGCAAAGACAAGCGGTGCTGCTTCTGAGCTCAGTAAATCCACACTGATGAAGCTCCCGGGCTGTAACTGGAGGAATCTTTCAGTGAGAGCTAATAGGAGATTGGGAGGCCTCGCTTTGCTGCTTCGCTTCCAGTCTGGAGCAGGTTTGCTTTTCAGCCGCCATGTGGGAACCAAGCCGTGCCTTTATAGAGGCTGAAGCCCCTCGGTTTAATTTCTCTTGCCGGACTACAGATGAGAGCTGTGTGCTGTGCTGGCCCGGTTGCATAAGAGAAGCACTTTGCTCCACTTTCATGCCGGCTGACTGCAAACTGTGTGTGTGCTTGAGTGTATAAGAAACTGCAACCAGCAGCCACCAAACACACTTCCTAATTTTCTGAATGCCAAGTCTGAACATTCACACATCTAATGACCTTTATACAATGTGCATTACAGCCACCTACTGACAGGTTTAAAAGCAAACGTGTGTTTGCTCGGCCTGATCACAATTTCCATCCTGCCACTTAGATTTGTTTGCACCCAAGGGCCACCAGTGAGACTGAATGGCACCGTGATAGAGATGTGCTATGACAAGACAAGGCCAGAGGAGCCAGCAGAGTGCCACTGAGTGTTGAAATGGAGAAGTGAGGCAGAGAAGAGAGCTGGGGGGATATTTTTGAGGAACCCATTCTGACGTCAGATAGGGAAAAGGGAGAGAAAAGAGAGAAGGAGTTTTCTCTGTTTGCGTATGAATTGAAAAGGTATAGACACACACACACCAGGAAGGTAGAGCTAGAGGAAAGATGTGGTAAATGTATATAAAATGAACGAACATATCTTATGCTCTTTATACTGAAAACCTCACCCACCAGAGAATCCCCCCTCTACGAACAAAGCACCCGCTTTAAAAACTACCCACAAAGAGCAGAATCTAGCACACAAAGCGTATAGAGAAAACCACAGGCCTTTAAATAGATAGCTGAAAAAGAGAAGTGTGAAGTGGACAGAGATACGCAGAGAGAGAGAGAGACAGAGGGAGAAAGAGCGAGAGCAGAAGTTCGCATCAGTCTCTAAGAAAAGCAGAGAGTGGCAACTAGTGCCACTGTGGGACTCCAGCTATCGCTCTGAGCCGAGCTAACCTGGGATTAACTGACAGCAACGATTTCACAGAGCGCAGAGGAGGAAAGAGAGGAGGCAGACAGGACTGAGAAGAAGAAACAAAAGACAAAGGAAGGATCGAAGCACTTGTAGGAAAACAGGGTAAGAGGAGAAAGGTGTGAGAAGCTGCTCGTCCTGCTTTTAATTGCACCTTTATGTTTATTAAATGGTGAAAGTGGTTTCTGTTTGAGGCTTATAATAGTAAAGATTAATGCATCAGATCATTGTTGTAAGCTGCTGACCCGGTGTGTGAGCAAGCTGCATGCTTTTTTCCTCCACATCTTCTGCTGAGATGAGCAGACGATATTACCAGGCCAACAGTATCCTGGCAACCATCAGCCAAGCGCTGCTCTCGGGATGGACCACATGCTGCTCCAGACTCGCTGTGTGTGTTAACGTGTGTGTATATATATATACGTGTGTGTGGCTACCTATAACAAACACATACACACACACGCTCACCTATTCACATGTCAGAAGGTTTTCACTGCTTTCTACGGGACTCTGATTTGAATCTCAGCTTGACTTCGCCTTTGCAATCACCTTGTCAGACTGGAGATATGAATCTGTTATTCATATATTCATTGCAGCGTTTCAGCATGTATCTTAGGGCAGGTGGTCTAAAAGTCAGGAGGAGACAGAATGTATTTTTACACATTTGGACCGATGCTCACAGGTTACAGCAGTGACTCAGCGTACAGCTCTGCTTCTCAGCCCTCCAGTGTTATTGACGCTACTCAACAGATTTTCTAGATCCAGTAGACAAATACTACAGTAGATACTCTACTGGGAATGTCAGCAAGCTGCCTCAGCGACTGGGCAGTGCAACTCAATTCCTTCTTCCTCCCCTTCCTCCATAAACACTTCAGTGCTGCGTTGCAACACCCGTTCTTGCTGAGTAACAGTGAAAAGACCGGGCTTTTTTGCAGGACGGTGGCATCTCGTAAACATGCTAATGCTAGCCATAAATCACTCTCGCAGGGGAAACTGATAGGCCTCCGCTGTGTGCTAACATAGCACATTAACACGGAGGGTACGGCAGAGGAAGTGAAACTTGGCAGCTGTTTACCTTCTTCTGCTGTAGTCCTTCTATGGTTGAGCGGGGGTGCCAATTGAGAAGGGAGGCTTTCATTTTTATTCATCTTCAGATTTTCGATTCCACTTGTTTTAAAACATTTTTTTACTAAATGTTTTTTATGCAACACCCACACACACACAATCCTTTCCCAGTTTAAAACCAAGACCCACTAGCATGGTATTAAAGGAATAGTCATTTTGGAATTGTGATTATTCATTGTTGTTGAGTAATATGGGAAAATTGAAACCAGTTAGATGTCTGTACAGTTAGCATTGCATAAAGAGAGGAAGCAAGGAAACAGCCTGGCTCTGATCACAAAACTTGCCAGCAGCACCTTTAAATCTCACTAATTGACATGTTACATCTTGTTTATTAAATCTGTACAAAAACCAAAGTGACAAAGTGTCAATTTATGGTTTATGGGGGATGACTCTTGGTTTCCCCAGTTTACACACGTCGTATGGAAGAAATAAACAAGACTTAATTATGGAGTATAATTAGTGAGCTTCAGAGGTGCCACCATGTGGATTTTGTTATTTTTGGACAGAGCCAGGCTTGCTGTTTCAACCATGTGTCCACTCTTTATGCTAAACTAAGCTAACCACCTACCGGTTCTCAAGAGGTCTCATCTAATTCTTAGGAAGAATAATAATTCCTAAAATGTCAAACCATTACTTTATACACGTTGTTTTGTTTGTCCTATAGTGCTGCACATAAACAAACAAACATGCAGACCTGTGTATACTGCCTGTCAGAGCAACAGTATAATCTAATGAAGCTTGCATCATTGGTTTCACAAAGCGCTGGCATCTGGTCTTTGGCTATGAAGTATAAAGAGCCTTACTTGTCATAAAGTATGTATAGACTGCTGTACATGAAGAGCATTAGCAGAGAGTAGCCCGTGCATAGCGGGCTTTTATTAGGTTACTATAGTAATGTAAATGGATTAAAACCACCACTCAGCTCTACTGACTCCCAATGAGAGAGCTAAATGATTCACTACTGGATTTAGGCCCCTCTCTAATCAAATATAGCGCACACGGTGTATCGGATGCAAATTGTGATCAGTGTCATTTATGACTGAAATGCCTGACTTTGCTCGGGATGTATTGCTTAGACAGAAAAATAGAGGAGGAAAGGAAAGAGGGATAATTAGGGAAGCACAGATGGGTAAGAAAATGAAACACTCATAACCTGCTGTGTTCTCCATGTGCATTTGTGTATTTTTATTTGCGTTGCCAGGTTCTGCGTACTGTATGCATTTTGTTGTTTCCTCCCGTCCAGGTCGCCAGCCATGGGGAACCTCATTAAGGTCCTTGGCAAGGATTTAGAGAACTGTCCACATTTTTTCCTGGACTTTGAAAGTAAGTGAGCGCCGGGGTGCGTGCACGTGTCTGTGTGCTTGAAATGTGAGCGCACGTGTGTGTGTGGAGCAGAGGCGTTCAGCGGGAGGTCGCTGGGTGGGGTCAGTGGAGGTATATTTGGTTGTGAGCTGCTGAGTTGTTGATGGTGTGATGAAGTGTTGTTGGTGGGTGTGGTTTGTCATTATCAGATGCTCTCTAGTCCCACTCTCAGTGCTTTCATCCAATCGGTTTTCCATCCAGTGATGATATAAATATACAGAGTGTAGGCGTTAATAAAATGGTGCGTAGGTATTTAAAGTGACCAGAGAAAAACAAGCATTAGTAGGAATCAACACCAATTACATTTTCAGAGAAGTGATCACATACTGTTACTCTTATTCCTCACTACATGCAAGTATGTGCTCTATCAGAAAGTAATTGTATTGAATTATATCTGTTTCAATACTATTGATTAAAATATCCAAAGAAAGGTTAACTGAGACTGAATAAGAATAATTTGAGACCAAAGAAGGACCTCAGAAACTAAATCTATAAAAAATAAATAAATCATAACGGCAACCTACACTGATGCACCATTTGATTACATATTTTCGTGCTTTTTCACTGATGGAAATTTCTCTTTTGACATCTCTCTTTTTGAGTTTCGCTTCTTCAGTTCGAGTGACTGTTTTAACACCACGCTCTAGTCATAGGGGTAACTACTGCCCACAAATTAGGGCACTTTTATTTTGGGCTTATTTTTTTGGTTTCAAATGACTTTTAATTTCTCTCAATGTATTTGTTTTTTGTTTGATTCTTGGTAGATCTTGCTCAACTCCTTTTGAAATAACTATAATCCATAGTATGTAACAAAATGTAAGCCTTAACTTCTTGTATTTATATGTTTTGCACAGAATTTTGCAAATAACAACTAGACTGTAATTTGACTTCAACATTAGACCTTTAAATTGAGGGACTGCTATCATCAGTGCCACCAAATCAAGGACTTCATCACTTTAAAGCAAGCAATTACAGAAAATAATAATGCACGAGTGGGATTAAAGAAGCTCTGTGTCCATGTTGCCATGCTTCACCCAGGACATACTTTCCACCACGCCATCCCAACAACTCCCTTCCATCCGGTCCCCACACCCCACCACCTTCATCCCTCACACACACACACATACACACCGCACACATACATGAACGTGCGCACAACCCCGACACCCATCCCCTCATCACCCACAGACTTCTCCCCTCTCTCTGTTCCAGGGGGCTCATGGGAAACCTCCTGAAAGTGCTGGCTTGCGCCGAACTTGAGCATGGCCCAATAGTTTTCCTTGACTTTGAACGTGAGACCATCCGCTTCTTATTTTTTTTGAGTTATCTCTTTCTCTCTGTTGCCTTTGCTTTTTATTTCCTCATTCATCGGTTTTAGCTGATCATTGTGTCATCTTTACGTCCTTATTTACCCTTTTTCCTACTCCGCAGCTCTCCTCCTCCTCACCCTTTTCTTTATCTTTGGATTTCTGCTCCAGGGACTGGCATTTGAAAGTCATTTGGCTTCCTTCTAAAGGGTCCTAATTTACACACGCCATGTCTTAGGCGCAGACAGATGCACAATAGCATGGCAAGCCTGTAGCAAAATGACAACTATAATACTTTGATCTCGGCTCCTAAGCTCTAAAAACAGAGGGTAGCAGTGAATGCCAGTCCTGTGTGGGTTTCCGTTGCCTGGGGATGACGACGACTGAAAGAAAGTCTATCGTCATCCTTCCACCTCTTCATCCCATCCCCTATTGTGTGACCTATGTCTGACCTATCTGTGTGAGTGTGTGTGTGTGTTGCACTGAAAAATGTGTGAGGGAGTGAGATTGAGAAAGATTGTGAAAAAGGTTTGTGAATAAAACCACCTCTGCCCTCCCCCTTTCTCATTATAGTGAATTCTAAACTTTACACTGTGAAAATGTCCATCTTAACAATAATTTAACTTAATTTTGTAATCGGTGTTAAAAGCTCTTTTCCAGAGTGGAAAATGAGACTAAGAGTCTACAGCTACGCTAGCAGCTGCGTACCAGTTTTTAAGCATTTCTTGACAGTTCATACAATATTTGATTCATCTTGCTAAACAAATAAAAATGTCAACCTAATGGTGATGCTAGAGGAAAGGTTTGTGGATCATCAAAGTCATTAGGATTCATCCTCTGGGGAACATGAGTATTTGTAGAAAATGTCATGTCAATCTGCCCAATAGTTTTTGATGTTAATGTGGCTAAAAATCTAAATCAATATGTGTCATTGTTTTCATGAATCAAGTCATCTTTGGCAAAGAAATTCCCACTAAAGATTTTAGAGCGGATTACGAGACTAATTGAAATGTTAAGATGGGGATGTTTTGCAGCGTCTCCCGACATTTTCTGCCCTTCCTCGACCACTTTCCCCCCTTTTAACAGCTGGCTTCCTCCTCCTTTACTGACTGTATGTTAACATGAGAGTGGGAGAGCTCACTGCTGGCAAGAGACGTCAGCTGCCGAATAGCTTGAATTTCCCCTTCATGTATTATGCCTGTGATTCACTTTACTTCAAAAGCAAGTGGAATGAGTCAGAGTCAGGCATGGCAGCTTTAGACGTGTCCCTCCCTCACCCACCCTGCGCCATCTGTGAGCTCTCCTTCTCAACCTAGAGACACAGTCACCTCCGTCACACAGCAAGTTTGGTTTAAACTCAGTGGCTCTCATTCAACTATTTATAGCTAAATGCTAATCATTGTATTGGGGACAAATTATAAACATGTGGCAAATTTCCATTTCACACATGAAAACCTGATGTTTGGAATTATCTGTCGGCTGTGAAAAGCACTTCTAAAGCCCACTAATTAACTAGATATAATTTAATTCACTCAAAAACCAAAGTATAATATTGACAGTTTGTAATTTTACAGGTGCCTTTCAGGCACTGTGAATGCTAAGTAAAGACCTTCAGAGAGCCTGGTTAGCATTTCCAGTCATGTTAAGCTAATCGTCTCCTGGCTGCAGCTGCATATTTAACATATGTATAAGCAAATGCTAGCAATATTATCATTTAACACTCTGCAAGAAGGTGAATAAACATATTTCTCAAAATGCCAAACCATTCATTTAATGCTATGAGGACATGCTATCCTCATTCAGTTATTATGTAACTTAGTAAATAAAAGGCGTTGTTGTTCACCAGAAGAATGCAGCAGCACATTAATGTTAAGTCATCACTAAAATTGAAATGCTCGCTTGATTACTACGGCAGCTGGTGTGCACTTTAGCAAATATTACATGATTACTATTTCTCTGCAGGAAGGCAAAGCCTCAGGGTGCAAAAATAATCAGCGGCGCCACCGCATGTAGAGAGCTGGCTGGGCACACTTCCACTCTCTCACTTTATACCTGAGTCACACATTGAGATGGATAGCTCCAAGAAAGGAAAACCAAACACAATGACAAAAGAGGACTCATTTTAAATTGTGTCCCTCAAACACTTATTCCTCCTTGTATGCATGCAGCGCGCCACATGGGCAAATAAAGCAGAACTGTGACTGGGAAGTGCCCCGCAGCAAAGCACTGACTTTACAGTACTGTGTGTGTGTGCGTGGAAGTAGGAAAGATATAGACTGAGCATGCCCGGGGGTTGTCCTCCTTGCTGCTTGTTTGTTTTAACATTTCTAACAATTAAACCTCCAGGGCAAAAAAAAGAGCCTGTACCCCTTCATAGTGGTGCAGAGTGAAATGCTGAGAAAAAGATGGATATATACTATTACATCAATCTTATGAGACAATTACACCTTTCCAAGCCTGTATAAATCTCTGCTGAATGAAGAGTTCTGAGGATTACAGTCCAGGAGTCAGACAAATTGTCCTTGTGCTGCAATCTAGACTCTTTTACTGCGCCTGAAAATTGTCAAAATGTTAAACGATTAGCTGTAAGATCCTCATCCAAATGATTCCCTGAAGTGAAACTGATTTGTTGTGTGACTACACACTGTAATCAAACCTCACTGTGTGACTGAGCATGGCTCACAGGTCTCTTGATATTATTCTATGACAGATAAATTATGTAATTCACTTACTGGCCAGATTTTGATCTTAGATGTGTACGGCTGCAACTTGAATCCACTAACACAAATGAAATGTAATAACTTTTACTTGTAGGGATGCCTTGCTTTTATTGCTGTCATGTAGTGAGAAATTAGTTATCCCAGTTTTATCTGGCCCTTTAGGATATCATCTTCTTTCCTCACTAACCTCCTCTACTTTTTCTTCTCATTTTCTTCCATTTCCCTCTGGTCCATCTCTCTCTGCTGACAACATCCATCTCTCCACCCATTTTTCTTTCCCTCTTCTCTGCCCCTTCCCCTTAATCTTTTCATCCCTTCCTGCGCCTCACATCACACTTTCACTTCCTGCTCTCTCTCTCTCTCTTTCTCTTCCTCTTTCTCTACCTTGTCTTCCTTGCTTCCTCCCTCCCAGATGCCCAGCCCACGGAGGCAGAGACAGCCGTGTGGAACCAGGTCAGCGCTGTGCTGGAGGAGGCTCATGGGATACTAGCCGAGCTGCAGTCTTATAATGGCGCGGGCCAGGAGATACGAGAAGTGAGCAGGAAGCACACACGAAGCAGTCGATAAGTGCTGCACATCAATAAACTGCCAGAGCCGCAGAGCAGCGTTGAAACATAACACTCATGTGTGATTTTTACAGGGTGAAATCCTGACATATAGTGTACAGTATGCAGTATGCTCTAAATATAGGCACAGACAGAAATGTGTGAAAGTATTTTTTTCAAACAAAAACATTTGATGCAATATGTTGTTTTTGGTGGCAATGCAGGGTGGGAAATTAGCACCAGCCACCATCCAAATGCTGGTAAAATGTGAAAGTGGCTGATAGATTTCAGGCACAAAATAATGATTTACTATTGGGCATTTATTTGTCAGTGGCTGGTAGATGTTCACATTTTAAAAGTTAATTTCCTATCCTGCAGTGTTACGGCAGAGGCATAAATATCATCTATTAGAGAACTGCTGTGCTGGACTTGATGACCAGCAGCAGTGTGTTCAAATTCAGCTTTTCCTCAGCGACACATGGCTGCAAAGCAGTTCCCTCTGCAGTATCAACCACCGCTGCTGACTGCTCAGCTGTTGGCGCTGTTCTGCTTGTTAACAAATAGTGCTGAATCGTTTTCCTCTCCTTACTTCCTAACCTTGAGGACTTGGAAAGTTTTCTTAAGAACAGACACTTAGCTATCCGCTGAACTATATTTCACCTGTGTGGATCTTTTTTTTTTTTTTTAGCACCTGCAGAGTAGAGATTCAGAAGTACTTTTTGCTTTATTAAATGCACCAAACTGAAAATTCAGCATATACCACTTATATATGTGGGCCGGAATTTTATCGATAACTTAATTTGAGTTGTAATTATCATCATGTCATTGTCATTACAGCAGAGAGATGCAAAAAGTAATGTCATTGTGTATCAGACAGTTAGTCACTAGAACAAAAATAGGTATTTCTTGATACAGTCTGTCCCATCTCAATATTTGCTGAACTGAAATCACTGTAGTAGTAGCAAAGGTGAAAGTGAAAATGTTTTACTAAAGTGAAATATCAATCAGAGGAAGAGCAGAAAGAAGAGACAGGGAGCTTTCAGATCATTTTTTGGAAAGTAACATCTGTGCATTTACCTGTGTTCCTCACCTGCAGGCCATTCAGAACCCAGGCGACCTCGCTCTTCAGGAGAAGGCCTGGAATGCAGTCTGCCCCCTGGTGGCCAAGCTGAAGAGGTTTTACGAGTTCTCCCTCCGACTGGGTGAGCATGGCTATGATGTATACTCTGTAGAGGGCTTTCAGGTGATGTAACGCACTTTCTGGCAGATATGTTTGAAGTCAAACAAGAGTTGAAATTATGGCTGCAAGTATCTAATGCCCAAACCTAAACCTGTTAAGTACATTTACTGTCAGCTAGTCAGTTATCAAAAAACCAAGACACATTAAGTGCCAATCTCATTAATGTGTCTTTGTTGAAGCTATTATACATTATTTGCATTCTGACACAGCTGACATTTTTCTTTGGTCCCCATTTGTCAGATTTTCAGCCAGAAATATGCTTGAAGCTGATTTTAAGTGTTTTTTAAGCATTTGTGTTGTGTACAAGTGCTAAACACTACGGATGTGTTAAACGCTGATTTGACAGATTGCTACTGTACACTAACGGTAGCGGTTCCTCTGACCGTAGTGTAACATGTGACACAACACATGTTTTACTGAAACTTAAATGGGTGGCAATTTAATTTGAAGGTGATAAAAATGGCCCTTTTTTCATTACAAGCAAATGTGATACACTCATCTTGTAGTCTCAGCGCTGGTTCACAGCTCCAGTCCATGTTTTCTGTGTGCCACAGTCGTGATTTTACATACAATTTCACTCCGACAGCATTCCTTAACACACACATACACACGCACACACACACAAACACACAATATGATGTCCTCTCAGTCCTCTCAGCCATCTCTGCAGCATCCTGACCTAGCAGCCAGGCAGCCGTTGCCACGGAAACAGTGGTACATGGTCGTCCAGCATAGAAAGACAGAGAGAGAGAGAGAGAGAGAGTGAGAGAGAGGGAGAGAGAGAGAGAGAGAGAGAGAGAGAGAAAGAGAAGAGAGAAGTATGAGCAGAGGAATAGAGTTCGACTGCCGCCTCTTCTCTGCCTTCCAATAATACTCCAATCTCATTGTGGACATTGTGTTCTCAGCTTACCACAGAATGAGGGCTAACTAATAATTGATGATAATCATTCTACCTCTATGCAGATGAGACAGACATCCTAATACTGCTCAGTACATGGAGAGACAATAACTTTCTCTGCCTTAACATGTCAAAAGCTACTGCTCTTTAACCCCCCAAAACTCTGGTCCACCCCCCAGATATCTCAGATACCTTGACATTACATTAGACAGTAACCTCAGCTTCAATTCGCATACCAACATTGTCAACAGACACTTACAGCCATCCGTAAACTAAACCACCTGCCTGTCCAACCCCATCTTCTCCTCCTTCTTCTCCTCTACCGTAGCATTATTGAGCCTGTTCTTCTCTATGGTGCCATCTGTTTTCTTCCATATGCTTACAGTCAGCAGTAAGAATGAATTCTTAAAGATAACTCATTTAGCCAGCAAACTCATTAGTATTCCCACCCCCGACTTATCTGATTGTACCACCTCATCTCTGAGCCGCAAAGCATTCACAATCACACATGACCCAGACCACCCACTCTACCAGCACTTCACCCCCCTTCCTTCTGGCTGTAGGTATAAACTACCCATGTGCAGAAAGCCCCATTTTAGCAGGAGCTTTGTTCCTACAGCCATACTATCTATCTATCTATCTATCTATCTATCTATCTATCTATCTATCTATCTATCTATCTATCTGTATCAGTGCTAATGTATCTATGAGGCAGAGCAGATATTTTGTCGTCTCTCTGATGGAGGGAGAGGATCGAATCCTAACTATGGGTAGAGTCTACAAACTAGAATAATCCTCCTTTTTTGCCCCTTGTACCATCTTTTCAAGTTTATGCTTTGATTGATTGATTTGACAAGTACAGTACAGTTAACAAACAGCTGCAGTGTGTCTATCCAATCTGTCAGTGTACCCTCAGGAATCAGTGCTCAGCACAGGGACTGTGCGCTCTGGCAGCCATCGTTCTGTGCTGACTGCAGGAGGGAGAGTGGGGTTTCTACCCGGGCCCTTTAGATAAAACGCTTCATCGCTGTATTTATAGAAGGACCTTATGCATTTTTAATGCAGAAGAAGGGATGGTGCCTCCAGAGACATTGCTTCTGAGGCATTACTACTACATGCAACCTCTGAAGTTCAGCTCTGGTGTCTGATTTGTTAGAGGCAGCAAGCCAGTAAAAAGGCATAGGTTCAATAGCATGTCAGACAGGGGATATGTATGGTCACTGATACACACATGCTGCCACATGACACTTAGGCAGCATGATCGGCCCTAGTGTGACCTCTGTGGAGTACCACTTCCATTTCATTCAGTTTTTTTGTCTTATAGGGTGAAATGATACATAAATACATGCTTCATTTTACAGGTGTAATGGTTAACATGTCAGTAATGTTTACCATGTCACCATCTTTGATCTATGTATGTTAGTGTGTTAGCATGCTAACATTTGCGAATTAGCACAGAGGCTGATGCGATGGGATTAGTTTGCAAGTATTTGGTCATAAACCAAATTGCTTATTTTGACTGGATTGTGGCTCTATTAAATCTTTAGGGATCACCAAAGTTATTTGAACTCATCCCAAGGAGATGTTCGAAGCAAATTTGAGACATTTCAATAAAAAACATATACGCCAACCTCATGGCGGTGCTAAAGAAAAGAGTCATTAGGATTCATCCTCTGTGGACCATGAATGTTAGTAGAAATTTTATGGTAATCCATCCTATAGTTGTTGAGATATTACAATCTGGAGTCCTGAGCTGTGTCGCTAGTGTGGCTTAAAATGTAAGGAAGAAAAAACCTCTACATTTAGAGTTTCAAAGGCACATAGCTCCAAAGCCTAAGAGCTCTGAGGGTAAATGTCTGGTCACTTTAAATGTTAAATCTCTGCCAGATGATCTCTGCTTGAGGACCTGAGCTCTGTTCTCAGAGGGGATCCAAAGGTCTGTGCCTGAGGCCAAATCTCACTGTGCTTGGGTCCTGTTTAAAACCCTACAGGTGTCCAAAGATGAGGTGACAAAACTGAAGTGAGGTGATTAAAATCCTGCTGTTTCTGATTCTGACGCTGTTGTATTTTGTTTTTCAAGCTGTTGACATGAAAGAGACTTCAGATCCACGCCAGATTAAAGAGAATTACAACAGTCCGAACACAGGGAGATTAAATCCTGTGCAGTATGACATGCAGATTTCAGTTTGTACAGATGAATTTCTAAAAATCTAAGTGTGTGTTATGTTTCGCAGAGAATGCCCTGCGCAGCCTGCTGGAGGCGCTGACGAGCCCGCCGTACGCTCCCATGCAGCACCTGGAGAGAGAGCAGGCCCTGGCCAAACAGTTTGCTGAGATTCTTCATTTTACACTCAGCTTTGATGAACTTAAGGTGAGAAGCATCAGTTTTGTTGTAATTACAGCCCACACAGACTGACCTTCACCATACTAAAAAATGAACATATTCCTTGACCGCCTTGTGAAAATACTTGACTTATGAGCAACCTTCTGTCTCATCATGCAGATGACGAATCCAGCCATTCAGAATGACTTCAGCTACTACAGGAGGACTATCAGTAGGAACAGGCTGAACAACCAGCAGGTAAGCACTCTGAGGCATTATCAGGCTGTTTAGTGTGCACATGATCAAACTGCATGGCTTCACTTTCTCTGTTTAATCATTAATGACTCAAGTGGAGGTGTTCCTTTTCCTCCTAACAACACAAAGAGATGTACAATCAATATTTCATTTGCCGTTCAGGTTGCACAAATTGGAGGCAGGATCGGCCTCATCCCTACTCTACACAACTAGATGGCATGATAATTGGACTGAGCGATAAATGCTTTTTGAAATACAATGACTTTTTTCTTTTATACTAATGATGGAGTTATGTTGTATTGGCACACAGCTGGAAGCGGAGAACGAAGTCAACAATGAGATGGCCAACCGGATGTCCCTGTTCTATGCTGAAGCAACACCCATGCTGAAGACTCTGAGTAACGCCACCACCAAGTTTGTTTCAGAGGTAGATCCCTTATCCTGACAGAGTACACCATCATGATGTGGTTATTACAGAGAGTGGGAACTACATGAGCTGAGCTGGAGTTTAGATTTATTGTCATGGAGATGAAGCGAGGAAGGGATTGGATGGACACCTAAAAAATGAATCACATTTGGAACATTTAGATCAGCATTCCCCAAAGATGATGGCGCAATCATAAATCTGGTTTGTGATCAGTCAGTGGAGGATTTTAATCAAACCTGTAGCAGTTTATGTTGTACACATCAACTTTAAAATTCATTAAAGGACAGTATTTTAAGTGTGTTTCTCAGCTATGAGACATTCTGGTGATTATGGACTGACCAATAACATTAAGCCTCTGCCAATCACCTGACCTACATGCTTGTCAAATGTCAAAATGTCCTGAGCTAAATGATCAGACAGTACATGTAGAAAAGGACAAATAATTTAGGGTAGGTACGGTACAGAGCATATATTACATTGGTTAATATAACATGAACTACGAGCAAACAGCTATGAAACTTTAATTAGATATTTGTGTTTTTACAATGGATCCATTTATCCAACCTTTTCTTATTGTGAGAAATGTGGTTCAGTCAAATATTCACCTCAAGTGCCCTTGCTGGACGGTTGCGTGAACACTTCCCTCTTCTCTACAGTGTTTTAGTGTGGAGGCGGCAGTATCTCTCTAACTTTACACCTCAGTGCATCTTGATGGAACGGACATTTGAGAAATACTTTTGAAACTCATGCAAAATTTAGAGGACACGCTGGTCATGATTGCCTTTTAAGAAAGTTGCTTCACTCCGCTTACATGCTTTACTCCACTCTACAGATGTGCTTTGTCTCCACCTTGTGTTTAAATACTTTTGCTGCAGTTTTTTTTTTAAAGGAGGAAACTTGCTTTTGTGGTTTGTCTAAAAACTGAAATGAAAATCATGACATTTTTAGGCATTTACATCTCTTGTTTTCCTTTCTTCAGAATAAGACCTTGCCCATAGAGGACACCACAGACTGTCTGAGTACCATGGCCTGTGTGTGCCGCGTCATGCTGGAGACTCCGTGAGTACTCTCCGCATTTCCACTTCTCTTACATATACTCGTCTCCTTGTTTTCCTTTCTAAAGGTCAGAAACCTACATTTTAATTAACAAGCCCTTTCAAAGTGAACACAAAAGGGTCCTTCTCAAGTTGGAAACACTCATTCAGAGAATGAATAAAGAGCTGGATCCCGTCCTTCATGCCAAACTCAAACCACTTAACTAATCTTTTTCCTTGATTGATTTCTTTGTCATTTGCCACTTTCTACTTGCCCTCTCTGCCTCCCCCTGAATCTTTATCCAACCCTGTTCTTTTTTCTTGATTTGTCAGACTTCTCCATGTTCTAAACTCATATTGTACTTTCTTCCCTTCCCAGAGAGTACCGTTGTCGGTTCACCAACACAGACACCATGCTGTTCTGCATGAGGGTGATGGTGGGCGTCATCATTCTCTATGACCATGTTCACCCTGTCGGGGCTTTTGCCAAGACCTCCAAAATCGATGTGAGTAACACACGTTTTATACTTTTACATCTGTCTGATGTTTGACTTTCCTTAAAAGTTGGAAACTGGCCTGTTATGTTATCCACTGTTAATACAGAAGAGGGTAGTCCAGCTCGGTCTACAAAGGTTCATCTCATAATCTTGGTTATCAACAAGGTGATTTAAATTCAGAGTGGTTCTAAACTGACATTTTGATCACCTTCTACCGAGCAAGCATACAATAAATGATATCCCTTTATTAATATTATATTTCTTATGGCTGACAATAAATCATCAGTGTGGTGTGAGACAGTATTTTACTCTACAGTCTGGGCTTCTGTAGAGAGTATTAGTAATTCAGTGTTTGAAATACAGTTTTTGGAAACTGTCCACCTTGATTAGAGGAAGATTTGATTGGAAAATGTTGAATCCATCAAGTTATTATGTTTTTTGGGTGGTAATGTTCATAAACAGAAGAAAAAAAGGTTGCAGTCCTGAGCCTTGATTAAAATATGTCAGCAGCAATATTAGCTTTGATGTTGATGCATATATGTCTAACCAAGGGGGCCCCAAAGATGGTCCAGGATATGTCTGAGGGGCAAAAATACGATTAGATTAAGTGAAAACTCTGTTACACACAAGTCATGTTTTTTTCATGTTTTCTCAGTTAAAAAAAAAATTGAATACTTTGAGCCCTCCAAACTGAAAAAATCCCTCCAAGTCAAACAATTTGGATGGAATAATCTGAAAAGAACTGTCCACACAATAGCCATAATCTCTGATAGTGGTCATTAGAAGATTTTGTTTCATTTTAAGCAGTCACAAGCAAAAAAAAGTTAAAACCACTAGTTTAACCTTGTTAAATCACATTTTATTATGTATGACACATATTCAATATTACATTTGTAGATGTGGTAACTCATTTTTTGAAATGTGTGTTTTTGGGTCAGCATTTCTTCATTGTGTAAGTATGGATGCAAGCGAGTGTGTGTGTGTGTGTGTGTGTGTGTGTGTGTGTGTGTGTGTGTGTGTGTGTGTGTGTGTGTGTGTGTGTGTGTGTGTGTTTGGCTGCTGCACGAGCAACAGCAGGACATGAGGTTGATCTGAGGCTACTGACCTTTTCTCTAACGTCTGTGTTGTCTTTGTGCCTCGCAGATGAAGGGCTGCATCAAGGTGCTGAAAGAGCAACCGTCCAACAGTGTGGAGGGACTTCTGAACGCACTGAGGTGTGTATGAACGTGCGTGACGTCCAAAATCATGACGCACGAGGACTTGTAAGAGCTTTCTGATTCCAGCACGTTTTCTTTTCCTCTTTTTTTTCCAGGTACACGACACGGCATCTAAATGATGACAGCACCTCCAAACAAATCAGGGCCCTCCTGCAATGAGAATGAGGAGAGCGGTGGAGGGAGGGAGGGAGGGAGGAAAGAAGGAGTGCACTTGAAGGAGGAGGAAAAAAGAGGAGGAAACAAACGCCAGTGGCTGATAAACCAGTTTGTTTACAACGAACAAAGAAAGTCATCTCTAGGTTAAAGAGAAACCTGATGATAATAAGAAGAGGAAAATAATTATATATATTGTCAGCTGTCCATCATTCTGTCTCTCATTTTGTAAAGTAAGAAAAGAGAAAAAAAAAGCCAGAAAAGAAAATATAGATATATATTAAAACAAGTGAAACACAAACAGCAGATGAAAATAGGTAGGATTAAAGACTAAGAGGAAGCTATATTGAAAATTAAGGTCAGAACCGAAGCGATGGCGAAAAGAAAAAGTACAAAAAATAAAGGGTTCATATCACAGCAGTAGTCTGACAAGTATTTTTGCACACACCTTGAAAGCGACACCATCTCCTTTTTCCCTGAAATCTGATCCAACTGATTCCATGAGATTTCACGTGCGGTCGCCTCTCACACACACACCCAGTTTACCCAGAGGAGTTTTTTAGCTCTCGAGGTTGCAGATGTGGTGGTGGTGGTGTGGTGTGGCACGGCTCCTCCATCTCCTCCAGCTGCACTAATCTCCATCCACAGGTGACTTGTGAAGCAATGTGATGGACACACTCCGGAGATTTGCTTCCACTTGTTTCATTTCTATTTTTTTTGTTGCTACATCAGTGCAGCTGGAGGATAGGAGGCGATAGGAGGAGATAAAGAGACAGTCTCCTTTTTTTCCCCCCCTAAATATCATCCTCTTTGTCCCCATCACCTCCCTTTCCACCCATCCATCCATCCATCTGTGGGATATGTGGTTTCTTTTTCCATGGCACAAAAACACCCTTGCGCTGTGTATGTTCCAGCACAAAACATCTTGTGAGTCGTCTGGCTTTACTTGAACTATAGCGTTCACTCTCTCTCCATGGTGCTAATGTGGTTTAGATATCACAGTGCTAGCTTGTTAGATATCATTTGCCTGTGAACGACGTGAGAAGAACTTTTTTTCATCCCCCTTTTTTTGCACTAATACTTAAACGATGAAAGCAGCTGTAACCGTCAGATCTGCTTTTTTCCGCTGCTTCTTTGTGATTTTCAACATTAGTGCAGAAACAGGGACAGGACAGAGGATTTCACACGCTTAATCGACTTGTAAAACTGCAACTGAGAAACCACAGCACACTTATTTTTTCACCCAGTGCCAAAGCTGATTGGTTTATACTCGTATTACATCGTCAAGCCAGGCCTGAGGAGGAGAAGGGTTTTTTTTTTTTTTGAGGGGATGGAGTCTTATAAAACATCACTTACACACACACAACACACATACACACACATACAAAAGTCAGAAGATGGTCAAATTTACACACATGCATTAAAAGGGAGAGATCTGAGTGCTCCTGTGTAAATATGTGACGCTTTTCTTATCAGGCATCTACATGGTCAGCTTAGATCCTCAAAGGGAAAAACACAAAAAAAACATCTGCATTCAGTCAACTAGAGTCATTAATTTTAGTACGAGATTGATAAAGAACTAGGAACATTAAATAAATGGGAAATAAAAATGAAAATAAAAAAAGGAGATTTAAAAAAGAAGTGCTGTACTTTGGATGTCTATAGCCCTTAGTCTAACTTAATTTGATCTTATAATATATTTTCTATACAGGGGTATGTGCACAAGCATATTCTGTATAAATATATAGATGGCATGTTGTAAAAGTTCTGACAGAAATGTGTAAATAAGGTGTTTTTATTCATTTTTAATTGTTCAGTGACGCTGAAATGGGTATGTGTTGTCTCTCAGAATTACCATGCGTTTGGCTTGGACCATCGGACTTGCCGTAGTCATAGGTTTCAGAAATTCAGCTTCATTATGGCGAATGAACCAGGGGGAGGGGAGGGATGCTATGAAGTGGTGGTGGGGGGGGGGGGGGGTAGGGGCTGTCCATTTGCTTGTTATTTTGTACATTTTGTGCAACAATAAACTTGTCATTTATTACATTCAATCACTGATGTTTGTGTGTCTATGTGGAGCTTTAGTGCTCCTTCTACACTATGCTATGAGTCAACACAGTTACTCATGTTATTGTGTAAATATGGGAACAGATTTTATTATCAGATTACCTTTAAGCACTGATGATGATATGCAACACACTAGACCAGCGCTCAGTCAGGTAATGGAGCATCTCAACTGGTGCAGTTGGTTGGAGCTACACTGCTTATGAGTATAGGACTAAGAGCTTTGGAGCATGATCACCCTACAATGTAATCTGATCCTTCAACTCTTCTAACATAAATCTGAAATTTATGGGACCCTTTAGAGGACAAGTGGAAAATAAAATGGATGATATATACTATAATAAATCAACTTTATGCCATAACAGCATTTAGGGTTAGCGTTATGGTTAGGTTTTAGTTTGTTAAATATTCTTCTGGCAACACGGGCTCACAATGCCAGATATACAATATTCATTTTGATTTTAAGAACTCGCAATGTGGTGAAGTGAGTCCTTGTGTTGATGGTATAGTGTGGAGGGTTGCAAACCTAGGGTTAGAGGCCCCACATGGGTGCATGAGGTGATTCACGCAGTAGCAAACTAACTTTTCTTTGCTCTTTGCTTGTTTTCTGACTGTTTCTGTTATATAAGTAAGACTGTATAGATTCAATGACCTCTGAATAACATTCAGATGAAGCAACATTAAAATGGAAAAGCGCTCGTTGATCTGACTGCAAGTAGATACGACTTTGTACTAAAGGGTAACGAGCAAAAAAGGAAACCACTGATGTAGAAGATGATCACTAAAAACAAGGACACTGAAAGAAATTGAGCTGGCGAACAAACTCCAACCAAGAACCTATAAAGAAAAACACAGTAAAAGTACAGACACACACACACACACACACACACACACACACACACACACACACATCAGAAGACTGAGGAAGAACTGTCACCTTCAACAAAAAGAATTAAAAGTGCCATTCAGCGCAGCCAAGTTATGGTTATAAAACCCAAATGCATAAAATCAGTAGTAAGTAAGTATTAATCAGCACACATTACACATTATAAAGTTGTTTGCAACATTTTTAGTAGGCCTATGATATGTGGTTTCCCTCCTGTCTGAATATGGTAGATATAGATCAAAGGCTTCATACAGACCTATCAGTTTTAAACATTCTTCAGTTTCCTGTATCATTTTCACTTTGTGTTTAGATTGATTGTTTTTCTGGGTACAGCGTGTTCCCCTATTCCAAGAATTACGGATGTCATGTTCCCCCATATCACCACAAGAGGGCAGCAACAGATCACTTCATGACCGACTGCAAAGCGAACCAATTAAGATAAAACAGATATGAGTAACCCTCTTCATCTGGATCAAAAACAAAAGAGTCTGCTTCACTAAGTGCCAAGAAAACACACTCACGCCATAATAAAATATCCAATAATTCATTAAGGAAATCATATCTTTCTCTAAATGAACTGCCAAGTTTGATAATGAAGCAACTTAAAGGTTTAAACATCAGTTGTTGCTTCACTGCCAGACATAGAGGCTGTTATTAGAGCCTGAGTAGTTTTTTTTTAACAGAACAGTGGAGGAAATGATCTGCAGGCGCACAGTTCAGTCAGCTGTAAGGTCCATCTAGTTGTACTGTACAGTGTGTGAATGCTGGAAGGTGTAAAGTAGGGCAGGGGGACACAGGAGAGGCTGTGAGAAGTTATATATGGAAAAGAGAGCAGCAGGCAGATACTGTACCATCTTACAGGGCAATGTGCAACCACAGCTTACATATATAGAGAGGAAAGACTGTGAGGAAAGACACAGGCACCCATGACTTAACTGTGATTTGGATGTAAAATTAAAAAGATAGTAGGCAAATACAGTATCTCATGGCGTATGTGTGTGTATGTGTGCGATACGATTCAGGCTTTGGCTTTGTGCCCTAACTGTCATGTAATAAATAAAGAACCAATGTCTGCTCTTTACTTCCCTAATGGCACACATTCAAATTCGAAGCTGCATTACTCCTGACAAGCTTCAGCTATTTACAGTCTCTAAAAAAGACAATACAAAGTACAAAATAACACAAAATGAAATCAGATAAGTGGGAGAGGCAGGTGAAAACAGAGCTACATTGTGACTTTATGGACTGAGCGACTAAGTGCAGATTTTTCTAAGTGACATTAATGACCTGTAAATTTCCACTTTCGTGCCAAAAAAACTCCATGTTCTAAAGTGTTTTCTCCACAACTATATTATTATCAGGGTGGAAATGCTTTCAAGGGACATTAAAACTCATTAAAAAACCAGACCAGTGGAATTATTTAAGAGTTAGCACCTTTTCAATAGTCTGGGACACATAGGGCTGATTCAGTTGAGAATGAATTCGCAACAAATTTAATAATATAACGGAGGGAGAAGTTAAATATGCAAATTTAAAAAAAACATCACTGCATATTTGTACATTATTAACTATTTTTCATCATTATAATGTGTGATCAGCAGCTGTAGAGGAAAGGTGAGCCATCAGTTGTGAGCCTGGAAACAAAACACTGCAGAGCAAGCAGGGTCATCATGAGAGGAGAAATCTTCTTTTCGGTTACATTTTTTCAACAGTTAAAGATAGATCAGATGATCCAAAAGTTCCCCTTGGAATGTTTTGCGAATTCCCCTCTCGCTCTGATGCTCTTACTCCTTTCCCTCTCAAAGCAGCGCTGCCGCAGCAGGAGCGGGAGCAGGGCTGTGCCCAAACTAATCAACTATTGACCGTTAACTGCTCAGAGGAGAGAACGCCTTATCAGCCAAACATTGTATGATACACGTTTGAACTGTGGTTTCCCTCTGTTTGCTTCCCTTCCCGCCTTCCCTCTTAACTTTGACTCAACCCACACACACATAACAATAAACAGTTTCTTCTTTCCCTCTTTGTCTCCCTATCACACACACCTACAGTAACCCATGAATACTACTGCATGGCTAACAACGCTTTATATCACCACCCATTGTCCTCGCCAGCTGAAATGTAAATCAGCCCCAGTGTTGTTACCGCTGGTTACCAACTGCTGCTCCGCTCAACCTGCACTGTACAAAATGTGCTGAGCGACATTTCTGCGTGCATGGAGATGAGTCCGAGTGTGTGTGTGTGTGTGAGCAGCCATGTGAGGACAACTGTTCCCTCATCATTTGAATTGATGGATCCTGTGGTAATTTATTACCATTTTGGCGCTTTGTTCTTTGAAAGTTGGCTGTTTGGTGGCTTTAGGATAATAAGAGTGTTTGTCATTCATGCAATTTCAGTCTGTAATCACCAGACTGGTAATGCATGTATGGATTAGGCCTGAGCACCAGAAACACTTCTATTACAATCAATTTTAATGTGAGAACAACATGTTTTGGCTTACGGCCTTTCATCGGGGTCACCCACAATAAAGTTGTTCTTTATACTACAAGTGTTGCTGGAGTTTTGAACTGTTTCCCTTTCTCCATACTGTAGAGGTGAAGCTGTGCCTGAAATCCCTAAACTATGTATGCATCTCAGGCACGTGCACACATGAGAAGCATTTTAAAAAGAGACATTTCTACTGCATTGGCGTTTCTCTGAATCAGACGCTCATTCTTTCTTAATGAGCACTGCACATGGTTAAAGATTCAATCGACTGTCAATATCCATTTTTATGCAAAAATGCACAAGTCACATACTTCAGCATGCAACTACTGGTTCTAGGAGAAAAAGCCAATTGCATGACTACGCTTGTTAAAGAATCAATAGAGCGCGTTGCATAACTTCAGTGCCTTGGATCAAATATCACATATGTCGTGGGTTTTTCTGTCCACTGGGTGCTGCATAACTGATGTTCCTCATGGATCAAGTTGACAAACTGTCACGATACTGCGGCAGATACGAGATATATATTTATGATACAGTTTAAATAGAAAAGTGTGTGTGTGTGTGTGTAAATGAAAAGTACAGTAAGACAATATTTGAACTGGGTATAAGGTGTGTGAGACCATGTTGAGTAGCACGTTGAAGCATACAACTTCACACAATAGGGCCCTTTGTTTGAAATGGGGTGAAGAGGATGTGTGTGTGTGTGTGTGTGTGTGTGTGTGTGTGTGTGTGTGTGTGTGTGTGTACGTACATGTATGTGCAACAGCTGCTATTGGTCTACATGGCATCTAATGTTACGTTGGGTTGCATAACACACAACATGAGTGAGACATGTGCTGTTACACACAGACACAGACACAGACACACACAGACACAGACACACAGCCACACAGACACACACACACGCACACACACACACATCTGTTTTACAATACCTGTAAAAAGCTAGTGGCGCTCTAACTTTTAACTGCTGCAGCAGGTTTCAGGAGTTTCAGAATTTTTTTTAATGTGATGTATAAGTGACAAAATGTAACTTGAAGGAGTGGGCACGGTTAAATTTAGAACATTAATCCAGTGTGCAGGAATGTGCTGTAAAATGTATTTATTTAATGGAAACAAACAGCATAGAGCACTGCATGAATTCACAGATGCTTCTTATTGTTTTCATCACAAAACTGGCAAGCGGAGCAGTGAGAGTGTGTCAATAAAACTGTAGCTGTTGTGCAACACCTTACCACATACTGACAGCATGTAGACTGGAAAAGTGACAAAATTTGAGTGTGTAGTGGCAGCGCAGATTTTTTTTTTCCCCCACAACGCTGTGTACGAAGGGGGAACGCAGAAGCCATTCACAGCTGCAAAAAATTTAGATATTGCAGACCGTGGTGAGACAGCTCCAGAAACATCTTTCAGAAGAAAACCAAACATAAATCTTTGGAAAAACAAAGTATCCAGATTGTATAAGTGGTAGCAGCTTCCCAAAGTTGCCCCTTTATTGACTTTTGATGGTAATCAGACACAACTGGATTACCAACTGGGCAAAGTGTTCACTGTGTGTCAGCTGGTTTGTAGTAATTTCACTGAATCTGCATCCACTGATTTTTTTTGGGCCACTTGGGACCAATGCAACAAGCTGTAAAGACAATATTGATATCAATAAAAGTTGTGTTTCTGGCCATGTTGTGAATATAAATGTGGTATTAACTTTCCTTTTAGCTGTGTTCTGGTCTCACTCACTAGGGAAATGTGACTCCTTAGCTGCTGAATGCTCCACTATAGTCTCCAGCTAGTTGCTAACTGTGTCTGTTTAATATCGGGTGCTAGGCATGTAGTGTACATTTAGTTTTTAAAGCTTTTTTACAAAAAAAAAAACGTTGCATGCTGTGGCCAAACATAACCTGATCAAAGCACTGAGAGTTAACTAAAGTAGACTGAGGGCTGGAAAACCAAAAGAATGAGCTGCAAGAATCTAAAGCTAAAAACAGGAGATAATTATCTGTGAGTTTGATACTCCAAGCAACTACTTTCACATTACACATAGTCATTTTTTCCCCACTATTGATTAAAAAAATGTTGCAGTTTTAACGTGGATCCTGCTTTATTTTTCTTACAATTAGACCCTCTCCTAAAAAGGGACCCTTTGTCATAATCTACTTATCATTATGTCAGTACTGCACATGTATGATTCAATTAATGTGTGTCATATACAAGTCGAGGCAGTATTCCAGTATGTTAATGCACGATTAAAAACTACTGCTCCAGGACACCCGCAGCAGGTTAATCCAGCTATGGGTAGATATATATATAATTTACATAAAAACTGTCAATGTGTATGCAGATTAGTACACAGTCAAATGGTTACAAAAGGGGTGTATGTGTTTAATTTTGACACATTTGGGTGTGCCTCCTTCAATCCAAATTTGAACTGCAGCTTAGTATTTTTTTTTAACTTTCCTCAATTTGATATTTTATTATCTTGCCATCCTTGTGAGGAGAGGAACACTGAGGAACACCGAGGAACACCCAGCCTATCCTGTCCGCTTTGCTGTCCTTCACCCTGGCAACGAAAGCGTTAAATGCTGCAGTGGAGGAGGATCCCTGCCCCGCCCACTCTGAGGCTATTTGCATATCGGGCGCGAAGCTGTAGCTCTTTGTTGCCTGCGTGAGCTCAGCCAAAACCCCTCCCACAAAACGCCGCACTGGCGGGAAAAAGCCGGCACCAGCGCTTAAGTCACTGACAATGGACACACACACACACACACACACACACACACACACACACACACACACACACACACACACAGGCTCTTTGTCTCACATACAGTTCACTGCAGAGAGTACACTGCTCCCATGCAATAAAAAATGAACACACATGGCAGTCGGGCTGCATTGTTGCTCCTTTCATTGGCTGGCACACCCATTTCCTGCCTGGGAGCCCAAAAAAAAAAAAAGAAAAGAAAAAAAGGTGAAAACAAGTGGACAGAAGATAAATAAAGAGAAGAGATGAGCAGGATTTAATATGATATGAAGGCAGCTGAGAGGGAGAGAACTGCAGTCATCTAACACACACACACACACACAACGCAAAGTGTATGAGGAGTGAGACAATGCCATTTATGTAGCCCCACCAGACACAATACATCAAGTGTAAGCAGCTTTGGCTAAAATAAGCACATTACTTACAATACGTGACAATACAATGTGTGCTCTGTTTGTGTGTGTGTGTGTGTGTGTGTGTATGTGTGTGTGTGTGAGAGAGAGAGAGAGAGAGAGAGAGAGAGAGAGAGAGAGAGAGAGAGAGAGAGAGAGAGAGAGAGAGAGAGAGAGAGAGAGAGAGAGAGTGGGTGAGTGTGTGCCCTCCTAAGTGTTGCCCTGGGAAAAGAGTTCACTGGGTTGCTGGAAAAACAGGAAGGCATGTCATGCTTTGGATTGGGGAGGGTAGGAGAAGAAGAAGAGAAAAAAAAGTACCGAGCGGCCCCCGCATTACATAACCAGGCAGGAAATATGCAGCAGAGAGAGAGAGAGAGAGAGAGAGAGAGAGAGAGAGAGAGAGAGAGAGAGAGAGAGAGAGAGAGAGAGAGAGAGAGAGAGAGAGAGAGAGAGACAGAGAGAGACAGAGAGAGAGAGAGAGACAGAGAGAGAGAGAGAGAGAGAGAGAGAGAGAGAGAGAGATGCATACACTGCTGCACCTATGACACTTTCCTAGAGGCTTTTCGCATCTAATCACATCTGCTGTACTTCTTCTCCTCATCCCTCTGTCGCTTTTTTTTCTTCCAGGAGCCAGACAAAATGACAAAAAAAGGAGCCCCATGAACTCATTGAACCCCCCCCCCCCCCACCCCCCACTCCACCCAAACACACACATCAATAAATGATGGTCTGCACTTGGCTCTGGATGCATACATCACATCGCATTGAAACGTTATAAAACATCATCTCCAAGTGGGATTAGGCTGCAACACACTCATCATTCATTGTGCAGCTCTGGAGATGTGTATGTGTGTGTGTGTGTGTGTGTAATCCATAATACATATAGATACAAATGCACAGCTGTTACACTTGCGCTGAAGGAACCACAAAACACACCCACACACCAGTGCTCAGGTGGAGACGGAGAGGCCGCAGCCGTGTGTTCCTTATTATATTGATAATGTGAAACATGCAAAAGGCCCCGACGTCTCACATGTGCGCACTAACAAACACAACGCTCCTTTATCTGACTGAGTCACACCTGACAGTGTTATGTTTCTCACTCCGTTACGCAACACCAACTTCTGAATTGTCTTTGTCCTCTTCCTGATAGACCGTAAAACACTGACCCTGAACAGAGGAAACTCGCATGTGGGGAGATTGACACAAACAAACACACATACCACACACACACACACACACACCAAGCTTTAAAAAGATTGCAAATGAGAAAATAAAGTCAGAGTGTACAAATATGAACACGCAGTTTACTCTGTCCTCAATAAAGCTCAATTAAACTCATGCACACAACAGCTGGCAGCCTGATAGATGACTTTGTTCCTCTCTCTTGCCAACAGCGACAAAAAAGAAAAGTTCTCAACATTCTTAACTAAAAAAGAAGTCCTTCGTGTTCCACATGCCTCTGCCCTGCGATAATCAAGACTGTGTGGTGTCTAATATTTTGCCATTGTAGAGGACCGACCTTCTATATGTCTGTAAACATGTTTACGTGCCACACGAGCAGATATTTCTTGCATATAAATCTTATTTTTGGTAGTCAAGTCAACAGTGTCTTGGTCTGCAGCTGCCGCTCTATCTGATTAGCTGCTTGCATGTCTGTTGGCGTGTGTAGGTGCGTGTGAGCGTGTTTTTTGTCTCGCCAGGGCCAGATGGCAGGGAATGTTTAGTCAAATGGGATTAGAGATTAGGATTAAGTGGACTTCAAATTACCTAGACGCACAGTCACTGGATGACACACTACTACAGCAGAGCTCTAAGGCAAGTTCAACAACACGTAGTGTCTGTTCTGCTTTGTTGGGATACTAACTGTGAAAAATCAAGAAAAAAAAAGGCTTTGAGTAGCTCAAAATGTAGCAGTGTGCTTACCAAAAGTTTACTTATTGATGAAACATACAACATTATGCAACAATCTAACTGTAATTTTAATTTGATGATTGATGACGATTAAGATATTTTACCCTTACATACTATTCAGCGTCTAATTTGACCCAGTGTTATATTTCAGACAAGAAAACACAACCTAAAAACTTTCTTTTAGCCATACATTTGATGACTTTTCCTTATATGAGCCAGAATATACAAAAATAGAAATATTTCAACTTTTTAAAAACATTTTTGTCCTAGCTGCTAGTGTTTGACCCATATTTATTTAAAAAAACCCAAAAAACACAATTCAAAAATAGTTAATTCGCATTTAGTTGAAATTGTTATGTAACGTTGGAACAATATATAGTGTGATTGTAAACACTTTTTCTCCATTGACTAAAAATGTAAAAATTGAAGATTACACCCTCTGTGCTCTATTACATATAGAGATATGAGGGGATATTGCAGCCATGCTTGCAGCACTATGCTACTTCAGCATGCTAACATACTCACCAAGTCAACTTACTGATTCAAAGCCGGTCTAAGCTTCACCATGTTCACCAGCTTAGTTTAACCCATAGTAGACTAACATTTGATAACTGGCACTAATTACCATAGTACAACTGAGGCTGATTTCAAATTTAAGATTTTAGATCCCTTCCATTACTACTATTCATCCTATGAGGTACATGAAAGTGTGTACCAAATTTCATGACAATCCATCCCACAGAGACATTTCACAGACAACAAGCGTGAACCTCATGGTAGCGGGAGAGGAAATGACTGAAATCCATTCATCTGGTAGATCTTGAGATATCAGACAGGAAAAGGTAAACCTCTGTGTTTCTGGTGTTACAACAGAGTTAAGGAGCATCAGATTTATGTGGAAACTTCTTCTGGGCACAGCGCTTGTCTGTAACACATTTAATAGTAATGATCCCAACATTGCTATCATTGCTAAAAATGCCCATCATACATGATACCTTCAAATCATTTGTTGTGTTTAACTTGCACTCCAAAACTTAATATTTCATTTACATTTTCTTGATTAATGACTAAAACGATTAATCATTTATCAAAACCGATGGTGACTAATTATCTGTTGACTGATCATTTCAGCACTAAATCAAACAAACAATATCACGAATCCACCACGATAAGAGATGAAGTGATATCCCTCAGGCTAATGTCAAAGTGGCGTACAGAAAAACAGATTAATCATCATCATCATCAATTTTTAACGTGCGTTGAATCAGTAGAAGCGGTAAAGTCAGAACCAGAGGCCAGGAATCCATGAGCAAACAGGCCAGACACAGACAACAAGCAGCTATAGGCTGCTGCAGCACGTGTTACATAAGTCAGCCTGCAGTTTCCCCCACTATGGGCCTCATGTATAGGACAGTGTGTGCTCTGTGAACATATACAGCTAACTGAGCTACTATCGGGCAGGAATGGACTGAGAGGGAGGGAGAGGGAGGGAGAGAGACAGAGAGACAGAGAGAGAGAGACAGAGAGAGAGAGAGAGACAGAAATGGAGCGCTGAATTATTGTGCGGTTCGCTGACTGATGCAACTATACATACAAACAAACACACACAGAGCAGCACTAAGCCTGCTCAAACAGCAACCGTCATCAAATCAAATATTCAAGTAAAGCAGAAAACTTGACTTTAAAGAGCACTTATTTGTGTGTGTGTGTGTGTGTGTGTGTGTGAGACTATAGTTGCAGGTTTCTCATTTCAAAGCTGGTGTGGTGCCTCTCTATGCTCACTGTCTACAGCTAATGAGTTCACTCAGTGCATGTACACGCATATGTGTGTGTGTGTGTGTGCGTGTCCAGTAGATGATCCACTGCATCGCAGTTCGTAAATCACTAATTAGCCTTGTGACTGTGGACGTTGCCCTAGTTCTCCACTTCTGTGAATGTGTGTATGCAAGGTTTAAGGGGATGAAGCCTTATGTCATTGCATTGCGCAAGCTTTTCTTCTTCTCCTTCTTCAAATGTGATGTGATTCAGCAGTGCCTGGAGGTGTCAGGGCCAGACAAGCCGGGGCACTCGAGATAAGAACATACCGCACATTAAGTTGGCTAAGAAAATGTGAAGTATTTACAAGCACATGAGTTGATTGATTCTGTATTTTTTCTCCTCATTTGAAAATCTTTCTCAGTGTTTCTGTTTTTTATAATTACAGAAAGGAGAGAGGCAAAAAAACATCACTGAAAGGAAAAGAAAACAAAGCAATTATATGTCTGATTTTTTAAAAAAAAGAAAAGAAGTACAACAGAAGAAAAAAGAAAAACAAATCATCCAGGCAAAAAAAAGTGTTACAAAAACCAGACACTAGTTGCACAGTGACCTTACGTTAACAGTGTGACTCCCAATATAACCCATACTGTATGGTAAGCTCCCAGTAAGCTTGAGGCCTGACCCAGTTTGGAAATGTGGGACACTCTCTCTCTCTCACACACACACACACACACACACACACACACACACACACACACACACACACACACACACACACACACACACACACACACACACACACACACACACACACACACACACACACACACACACACACACACACACACACACACACACACACACACATTTCCAGCTATTATATAGCTGGAAATATTTTTAGTCATGTGGATGAGGTCAAATAGTGGGAGCCTGTGAACCAAGCTCATGTTGAGTGAATATGTCTCACTCTCAGGCTGAACATTTAAAGAAAAGAAGATGATGGAGTGTTAGTTGGGAACAATTGCGCGATTGGTAAGAAGGAGGGGTGAGTGAGAAAAAGTGTCAGATGAGGAGAGAGAAAGAGAGAGCCAAAAGAGGCCTTTGGAGTGTTGCCAGGTATTGTGCAAGTGGCTTTACAGCAGGCAGGCAGGCACACCTTGGCTTTCAAAGGGGTACAACACACCACTAGATAAACAAAGACCTGCAATCACTGCTGCGAAAACACTCTCTCTCCTCGCAGCCTGACCTGCTGACATCTATTGTTTTCCCATCCCAGTTTGGATAAAAACCATGCCCACTTCCATATGACGGAAGCTTCGGCGGCTGTGCTCCATGGAAACCAAGTTTACGTAGGTCCCATGGGTGAATTCACTTTTTATCAGACCCCAAATGAGACAAGAATTAGCTGGGTAGTGTGCTACTTCCTAGCTGTGGAATGCAGGCACTTCAAAGTAGTAATGTTAACTTATTGTCATGGCGGCAACTTGAAGGGACGTGATAAAATCATTGTTTTGATGAAGACTGGCTGGGAGGGTTTATGTGCCCGTCTTGTACCTTGTACCACATCTGTTGTTTCAAAGGGTGCGCTCCCCCTACTTAAGAGATTCAAATCTTTAATTGATTAACATTTTAATACGGTTCATGTAATATATCGATGGTTCAAGTTTTCAAAGTCCATCAACTCCATGATTACTGTTTATGGATGTGTTGTTACAAAATCCCTCTGCATTGTGCCAGGTTGTTATGAAATCTGTTTTCAGGTCATTCCAAGTTAATATGATCATTAACTTGTTATTGTTCTCAGATCACTGTCACTATTTTGTTGGATTTTCTCAGGACATTTTTGCATGTTTTGTATTTTCAGGATCCAGGATTGTGATTGTGCTGCACCAGAAAAGGTCTTCAAAAACCTCAATGTTTAGAAATGTGGACTTTTACTAAACACTGTGCTGCATGTGTTATAATCCACCAGGGCTGTGCTAGCAAAGCTGACTGACTGTGGACAGAGAAGCCTGGAGAAAGATTTGCATTAGAAATGATTACTTGTATAGACAATAAAGTTTATCTGTTGTATGCTGATGTGATGGCAGTAATGTAGGAGTTTGTTTTTGTACATTTGTTCCTTGTAATACATTTGTGTGTGAGCGCGGTCTCCACAGGAACCCAACTGTCAAGGTTGCCATCATACAGGAGTGGGCGTGGTTTCATTTGAACTGGATTGTCATTGTCAAGCAAAGCAGGAAACAAATTTAACGGAGAATAAAAGAAGGTGGCAGCAAGGAAACAGTGTGCAATATTGAATGCTGTGTAAGCATAAAGATAAAAGCACTGCTGGTGTCATGTTTCCAATTTTGTGTATTTTTAGTTTTTACTTCGGTGACAAAAGCACATTGTCCTCCACAGGCTGAGAAATGGACATCTTTTGGTTTATTGGACATTTTCAGCTCAAGTTAAAGGTGCATAGTGATTTAACAGGAGACAAGAAACTTAAATCCTACTATACTTACTCACTCTTCTGTAGATTTTCAGCAAGCAGCAACAATAAACCTTAATTTAAAGGCACATTCTGCAAAAATTAGAAAAATAAACCTTTTTCTTACAATTGAACTTAGCTTTTCAGGTAGTAACAGAAAACACTCTGAAAAAAAACAACTGATATCTTTACATGCACACACCACAAAATATACAATTTTTCATTTAGAGCTGCTTATGCTGGAATTGTAAAGATCATCAATATCTCTACTCCAACCAAATGAACCATTTCAAAAATTCCATACTCTGAGCCCATGAGAGTGTGAAATGTTTGCTGTATATAAAAAATCATCAGCAGGATCAACAAGAAAGGTTCCATATGGTTCTATAGGAAGCAAGAAAATATCCACTTCTTAAAGCAGAGATGTGGTGGGAACCTTAATGATGATGCATGTAGTCCACAGTCAGTGCAGCGGTCACAATGTCACAGGTACTTCCTTGTGTGTTGCCTTTGTGTCTTGTGAGGACTCCTGAGAGGTTTGGCTGCAGTCCGGGGCAACAGCATCGCAGGCGTCCTTTGAGAGGCTCTCTGCGGTCTCTGCATCGGAGGCGGGAGGTGCAGCGGGACTCTGGGAGCGGTCGCAGGGCGGATTAAGCTTCCTCCTTTTCCTCACATGAAAGTGATGCTTCTTGGAGTTCAGGTGAGCTGAGGGGTAAAGAGGGTAATCACAGAGGACACTGCTGAGACGCCGGATATGTCTGCAATGTACAACACGCTGCACGAGCTCAGTGATACTCTGACCATCAATGAAAATAAGGCGTGGTCGTGTCTAAACTCAAGTTGTTTGTATGGTTTTTTTTTTACCCATTTTTATTGTGTTTTTATAACAGCGTGAGGAATACATGAGACAAGTGGATTACTGTCACTTTTACAGGGTTTAAATTCTTCCTCCATTCAAAAATGTGATGCTGAATTTCTATAAAAATATTTCTATTAATAAAGGTAGAAGGAGTAGATTAGAACAGATCATTTTAAGGATTTTAATAAGGTAATTGGACTTTTTTGTGTAAACTCAAAATCAGACACATTATTATCCTGAGCAGTGTATTTAAAAAAAAAAAAATCATTATAAGCACCATTCATTTCACATGGTTTGTATATGATGTGGATCAACAGCCTCACCTGTCCATTCCAGATCCCCGATGATCACTTTGTCGCACAGATCACACGTATGGTAGCTCCGCTTGTTTCCATGCTTCGCCCCCTCTACTTTGATTGGTGCAATGGCCGGCTCTTCACCCTTATTGTTCAGTCAGAGAGTTTGTAGTTAAAGGCTAAATTGAGTGTTGTTCACTCAATCACCATTTCATTTGTAGTAAATATTAGTAGTTTATTCTTTCTATTTACATTTAGAAGAATTTTGCATACATTTCACACTCAGACTTTGGTCACTCAAACAAATCAGCAGACAGTAAATATAGTGGACTACAGAGTGATTATGGACACAGCAGCTCTGGACTCTGGAGCAGGATATAAAAGCAACATGAAGCAAAACTAGAGGCAGGTTAGAAAGGAAAGGGTAGGAGAATATAATACAGTAAGAAGGAGGAGGCGGAAGACAGGATGCAGGAAAGGGAAGTATAAAATTAAAGAAAAGGAAAGAAAGAAGGAAGGGGATGTAAATGGAGAAAGGACAGAGAGGATAGCTAGATGTGGCAGAATAGGACACAAGGAGCAAAGAAAATAAAGAAAGTGTGTCGAAAGCAGAAAGGAAGAAAACAGGAAAAGGTAAGTAAAGTGATGTGGAGAGGAAGAAGAAAAAGTAAAGGAGCTAGAAAAGCAGAAATAAACCATGCGATCAAGGAAGGCAACCAATTAGGATGTGTGGAGAAGGGACCGAATGACAGCAAATGAAGCAACTAAAGTGATGGAAGGAAGGGGGGAAAAAAAGCAAAGAGAAGGAAAACAACACCATAAAAATAATCAATTTATTTTTTTTAAAAGTCAGCAAGCGGAAAGGGCAAAAGGACAAAAAGGTAGTAAAAGAAGGGAAGAAGGCAACCGGGGCCCCACCTTACTGAGACTGTCCAGTATCTGCAGTGCAGGGTTCAGCACCATCTCCTCCCACTTCGACAAGTCTGTCACATTCAAGCCATAGACCGCTGGCATGTTGTCTCCTGCTCCTACACACATACACACACACACACACACACACACACACAGAGTTAACAAACATGTATTTTACAAGGCCAACACAAACTGCCAATAAACATAATGCTTTTTCAAGGCCGATACAGCGTTGCTTTATAGTGTATTTGAGTTAAGGTCTTTCCATCCCATTAGACATCCAGCACACTGATTGATTTTGCATTCAAAGTGTCATTTAAAAAAAAACTGCATCGTATGAATAATATTAAAAGGGTGTGACGCTGATATAAATGTATGATATATTGATGTAAAGACTGCGTTGCAAATGATCCTGCATGTAATAAAAAATGTAAAAAAAAAAAAAACATGCTGCAGAGTGAGTGACGGTGTATCTGAGTGGCTGATATGGAGTTGAGTGTGCATCCAGTGCATACTGGGAAATTTACACGAGCAGTGATGTACTGGAGCCACACCCTGAAGCTCTGTCAACCTGCTGACTCACACTGGCTCGATAATGTTTCTCCCCTCCTTCCTTCTTTCCTTCCTCCCACCCCTCTCTCTCTCTTTCTCGCCATCAGTCTCGCTTCAGCTTTCACCCGCTCTCTTTCTCTCTCTCTCTCTCTCTCTCTCTGTCTAACTGTTCCACCCCCGTGTTTCTATTTTGCATCAGTCAGCAGTCTCCGGGCCAGGCCTCAGCACTAAACAGCATCACCATACCCTGCCTGGCTGGTCTGTCTATCTGTTCGTCTATCTGCTGCCTGTCTGCATCCAGAGCCACTGCCCTGCATTGATTGAAAGCACACAGATACACAGCAAATCAACGTGTGGGCAACTTGTAGAAAAAGTGAGTTTTAATAACTGCAACCATACATAAACCTAGTTACAATTTAAGCAGGTTGTACATGTTACATGTGTTGAATTTAGAGATTCATTATTATAAACAAAATACAACACAACAAAAAAAGGATAAGAGTGAAATATAAATGAGCTATATTAAATCATTTAAAGGACAAAAACAAACAGTGTGCTTTGAAAATTCACAGGAGGCACAAAGTTGCCGCCTGGTGCAGTTTTTGCATACAATATCTTACTGTTACCGCACACACACTCATGTAAATGAATCCCATTAACCTGTAAGGCACAGTTAGCCAACTCAATTATGGCTTAATCCTTTCCACACAGAGGCTGAACTGTGGCATTGATGATGACAGACAGGAGTTAGGAACTCTGCTGGGAAGCGTCTGGGACTCCATTATTACAGAGGAATACAGAGTGTCTACTGTAAAACTGGTCATCTGTACAACTAACTGTGTTGTCTCTGTCAGAGGACAAGGACGGGGAACAATGCGAGTCTTCACTCAGACTACGCTTGAAAAGACACAAACATAAACTTGCATTAACTGTATTTGTATTGGCCACTTGTGTGCAGCAGAAACAATTTAGGAACACAGCGCTAACATATCGTAAGCTTTTGAAAGGATATGACGAGTTTGTTAGCAAGCAGTTGCCTGTTTGCATGTCTGACAGTTACAGAGCAACAATAGCTTTCATTTTGAGATATGTTTCTGTCGATTTGGTGAATAAAAGTCCAATATTCACTCTCTATTAGCTCTGTTTTTGTTATCCACCAACTCCTGTGGGAAATATCTGACTATTTAGCAGCTAAATGCTCCACTAGCTAGTAGCTAACTGTGTCTGTTAGCCATTTGGTGATAAGCAGTTGGCAAGCAGTTGATTTTTAGAGCTTGTTGAGCGTTGAAAGTGAACCAAAACAGTAAAGTTTGGGCCCACACAGCTTAACAACCCGCTATAAAGCTATATAAAGCCAGGGGGGGCCACAGAGTTAAATGATAATTCTCTGTAGCTTCTCTTCTGACTTTACAAATTAGCATTCTTGCCAACAGCGAGGTGAGAAGATCGATACCCCTCCATCAATCTTCTCACCTAACACTCAGCAAGAAAGCGAGTAAGCATATTAGCGAAACTAATTCTTTAAGTTTGGGAGTTTGGTTCTTGGCCCAATCCACAGTTCAACTCCTTCTGATACAAATTTGCATATTGTTGATTGAATTTACCGTCAGCCACTTAAACACCATTTCACATCAGGGCCAGCTGTGTTTAATTGAACAGCTGACAGTGGGCTTACTGTTACTGAAGCAAAATAAACACAATAACCCTTAATGGTAACTACAAAGCACCCCTGCACCTGCATCACTTGGCTTCACATAGTGTTTGGGGACAGTTTTTTTCTGTTGTGTACACCATTTAGCATACAGCCAGAGAGTAGGTCAATATGTGTGTTGTGTGAGTCCTTTTTTCCTTTTCTTTTTTTAAAACAGTAGTGACTTGTAATTAAAGCCTCGGGTTTCACTGGCATTGCCACTGTGTGTGTGTGTGTGTGTGTGAGAGGGGAAATCTTTTGTGTCAGTGGCACAATAGCAGGCAGGTGGTTGCGGCGAGCGTCAGCTGGCATACCTATACCAGATGCCGGGTTGGAGCTCTCCCTTAAGTGCTCTAAAAATACTTCACCTTGTCGCCGTGCCGTGCCCTCATGTTACCGCTAACTCTCATCTTACTTTTTCTCTTTCATCTCCTCCAACATCCCCTCCCCTTCCTCAACTCCCTTTTTGCGATCCCCGACCTCCCGCTGGGACAAGTGTTGGGGTGGTAAATAAAGGGGAGATACTGTATGGTGGGTTGCCAGATGCTGTGTCGCCACCCCAACCCCCGTCCACACACAAACACAAACACACACACACACACACACACACACACACAATTCTTGTTTAGGATCTGGTGAAATTCAACTCTGCTAATCCACTCTGTAGAGAATGAAGGGTTGATAAGAAATGAAGAAAAGGACAAAGAGCGGGGTGGTTGACACACACACACACACACACGGACAAGCACACACACACACACACACACACACACACAAACACGGACACACGGACACACACACGGACACACACACACACACACACATGGACAAGCACGCACACACACACACACAAACACTGTAAGCTTTCAAGCACACAGGGGAGCTCACTTTGCCAACAAGAAAGAGCATCTCCTGTCGCCCGGCAGCTGCTTGCCAGTGTTGAGAGAGAGTGTGAGAGTGTGTGTGTCTGTGTTGAAACAGTAGTCCACCTGTTGCAACAGGCAAGGAGTCATTTGTTGCGTTATCCCTGTGTTTGCTGAGTGAGGATGTATGCCTGTGTGTGTGTGTGTGTGTGTGTGCTCTGCTATAAAAACTCCACTAGCAGCCCCGGCGCAGCGGCCCAGCTGTGCTCCTTTGGCCGTCGTCCACACCGGAGCGCGACAGCTGCCTCCATTCACTCAACAGCCTCCTTCCTCTTTGCTACAGTTCCTCTTCCTCTTTTTGTCTCCCTCACCTTCTTTCTTTGTTGATGATTCATGTTTGACATTTCTAGAGCAGGTTAACAGTCTTGGTCGAGGATATTTCTGTAGATATGACCACAGAGGATTTAAAAAAAAAAAAAAAATCAGGTGTAGAATTTGTAATACTGTTCTTGTACCTTTTGACATGAGTAAAATTGGCCAGTTATGACTGAAGACACCGGTCACCTTATTCATTATCTGTACTGTCACTCCTCACCCCCCTTCTCTGTAGTTTCTTTTCCTTTGTACCAGCTCTATCAGTCATATGTGTGTTTTTTATATCCCAGTGGTTATGACGCACACTAGAACTGCAATGTCTGGTTTGATTACAGCTGGGCATCTCTCTCTCTCTCTCTCTCTCTCTCTCTCTCTCTCTCTCTTGCTCTCTCTCTCTCCTTTGTGGTCTAGAGTCTGTATCTTCATGTCAACTGCCTTATTAAATGTGCAGGTTTTGAGCAAATCTTTGTAATTCCAGCAAAATAGAAATCACTGCGTGTTACCATTAACTACTACAATCTTACATATTTATTCACATTGAATTTCATGTTTTTCTAATGCTTTCTAATAAAAATGGAAGCCTGTAAAACTCATGACATGATTGTGAGAAGGAGCAGAAGCAGATGATTCAATGTCAAGGTGCATTAAAAAAAATGTGTTTCAATCAACCTGCATCAATTAGAGAAGCGAAATTCAGTATAACAGTATATAAACATTTAATAATAATAATAATTTATAACACTATATTATAGTTGACAGCAAAGCACATTTTTAAGTGTTTAATAATGTACATCAGCTCATTATATCCTATAAAGGGCTTATTTAACATAATTAAAGCTGTTTTTCTAATGTGGTCATTCATTATCTGTTTATATACCAGCATCAGGTTATGAATACATATATACAGCACACCTTATAACTGGTATATAAATAATAATAAACCCTTATATCTACTAACAACTGCATTATAGTGTGTTGAAACCTCTACTACTATTACTAAAAAGCTAAAAAGTGCCACTGTCATTCTTAAAGCAACTTAAAAATGTTGTGAGCTATTTTAGTACAAGTTGACTTCTCTTATTTTTGAATCTTGGGGGTTTCCACTCAAGTTTATTTATATTTTCAGCATTATTTCTTGTATGTATCAAATAGTAACAGTGTCACCAGGATGTCCCTTCATTCAGGTATATTTTTACACACATATTGAAATCCACTCTTCCTGTATCCAGGTTCCAGCAGCTGTACTACAAGGAGATGGAAATGCATCCACTCTCTCCTTTGAACCCTCTATGTCATTCTCATCTTCTCTCTCCTGTCTGTCTCCAGAGTGGAGGTGACACAGAGGTCTCTGAGGCGACAACAACCCCAGCCCCCAGCTTGGCATTTGTACGTGTGTATGTGTGTGAGTGTGTGCACGTACATGAAAGCGGCGTACTCCCTAGAAAGAAAAGGGTGTAAACTCGCCTCACAGCTGTTGCCCCAGCTGGATCAGATTACCTCCACTCTCCATGTGTCGTCCCTCTTTCGCTCTCTACGTCTATCCTTTTACTTACTCGCTTGCTCTTGGGACTGAGAGATACCTACACCCCTGTTACTTAACACTCACGAGGCCTCGCCAAAACTACACCTGCGTATCCTGGTTACAGGTGGAGTGTGCGTGTGCATGCAAGTCTCCAAGGAATTAACAAAAACAAAAACTCTGAGGGCATTGGGACTTTCTGCCTAAGAGTTGGCACTTATTAACATTAATATAACCTCCAATTACCATTTTTCTTTACGGGTAATTAAGTCCACTAATTAAACATTCCCATACAACTACACACATGCACAGCCTATATGCCCACGCCCACATACAGACGTGCTAAAGGCAAAATAAATTAAGCTTAATTTAATTTGAGCTGGGTGACCTGGTGTTTAAATCCCCACAGCAACCAAAGCCGAGTCGATCAAGAGGCACGTATCTCTCTGAAAAGTATTTAAGACACTATGCCTACCTGCTCACACTCTCACAGTGTCTCCATATAGCACATCCTGCTAAATGCTTCAAGTGTGAGCTGAAAAAAAGGGGCTTAAAATGTGTGTGATTCTGCCTCTAGCTGTATATTTACATGTCCACATCAACATTCAGGTCACTATGGAGCTTCTCTAACCTACTTCATTGCGTCTGCCTGGCCTATCATTCGCAATTCTTCTTTCCCTTTGACCCACTAGTCTCTTATATGCTCGGGTTGGTCTGCGTAGCCCCCGCTGACCCCGCTGCCCGAGTTTTGTGTGGTCGGGGCAAATTCCCGGCAGCTCTGTAATGCTTTAAGAGATTAGCCTGCTCAGCTGAGGCCTGCTGGTATCTGTGTGTGTGCGTGCCGGGCTCAGACCAAACAGAAAAAGAGGTCAGCAGTCACAGCAAGAGAGGGCGGCGAGGAGAGACGGTGCAGGACAGTAAGATGGGATGAAGTGGATTAAAGAGCAAGAACTTGGGTTAGGAAAGACCGTGGCCGTGAGCTTGGTTTCAATGTGCTCAATAAATTTTTATTCCCTTTTTTTTTTAGGGCATACACACTCTGGCATGAATAACACAGGAAAGGAATGTGAGCCTCTTACAGCTTTCTAAAAAAAAAAAAAAAGAATCAGATTGAACAGAAATCGTCCTAAAAACTCATAGTTCACGACAGTAGCTGCAGGGATTTTCTACTTCTTGTGTTTACTTTCAATCTCTGAGTGTTTGAGAAGATTTCTGTGAAACTGAAGTTCTTCGGAAAGCTGTAACAGGTTTGTGCTTCTTATCCTGATTGATATTGGTTTTTCCAGAGTACACATTTCTAAATCTCTACAACAGAGGAGATAAGTCAACTGGACACTTTCATAGTACCTTAGGTGAAGTGTCGGCAATGAAATATAAAGTTTGAGACTTTTAACACTTGGGAGAGTTGATCTCATCTGCTGCAACCTTCGCTGCGAGGACTGATGCTGCAAATTGTTCTCAACAGAGTCTCCAAGAGAGGTTGCGGACAACTTCGGACAAATACTGCATGTTAAAAAGTGCAATCACACAGATAAACACACATACACATGTGATGAAGACCATATGGTGTGTGCAGCGGGCAGGCAGGCGGTCAGAAAGAGGGGTATTGAGGTTTAGGGCCTGGCGTAGCCTAAGCCACTTGGGCCTAACAGGATTAGGAGGCTGGGTTACTGCAGGGCACGCAGCCGGTGGGACGCAGAGGCCAGGTTTCCGTTTGGGACGCAGGAATACACTCAGCCTTTATAAACATTTTAAAATACATTTGACTTCCACGGGTTGTGACAAGGGTGGGAAATCACCACCTGGCGAACCTGGGCTGATTTTGGCTGCGGTGGGTGTGTTTCTCCATTCTGCTGTGCCAGCCACTCTGGCAGGTAACCAACCGCTATAGTTCATCTCTATGCATTTAGTGTCACGGGGGACTTAGTGCTGGAAAAAAAAGGAGCATTCAGGGGTCCAAGCTGCAGGTGTAAACCAGGGATAGATTTTGAAACTTTATCCCCTTTCTTACGTCACAGCAGCTCACACACGCTGCATAAAATCCAATCCAATTTTGTGCTGGTGAATAAATGAATTTGATATTCACAATTTAAATATGCAGCACTACCAAATGCTCGTTTTTTTTTTTTTTTTCAAAAAGGACGAGTACACATGCTTTTAAAGCAGCGTGCCATTTCGAGTGTGGTAGCTTGTGTAGCTATAAATGAAACCACTAAAGGAATAGTTTGACATTTTGAGATTTGCTTTTTGCAGAGATTTAGATGAGAAGATTGAGATAAGAGAGTGCTATCAATCTTCTCATCTAACTCTCAGCGAGAAAGCTGATGAGTGTACTTCTCAAAATGTCAAACTTTAAAAAGGTATGTAAATATTAAATCCGCCTTAGATGTTTGGCACAGTGTGGCTCCCTAGGATGAAATAAAACATGAACCGCTCCATTGTCAAACAAACAGACCAACCAAAAAAGGTGCGGCGGCCCATAAAAAAATAAACGACCTCAAATATTGCTGAGAAAAGTGTTCTGATGTTTTCATTTGTTGGAGAATTGTGAAGAAAACATTTGACATAAATGAACAAACACTCACACACACACACACACACACACTAGACTACACTACACTAGACTACACTCTGTGTCCTGGATAAACAACACAATGCGATGGCTGAGAGGCTTATTGTGCATCTAATGGAGTGTGCGAATCTCCTCTTGTTAAAGGAAGTGCTGATTGCTGAGGAACAACCAACCAATACACACACACACACACACACACACACACATACATACAGACACAAGGTGGGTGAAGAGTACTTACGTTTAAGGAAGCGGTTACGGACCCATTTATTCTGTTTGCGGGCGTACCGCCTCGTTGCGGTCTTCAAAGCTTCTATACCTGAAGACAGTTAAAAGGAGTCTGTCAAAGATGAAGGGTGGACAGAAGAAAAAAAATATCTTTAAATAGATTCTTGTGGTTGATCGGTCAACTGGTGCATCGAAATCCAGCTTTGTGACTCTGATCAGGTGATTCTCTGACCTTTTTCTCTGAGGAGGTCTTTCTCCTGCTGGGTACTGCTTTCAGGAGCGGTTAGGTAGTCATGAAACTCCTTAAACCCAATCGACTGGAAAATCCCGTGTTGATAGTCCTGACTGAGAGGAGAGGAGAGGAGATGAGATGAGAGGAAAGTGGAGGAAAGGAAAGGGAAGAAAAGGAAAGGAGAGGAGAGAGAGAGAGAGAGGAAGAAAAGAAATATTATCCATCAATAAAATAAAGTTTCCGTCTCCCGCTTGACATTTCCAGACACCCGATGGTGAGTAATTTCACCTTTTCCTCCTCCTCCATCTCTCTTTCCCTCCCTGAACAAAGAATATCAGTCTGAGCAGATGTGAGGCCCTTCAGGGGACAGAGTGACAGGATGACATTAAAAAACTGAATGGCACTAGCAGAGGGATCCAGGGGTGCTGAAACTCGGTAGCTCGACCACAGTGACACAAGGTTGAAGCACAGGCCTGCTGGTTACCTCGCCACACAGCAGAGAGAGACCATTATACTCTGATATCATCAATAATCAGACCATATCAGCCCAGTTAGAGCGGAGCTGCCTGTTCAAACCCACGCTGAACTTTTCAGATGTTTGTAATCGCTCCGCAGTTGGTTCGCGTGCCAAGTTCAATGACCTGAAACTTTTCAGAATCTGCCGTGATTGCAAAAATAGTAGAGGTCAGGTGTGGTGGCAATTTACTCTCTGCCACTGCAAGAAACATTTTTCCCTCCCGTCTTATCAAGTCTCCAGATGTTTAAACTTAAAAAGGTGAAAACTCACTTTGTGTTTGGTCCAAACACAGCATCACAACACAAATCTACCATCTGTATCTGTTTATTTCACAAAAAGTATCTGTATTCAGATGTTTACCTGAATTGTGAGTGTATACCAAATGCTGTTAGGGATCGTCTGTGCTGCATTCAAAATAAGAGCTCAACATGTTTAACCATGTGCCTAAACTAATCAAATAATAAAAAAGGATGTTGTGAAAATAATGGGAGGAAGCCCAAATGAATGTAAGGTTGGTCCGATGTATTTTTGATTTAACAAATGAGAAAGCTATTGGAAAAAAACATGACATAATAGTACATTAGGTCATTATGAGCCACATTGTATAATTTCTTCTGGAAATGTAGGTGAGATATGAGTTGGGAGGTCCTGATGAGAATAAAGTTAGTTTGAAGCTTTCATGAAAAAATAAAAAAACTTATTGACAAAAAATACATAACCTCTCTTGGTGAGCACTTTAAGTCAGTCTCCAACTCTACAGTTTCTGTCTACTGCCAAAATGTGCACATTGGCACACTTGAATGAAAGAGGTAAAACTGTGCATTAGTCAAGTATATTACTGCAATATTTGAGATGCTGTCTGAGCACATTATCTGTTTTTATACAAATAATGCTTTCATATTCATATCTAAACTTAATACAAAAAGTACAATTTCACTGCAGTTTTAAACCATGGTGTCATGAGCCTAAGAAAATATCAGTTGTTGATGCTATTTAAAATTTCTCCATTTAATATTAATGAATTCACCACCGCTCAATGATCTGCAAGTTTATGATCGTTCTTAATTGTTATGGTTTTTTATTCTGTCATAATCAGATGAGCAAATATGCAAAAAAAACCTATTTAGACCCAACGAGAAAGAGAAATGGATGAGATGCATTTTTCGCAGATGGTTTAAAATGAATTTTTAATAATTTTCAGATCACTCTGAACAACAAAAATATCTTTTTTTTCTTTTTTCTTTTTAAACATCCTTTTTTGACTCTTTGCACTTTAAGTCTCTTTTTAAATACATTGCACAAACAAACATTTTTATTCAAACTATTTGCTGTAACTTAAACACTTGTAACAGAAAGAAGGAGAGGAAATAACAAAAATAAATCTGGCTAGTCGGGCAGAGACAGAAATTTGAGAGTAGCGACAGAGCACAGGAAATGTAGAGTCAATGGAGGGAGAAAAAGAAAGACGGAGGGAGGAAGAGAGGAAGGGAGGGAGGGAGAGATTTGACCTTGATGTCTGGCCACAGCAGCCAGCCGGGGATGGAGACATAAGGGTAAAGGAGAGACAGACAGACAGAGAAAGGTGGTGGGATGGGTGGAGGGGGGAGTAAAGTGCTCGGGTGATCAGATTGCTGAGAGGGCAATAGTGGCAGAGATGGAGGGAGAGGGAAAGAGAGTGAGAGAGAGAGAGAAAGAAAGAGAGAGAAAGGGGGGGGGCAGGGAGGATGAAGTGGGGAAGGTGGAGGCTGTCGGCTCAGAAGGAGAGATGGGGTGATGGGGTGATAAAAGAAAGGAGGGACGAAAGAAGGGAATTGGCAGCTTCCTGGGCATCGTTCCACCGATGCATCAACTCCCCGCAGCCACACCCCAACACACACACACACACACACACACACACACACACACGCGCACACACACAATATCAATATCTGCTGCCAGGAGACCCACACAGCAGTACATGTTCACATATCTGCTTCAGCTGTTAGTGAAACCAACATACATGTTGATACATCTTTCATGTCACATACAGTACATATTTTAACAGGAGACATTTTTATTCATAATAAAATCCTGCATTTAAAAAATACCACATCACTACACTCCATTAAAAAGGAGAAGAAAGTTCAACACTTACTAAAATCTGACGCTATTCATTTCTTATATTGCACCATATGGTGAGTAGGTAGCTGCTGGGACTCAAATCTGCTAGAGATAATGGAGCGTTTATTCCTTCCCAAGAATTTGCTTGTTGTTAAAAGTTTAAAAAAATAAATAATGCTTGCTGAATCAATTGATGTGTGCTTCTAAGTGGAAATGTCAATCATGGCATTTTCCATCCCGACCGCGAGAGAGGTGATTCAAGGACGGCAGCCGAGATCCGTTAACCGACAAGTCCTCCACTGGTGCTGCACACAAAGTGCACCAGAAAGTAAGTACAGTTTGAATTGTAGCAAATACTGATGAATAAATAATAATAATTGATCATAAATCTGTTTAATATCTCTAATCTAGTAGCCGATGACACATTTTTCATTTTTTTAAACTCCCATATCATTATCTGTATTTTATCCTGACAGTGTATCCACAACCACAAACTCATATGGAGAAACAAGGGTGTGGCTCATACACATGGAAACAAGCACAAGACAACAGCAAACATGTTCCATCCTAACAACTAAATCTATTACTGTGTGGCCGGAAAACATGGAATTCATGAAGATTCGGTGAATAAATAACCGAGCAAAATTAATCCAAACTGTCACAGCCCACATCAAAATGAGGCACAAGGTGTCTTTACGCATTCGACCACAAGATTTCTTTTAGCTTGTTTTGGCATTCACAGTAGGAAGTGAGCTAGTTTTGGCACAAGCACAACGATGATTGATACTTAAGAGCCACCCCTTACAAAAACCAGTTCGAACAGTCTAAAAATCTTTGAAATTCCAGATATGACTGATTCAGAGGAACACTATCAAAAGTGGCAGCCCTATTAGTATCAGAGAGGAAACAGCCACTATAATCAGCACAGGAGGGTGTTGTTAAATGTTTTAAACCACATTGAGAAACATTGATAAAATGACCCTGCCTGTGGATGGTGGTAACCCCGGGACACCAACGCACACAAAACCACTCACAGCACATGAAACAGTGGCTCCATACCACTGAAAAAGGGATGTAGGACCAGTAAGCTATGGGTCACATGATAGCTGTTAAGAGAATGTTGGGGATACATTTGTATATGTGTGAAAAACGTAATCATATTACAACAGACACATCACTCCATACTCATTTGCTCCAGAACCGCCAGGATGTTCATTCAATGTGGCGGAAAATTCTGCAGCGCTGAGTTAAAAAGCACCAATTACTGCAATCCCTCGGTAGTGCTTACGTCGTATGGAGAGGGCTTATCTCTGCAATTATTAATAATCTCTAGACATCCTAAAGAAATATCAGCCCCATCTGAGTTAAACTAGCAACAGTGTGGGCTGTTTCTAAATTGGTCCTGTGGGCCTTTGGGAAACGACAGAATACAGAGTGACCTGTCAAACCGGGAAGAGGAAATAAATAACTGGATGGCTGCTTGGCCGAGTTTACTAGACTCCCGTCGTCCTGGTTACAAGAAAGAGAGGAGTTAACTCTGGGCTCAGACTGAATGTCTGGATCATTAATTTAGCTGGGAGGATGAGAATGGGATTTTGAACTTGTTGCACGGATACTGAACCCGAAGACCACCTCTTAAGAGCTTGATAGCAATGACTACAGGGAAAAAAGGGGTATGACATAGGTTTTTGGATGCTAAAATATACTCAAAATATGTATTTGATAAGCTGAATTTTCATAGGCTTTGAGGTGAAAAAGGGGGGGAAATAATTGCTTGAGACAGAAGCTTCATGTAGCATTCCAGTATTTTTTGGCTTAATGAGGGCAGGATAACGCAACATCTCCCCATGAGACTCAACAAATTATCTATTTAATGTAATCCCTCCATCATGTAGTATTTCTTCTGACATGACTGCCAATCAAGATTATAAAATCTTGCGACAAAACAACAGTTTAAAAGATAAAATCTGAAACAATGATAACACTTGGCAGCCCTAAGGCAATATGAATTCAGGATGAACATCAGGATACTGAGTCTATGAGTTCTTTTTCTCCCCGCTCATGTTCTTACCTGCCATCCTGAACTTTCTTCTGATTAAAACGGACGTGGAATTCTCTGAGCTCCTCTATGAGTCCAGCAGACAACATCTCATCTACACGAGCATCCAGCCGCTTGTCCAGGACAGCTAGAAAAAGTGCACCAGCAAAAGAAGACCTGAATACTTATTTCATGCCGTTTTAGCAATTAAAATAAATGGAAATCCATACAATTCTCCCTCCTCACCATCCACTCCAGAGTGCAGCCAGAGGATGCAGGGATCTGGGTACCTCAGCGGGCCTCCGAGCTCAGTGCTTCCCTCCAGCCCTTTCTGCTCCTCCAGCCAGCGACTGTGGGGTACACCCGTCTCCTCATGGATTTGCAGGCTCCTGTAGAGGACAATAACACAAGCACAGGTGTTGTGGTTAAATTAAACTCTGATATAGACATAACCAAACAAATGATTTTCAAAGTTTTCTGAGTTTGATACAAAGTCCTCCAACGCCTCCAATGCTCTTCTGTGCCACATATTTAAAGTGTAGTTTGAGAGCAGCAAGGCAAGATAATTACCAGCAACAATAAATCTAAACAGTTTGAAATCAACTATTTGCTCACTAGGAAACAGTCTAAGCTAAACAAAACTATGGAGAGGTTGAGATTCAAATCCGAACCCGCCTCTTTAGCCATGCATGACTGCGCCCTGAGGTTATGAAGAAAAGATGATTCCTGTCATCTCCTGTCATGGAGAAGAGCAGGGTAACCTAACCTGCTCACACAAAAGAGCAGAGTGCGCTCACTGCTACTCATCAAGCCACATGGGTGTGTGTGCACGCGCATTTGTGTGTAAACAGACACTCATCCTGTCAGCACGGTTTGGGAGGAGGTTGTATACTGTGACTGTCAGTCTGAGACAAAGCATTAGCCTTTCAAGACCTCACACAAAACAAGAGAGAACTTATTATATATAATGCATTTACAGATAGAAGTTAGTATGCCACACACACACTCAAATTTACTTAAAGATCTCCTCCAGGCATGTTTTACCACATAAAATGACCCTGCTTTGAATAATAATTTGTGTCTAATATGGTTTTTCCACATACAGTATCTATTTTCCATTTACGATGTATATATTTGTAGTTTTCCATTTGTTTCACTTTCTCATGTTATTGCCTCCCATTGGCTGATGCTGCTGTATAGGTGAGACAACACCTGTATTGTCTGTTTTAAAGCCCTGTTTATTTAATGATTTAGCCACTACAATAAAGGCTTTTTAATACTTTCTACCTTTCTGCTATGTATGTATGTTTTCTTATATTTGGAGTGCTTGGGTTAGCTTCTTGTTTGAAGTGCCCCGTTTTTTCTCCCCCATCTTCCAAAAGCATCCAACACATTTTTGATCTGTGTTTGATTCTATAGAGCAAACCAGTCATCTCTTTTCTGAGTGCAGAGACACTTCCCCCCCCCCCCCCCCCTCAGCAGATGAATGTGAAAACAGCCTTTAAGTGTCAAACTTTGCACATACGTCATTTTACACAGTGAAGCTCCCACATTCAACTGAAGGAACAAGAAGAAAAACACATTTTTCACAAGTTGGGGGGACTTCAAGTAGACGTGCTAACATAAATTATTACCAGTAGCAATATTAAAATGTTGGTGCTCCTAGTGAGTGGAGGGCAGTAAGATACAATTCAAAATTCTGTTGTATCACACACCAAGAGAGCGTAATGCTAGTTGGCTAGCTTAAAAGCTAAACGGTAGGATTGTTTATGCTAATTTGTATGCTAACACAATGTATTGTTACACTTAAAAAAAAAAAGTAAGCTGCTTTTGTTGCTAATGTTGCCTGTGTTTCTTTTGCTATTAACTCCATGGATGTATAAAGGGAACTTGGTTGATTAACTCCAACTAGCTAGCAACAGACTAGCTAAATAAAACATGGCTGACAACTAATAGTGAAGCACCATTTATAGTCAGAATAGAACAAGTGTGATTATTTAATTTGATTGAATTTACCTCCAAATTGTTGTGCAGTTTTGTTTGATAATCAGTTTTGATGGAGAAAGGCAAAATTGTTAAATGGGGTGATTTTAAAAAGAAAAATCTAGAAATACACATCACAGAAATTTGAAAAATGTGTTTTCTTAACATATTTGGTTTTGGTTTGAGTAATATATTATCAAATGTGTAGTAATTAACACGTTGCTCGCTGTATCACCTGGCAATCTTGCGTTTGTCATTGGGGTGCAACATGGCAGCCATTTTTGGGTCCACCTCCATCAGGCGTTTATGTAACTCAGCTCCTCCCAGTTTCTCCAGCTCCAACTTCCTGTTCTTAGCACCATCTCCTCCATCCTCTGACTCATTGTTCTCCTGTTGTGAGACATTTCAACTTTAGAGTTTCAGAGTTGAGCAGTGCTCGCCTTCAAATTCTCCTTGTAAGGCTCCCACCTGCAAAACCTTAATAATACATCGTGTTACACCAGCGCTTCAGGATAGAAATAATGCAGAAAATAAGTAGGAACAAAATCAGAAAATGCACCTTGGGCATTTTTACCTATCATTTATTTATTTTTATTATTTATTTATAGTGTTTCAATTGAATTATTATGCAGCACAAAGATACAACACCTAAGAAGTCACATCTTGGCAAATGATGAGATGAAAAAAGCCCAATTTTTAACACTAGAATAACTTTAAGCATTGAAAGCAGCATGCACTTTGGCCTAAAGTGGTGCTTATTTTCAAATAAAAGACAGTGGGTGCCGATAAATAAGAAAGTAGTGCATAACTAAAGTAAACAGAAGATGTGTTAAGAGAGGAGTAGAGGTCAAAGAGAGAAGTGCGTTCGGGTTGCGCTGTACTCACCGCTGCATCAATCAGAACTTTCCACAGCAGAGACTCAATATAATAATTTGTTCCTCCAACAACGATTGGCAGTTTGTTTTTGCTGTGCATGTCATCTATGTCACAGTGTGTTAAGGAAAAAAACACATTTAGGTGCATGAACAATTCTGGTGTGATTACACCTGGGGGTTTTCTTTACAGCTTTTACACAAATGTGCTACAATTACAATTATTGTGAAATTACCTTTGAGCTCATTAAATTGCATTCAAAGTTTAATGGCATAAAAACAACTCTGGTCTGTCATCTGTCACTGCATCCCTTTTACTTAATACTTCTTTATTTTCAGAGCCTTTTTTACCTCAAAGAAAGATTCAATTCAAGTTACAGTCTGCAAGCATGACTGTAGTCTGATTTTATAACAAATAAAGCCTTAAATTGCTAGTTTACACCTTAGCGGGAGTGAGTTTCTTTCTGTATATTTACTTTGAAAAATACACTTTAAAAAAAAGGCTAAAAATTGGCTAATATCTAGTGACAGAAGTGCTGCAAACAGTGTACAAGGGTCAAAACAGGCATGCTGGGACTGTGATTACAAGCACAGTTTGTGGCTCTTAAAAGTAAATGCCTCAGCAGAATACATAATAAACAAGACCGACGCCACTTAAGGTAAATATTACATTGTCATTTTGTAAAGAGGATGTATTAAACTCAGTATTGACTCTCTTAGCGGTTTCCTTCTTCTTGTCAGCATTTACAGTAACTGTGAGTGCTTCGTGACTGATATGATGATACACTCTTACTGTGGACATTTAATATAACTGTGTGTACTGTATAAGGTAAAATACTCAACCTTGAGGTCTCAGTGCGCTTGAGATAAAAGTGCTTGTTGGATCAGTCACGCATTGTCTGAACCCCTTCCCCTGCATCTATCTCATGCTACAATTAGTAGAGTTTAATCATATAATTTTGTCTATCTGTCTAGGTGTGAGAATGTAGGCAGGATTTGAACTTTCCCCCCACCCCCGATTCATCACACAACCTCCGCCAACCATTTATTTCTACAATTCAATATTTCTCACCATCTGCAGGCATTAACTCTTGCCTTTTGCGCAGTCAGACCACAGTTTGAACCACCCAATTTGTGTCAAGCATAATGAACCCTTTAAAGTGTTCAATATATAATTAACATAAAATTACACTGCAACAATATTGACATTTAATTAATCGTTAAAGTCATAAAAATCCCCAAAAAGATGTTCCTGCTTCTCAGATGTGAAGATGTACCGCTTTTTTTTAAACTTATATTGTAGTAAACTTCATCTCTCAAGATTCTGCATTGTTGGCTGGACAAAACAAGAAATCTGAATACCTCAACATGAGCATTTTATAGACCAAATAATTAATTGATTCATTACTCATTAATAGCTGCAGTCACAGAGTCAATACTGGCATGTTATTTAATCACAACATCAGCTTCTCGGTATGGTTCATCTCAAATATCAATATTAGAACCTTGCTGGTCACACAGACAGAGCTTGCCACACCTTATTTCCTCTCTCTCTCTCTTTTTCTGTCGCATCTCCCCCCATCTTGCACCTTTCCTTTCTCTCCTCCTCCTTCCTCCCTCTACTCGCCTCTACCTTCTCTACACAAGGATAATTTAATAACCACTCAAACAAGATAAAGGCCCATCAGCCATCGTCAGTCACCGCCTCTCTCTCCCTCCCTCTCACACACACACACACACACACACTTACAAATCAGTGAGGCCTGAATCACTGTGTTCACCGAGGAAAGGAGGAAGGAGACGGGAAAGAGTGAGGATGATCACTGACAAGCAGCAAATCGAGAGAGAGAGAGAGAGAGAGAGAGAGAGAGAGAGAGAGAGAGAGAGAGAGAGAGAGAGAGAGAGAGAGAGAGAGAGAGAGAGAGAGAGAGAGAGAGAGAGAGAGAGAGAGAGAGAGAGAGAGAGAGAGAGAGAGAGAGAGAGCAGAAAGATAACAGACCAATAAAAGGGTAGGGGGTAGAGAAGGAGGGAGGTTATGTGAATGGCATGTTGAATGAAGAATTGATAGCTGATGATGCGTCATTAAGTCTGCCGCGTGCTGCTTTGAACTTGTCAAGCATGTCAGCTTTCTCCATCTAACACACACACACACACACACACACACACACACACACACACACACACACACACACACACACACACACACACACACACACACACACACACACACACACACACACACACACACACACACACACACACACACACACACGTCTTTCCCCTCCATCGTCTCTCCTTCCTGCATTACAGTTTGAAATCCTCAACATTGCTTCCCTCCCTTCTAATCTGTATTCATCTCTTTCCATTTCTCCCTCTTCCCACCAGCAGGCTCGAGCTGCACCGAGCCTATTCTTGGAGCCACTGCATCCCCTCGCCGCACTGGTGAGTGAGTGTGTGTGTGTGTGTGCGAGAGAAGAGAGAGAATGTGTACGTGTGTGTGCCTTCCTGATCTATTAATACCATCTCTAGTTATTGCCTCCTCTCTCCACATCTGTGTGATGGCCGGTGTCTGCGAGAGGGTGTGACTGCCCAGTGTGTGTGTGTGTGTGTGTGTCTGTGTGTGTGTGTGTGTGTGTGAGAGGGCGCAACACAGACACAGACTCCACTATAAATATCATCTCAGTGATCTCTCTCTCTCTTCTCATTTTCAGTGCAACATCTGCAGTGAGAGACACATTGACAAAACGAGGACATAACAGATTGTCTTCTACACACACATGCATATTTCACACACATGCACGCGCACACACACAGACCAATTAGTAAAAGCCAAATCAACTAAATTCTTCCCTCATAGTTACCACATAATAATCAAGGCAGGAGATGACAGAGACAGAGGTGATGGCTATGTGTGAGAGGAGGTGTTATGGAAAATATTGTTCCCTCTGCTTCCGCATGTTTTCAGGAAAGGATATTAGAGCCAGGGCTTTGTTCCTGAAGTCCACCACCGTGTAGCTGCTTACTAACGGGTCCACAAAGCTGATCATGTGATGTCTGCACTGGGCGCACTCCTCTGCAGTCACCTTATTGGTTATGATGTCTAGACCCTGGTACACCTGAGGGGGGGGGGAATACAAAGAAACCAGTCAACACAGAGCAAAAGGGATCGAGTGAGTGAAAGCAATTCATTAGAAATAAATGCTTTACAAGTAGATACATTGCAGTCATAGAATATATATATGGAGGAGATAAAAATTGCTCATTGTTACAGCGATTACATAAAAGTCTAGCAATGGGAGTTCAATCAAAGTTCTTTGTCCTAGAAAGCTTAAAAGCCTGGACAACACTGAAAAAATACCTTTCATCAAACAAATATGGCGAGGGATTGGAATGTAGGCTAGTGGTGAGGATGAGGAGGAAGGAGTGTTGTGGAGTGCTGTCCACGTGAAATCGCTCTACAAAATAATAGACACCTCCTCTGTCTATTTTACATCACCCAGCGAGGGGGCTCCCTCTCGGAATGTGACAGCTGGGTGTAAAAGCCTGCCATGATTTTCATTCTCGCACACATACGTACACACACAGAGAGAGAGAGAGAGAGAGAGAGAGAGAGGTAGATCTCCAAATGAAGAGTTTCTGTTCCCAAAGGCCTTTAAAAACACCTTCTCTTGCTTTTGTCCAATTTAAACCTTTAAGAAGACAAGACAAAAACACATCTCTGCTGTTCATAGTGTTTGTTTCTATTGTATGGTTTTATCGTTATGTCACTTTCCGTTTCTTCCACAGGCATGTATTTCATGTGTAGTCATAGCACCGCACAGCTTTGTGGAACGGTGTGAAGGTATGGCACACCACTGAGATTGTTTGCATACCTACGAACTGACTGGCTCAATATGTGAAGCGCCTGGAAAGAAAGATGACTCGCTACGTTCAGCTTTCAGTACATTTGTAGCTGCTGCATAATGTACAAGGCGCCGTGGTTTGAACTTTTGTTACTCTGCTCGTCTTTGCTGAGTTGTCAGAGCTGCAATGTAGTCATGTTTGCAGAGTTAACAATCTGCTGTTAAAGACCTCCACCGGCAAGAAAACAAAAACCTGGTCAAGATCTATATTAAGACGTGATATTTTAAATATTTCATTTCACTGTTCAAGTTTGGGGGAATCTAAAACTTCAAACTTGTATTAAAGGTGAGCAATGTTGTGCTTAAACCTGGAAGTTTAAACTGAACAAATGGGCGCCAACCAGTCGAGGATCCCTGGTTCAAAAGGTTAAAGAGAAGTTCAGAGACGTGGAAGTGGTGCCTTTACTTTAGCAAAGTTTAATAATTCTGAATTACAACCGCAGCATACTTTTTGCGTCATGTTCTGCCTCCTGCACCCATCGCCTAAAACAAACAGTATTTCCAGTAGATGACATGGACAATCTCCAATGTCCAGATCTGATTCTCCACACATTGTCCAGAATTCATGTGTGAAAACTGTGTGTCACTCAGAAAAGTGAATCAGTCTGGAGCTGCCAGGAAAACTTTATGAAACCCTATTGAGCTTTTTACCAGTAGGCTGAAACGTCTGGTAAGGTTCATCCGTGATTTGGGTTAAAAAAACAGCTTGGTGAAGCACTCTATTGTTCAATAATTCAGAGTAGGAAAATCATGAGAAGTCAGTCGGGTATTGAGACTGAAATTTGCTCTCGAAATGAACAGCATGAAAGAATGGATGAATGAAATCACTCTTGACTTTAGTCCTGAGCTGATTCCCACCCACCACCCCTCTATGAAAATGATGAAGCGTTCAAGACAAACGATGCATTGTGGAAAGTTGAGATATTTTACATTTTACTGACTAGAATCTTTGTGAGGCGTGGGTAGTGAAGGAGGAAAGATGGGGGAGGGGAGGGTCAAAAATCATGTTTTAAAGATGGCGATATTAGACCGTAACTAGGCATGGCACTCAAGTTTTAGAGAATGGATGTATTAAGACTAGATCACGTGTGCTGAGATGTCCAATGCTCACTGGACCCACAAAAAATGTTCAGGACAGGCTTTTGCAGGGTTCTTTTTTCAGCTAATAGAGAGAGCATATTATGTGCATTTTTATTTAACCTTGCCAAAATCAAAAACACAAGAGCACACGTATAAAGAATGAATTAAATTTCATCTTTTCATTCCTTCCCAGGAGACTTAACAACCATTTACACCTGGCCTTATGTGACAACTTCAACAACTGTCATCCAACAGCTGGTCCTCAGGTGACTCCAACAACTGTCATTACAGCCTGAAGCACTAACGAACCAAGTGGTATCAATGACCCCACACAGAGGTTAAATACCTAGGATTTCCTGCTTGTCAATTAGAATTGAAGAAGCCCTTTGGATTAGAGAGCAAATGTATAAAAGTTGCCCTTGATTCATCCCTCCTTGGACTGATCATATCCTTGCTGACAGTGTGTGTGTGGGTTGCGTGTATTTCACCCAATGTTCCTCAGCACGGTAGCAAGCCAAAATTTTGGGAGCAGGGCAGGACAGAGCAACCCAACCAGATAAATTATTCACCGCTTCTCTGCACGACACCACTGTCAGCCAAGCAAGGGATGGATGGATGGACGGACGGACGGTAGATGGATGCATGAAGGAGATGGAGAGCAAAGAAAAAGTATGAAGGTTTGACAGGAGAGATTTTAGAAAGAGCAAGATTTTTGGAGAGGAGAAGAGAGAAAGAAGATGAACAAACATAAGAGGAGACAGAAGAGTGCTGTGTACTTGTTACAGAGAACAGGATGCTCCTGACAAATTTGCACACATTATCCACCACCACCACCACCACTCTATCTTTCTTTTTGACACACACACACACACACACACACACACAGTACAGAGAGTAGACAGGATGATAAGTAGAAGGATGGTGAAATGATGGTGTTAGAAAGACAGATAGAGATGCTCAAAGAGATAGTTTGTGTCTGTGTGTATGAGAGCGAGTGACACAATTAAGTGAGTAAAGGTCATGTGTCTCTCATTTTAAGCCACACTCATCCCAGATGAACACAAAGGCTCTCTTTAAAAACACACACTAAAACACTATTTAAAAGTAGACAAAACAATCTCACCCCAAGGTCCATTTAGGAGCTGCGCTGGAGAACCGACTGCAATTCACCGACTGCATCGCACCATCTTTTTTTTCAGCAGATGGAGTTCGCCACTTGTCATGCAATTGTACATTGTCAAATTTTCGGTGCACTTTAAAAATGGACTTCAACTATAAGATTTTATGAACTACATATCCTGCCATGATCGAAAGTTACAGAAAACCTGCTAAATGGACCTTGTGGTGAGAATTTACTGTCAACTACTCAGTATTGCTAAATGCTACTCAAGTATCCTTAATTCAGCTTTTTTTTTAATGTTCATCCTTGTTTTCTCTCCACCCTTCTTCACAGCTGTATCTATTCTCCTTTTTTTCTACTGCTACAGTAATGAAGTCTCCTCTTCAATCTTTTCCCCTTACTCCTACCCTACTCTCTCACTTTGTCCATCTCACCTGTAACTGAGAGAACACAGCGACTTGTTATGTAACCACTCCTGAATGCACGCTCATGTGTTCTCGTGTGAGAGTGCTGAGAAAACTGATTGTGATGTGTGTGTAGTACTTTCCCACTGTGTGGAAGTCCATACTGGATGCTATCAGGGTTTAATGTAACGTTAGCGTTAGCAGCTATCCTGCTCTTTAATGAATAAGGGAAATTTATGCTTTCACAACTCTAGCCAACATTACCCAAAGATGCATTCAATCATAAAATTTGGCAAACAAACTGGTTAATTCTCATCCTGAAAGCTTTTTTTGTAATAACTAACATTACATTTTAAAGCTGACTATTTGGAAATATGAACTTAGTTAGATAATAAACTAAAAATGATTATGTAAGACCAAAATAACGGTCTTAAAATTGTCCTTATCATACTTCTAATAGTAGGACTAACTACAATTGGTAATTCTACTAAAAAGTCTGTTTTGTATGAAATTATGTGAAGGGTTCACCTTTTAAATACTCAGCTGAAAACTGACTGACTGAAAAGTCAGCCAAAGATGGTGTTTTCAACCAACTAATGAGGATAACATTAGCTAAATTAGCTGCCTAGCTACACCTGATAGCCACCAGCCAAAATCAGTGGTTGCCAGCTAGAAAGGAGAAGCCCTTTGCTGTGTGCCTCTGTTTGAAATCAAGGAGCCATTGTTTTAAACATGAGTAAGCATTTCAAGTGATAAATATGCAAATGTTCTAAATTTCATTATGTTGCATATGAGAACAGAAATGATGCATATGAGAGCCTAACAGCTGTAGCTAACAGAGGTGGGACTGTATTTCACAGTTTATGGCAAAATAACTGTTAAAAATACAATTTTTATGTATTTCTGTCCAGTGAGCATTTTGATTTTCCCTCAGTAGTGTAAGTGTTATATTTCAAGGCACTAATATTATATACTATTTAAGCCAATGTGCATTTGTTAATCAATACATTTGTGCAGGTTATTGATCATATCTTTGATGACAGTGCGTGTGTGTGTGTGGGTTGCATGTACTTCATTCACCAAATGTTCTTCAGCACGGTAGCAAGCCAAAATTTTGGGAGCAGGGCAGGGCAGAGCAACCCAACCTGATAAATTATTCACCGCTTCTCTGCACGACACCACTGTCAGCCAAGCAAGGGACGGACGGACGGATGAAGGAGATGGAGAGCAAATGAAAAGTATGAAGGATTTTTTTTTTCACAAAGAACAAGATTGTTGGAGAGGAGAAGAGAGAGAGAGAAGATGAACAAACATAAGAGGAGACAGAAGAGCGCTGTGTACTTGTTACAGAGAACAGGATGCTCCTGACAAATTTGCACACATTATCCACCACCACCACCACCCCTCCTTTGGCTTCACTACTCTATCTTTCCTTTTGACACACACACACACACACACACACACACACACACACACACACACACACACACACACACACACACACAGTTTATACAAAGAGTAGACAGGATGATAGGTAGTAGAAGGAAGGCGAAATGATGGTGAGAGAAAGAGAGATAGATAGAGATGCTACGAGTGATAAGTTGGCGTTTGTGTGTGTGCGTGTGTGTGTGTGTGTGTGTGTGTGTGTGTGTGTGTGTGTGTGACAGCGAGCAACACAATTAAGTGAGTAATGGGTCATGTGTATCTCATTTTGAGGCACGCTTCTCTAAGATGAACACAAAGGCTCTCTTTAAACACATAGACACTATTTTTAAAGTGTAACTTCACGTCCTGGTCTGAGCCTGACTCCTCCCACTGGGGGGGGGGGGTAAAATTGGGTTAGGGTCTGATGCTGATAGGGGCGTGGATGTGTGAGGCAGGGCAGTAGTAGCTCAGTGGCCAGAGAAAGTTGATAATAATTATTATTATTATTATAATGAAAGGAAGTCAAACAGTGCAACATTTAAAAGGAGCCAGAAGTCATTTTTAAATAAATCTGTCTGTGTTACTTATTTTCACGTGAAGACAGTTTCAGCTTCAGCAGCACTGACCTGTTGGAGGCTCCATCTGTGATTGTCTGCAGGAGGAAACACTGCTGGCAGCCACAAAAACAGCAGAAATCCTCTTCACATTTCATCCTGCAGCTCTTCAACTCTCTGGCTGTCTGTTCCCACAGTTAACAGCTGGTAAAATGTTGTTTTAAAACATTCAATCATTCAATCATGGTATAATCAGAGCTCCACTGTGACTGAACCTGTCCGCTGTGGAGCAGCAGGAACAGACAGTTGGAAAGTTGAAGAGCTACGGGACGAAATGCAAAGAGGATTTCTGTTGTTTTTGTGGCTGCCGGCAGCTCTTCCTCTCATGGACAGTCACAGATGGAGAGATTTCCTCCAGCAGGTCAGTGCTGCTGTTCGCTCCTCGAGCTAAACCTGTCTCCAACCGCATATTAGAAAATGATTGCGGGTGGGCTGCTCAATCTGAAGGGTGGGGGCTGGAGGAGATTGGTGTTAACATTCTACCTATATATACATTTCATAACATAGTGAAGGCCCAGTCAACGCTATGTCAGCGTTGCCCCTGTCTTTTCAGGGCTGATTTCAAACAGGAGATGATAGCTTGAGTTGTTTTCAACCCATGAAATGCCTTTGTTGCCTTTTTATTTTATTTGGTGTCCATGACGATATTAACACCAGCACTGATGTGTTTCATTACAGTGCAGTCATAACTTAGTTTATAGCTCAAAAAACACATTTAAGTGTGCAATACCTCTTCAAAATTAGACAAAACAATTTCAACCCTTAAGGTCCATATAGCAGCTGCTCTGGAGCTCTTGACTGTATCGCACCATCTTTTTTCAAGCAGATGGAGGCTTCAAAGTTAAGATTTCATGAGCAACTTGTGATTGAAAGCTAAAAAAAACCCACTAAATGGGCCTTGTGGTAAGATTTTTTATGTTAACTACTGTTTCCAAGGCAAAGAATATATTTGTTTTAATACTTGTTTTCTCTCTACTCTGCTTTCTTTCACTTCAACAGATGTAAAGTCTCCCCCTCCTCACCATACCTCTCATTTTGTCCGTCTTACCTGCTGCTGAGGGAACACAGCGACTTGTTATGTAACCATTCCTAAATGTACACATGTTCTCAAGTGAGAGTGCTGAAAAACATAGTGATGATTTCAATTTTGCCTTCACAAGGACAAGCAAACTAAAGAGTAAAAGCAGGCAGACGAAGATCGGAGTCTAAATCAGAAAAAAAATGAACAGAGCCCCCTAAGTGGAAGATATGAGGAGATGATGCTTTGAGGAGGAGGGGGGGGGGGCTGCAAATGAGAGAGAAAATGAGATAGAAATGAAGATTTTCAGGTCATATTTCTCACCATCTGGGGGACCAAACACCCAGCAGCGTATACATGGAAATATATTTTACAGCCACCTGCAGGGATATTAAAAAGTTAATCAGTCTGATATTTTTCTACAAATGTTTCCATCTCTCCATTTTATGCAATTTCTTTTTTTTTTTTTTAAACACCCAAGGAAGTGTAAATAGGGGGTTTTGGGAAGTAACGGAGGAGATATTGTTGAGATTCATCACATTCAGCTCTTCTCATTCCAAACCTCATAATTCATGCTGATATACTTCAATGGAAAGGCAGCCAATGTGGGTTCAGCTGCTTACTCCTCCCTGTCTCGCTTTTAAATGGATGTGAATGGATGTGACCGTGTGCCAGTAAGAGTGGAATGTGTATGTGTGTGTGTGTGTGTGTGTGTGCGTGCGTGACAATGAGCTCAGTGTTTGAGCTCTGCAGAGCCTGCAGCCAGTCGGCCTGGCCAACCTTACGCCCTGCACGAGACAGCTGTTCTTCTGCCACATAAATAAGGGGGGAGCATGGCAAAAAGACAGAGGGCGAGAGACATAGAGAGGAGAAGGGGAAAAAAGAGAGAGAGAGACAGTGAGGACAAACGCTCATTGAGAAATAAAACAAGATTCAGAGAAAGCCAAAAGATAATGAAGGAAGATAAAGCAGACCTTTCAGAGTAGCGCTGTACCAATGTAATGGCTTGCCAGTTTTTTATTCCACGCCATTCATTTATTGCGGCGAGCAAATGACGCGTAAAGATCCTGTCGATATGCCACTTCCTGCATGTGCTTCACAATACATGTATTTGTGGTAGACCTTTAACTGGGAAACCGGACATTTCGCTAATGACTTTTAGAGTTAGCCAACAGAGATTTACCCTATGGAGTTTTAAGGTCGCTTTGAAACACTGCATTGACAACATTCATTTCATTACATAATGAATAGCTTGGAGACGGAGAACAACTCTAAGAATGAGGACTGACGTTAAATATACTTAGCAACAAAGTGTTAGCAACTGGAGTTTTCTTGTTCTCAGGGCTGTGGATAATCCTGAGAACATTCAATAAACACTTTTATTGAAGAGGGGGGGAAAAATTGCTACGAGTTAACAAGCTTGCTAACCCGCTAACTGTCAGGTCAGCAAGCTCTTTAGCTCAACTGCTAACGAGACAGTAAGTTCACACAGTTTATTTAAAAGATGTATTTGTACCATTGGCTCATTTCTCATAATTCTTTGCAAACTATACTTATTTGTAAGTATAGAGTTTGGGAATCAGAGTTAGTATTATTGGGTAAAAAAATATAGGATTGATGCCTCTCTATAATTCTTAAAAAATGAATGACTACATTTGTAATTCAGTTTTTCTCCCAAGGCCTAGCTACAATTTTCATGTTATTGGTAGTTTGAGTGAGCAGTGATTTGAATTACATTTCATCGGCTTTTTCTCTCAAAAGCTGAAAAAAAAAACCCCAGGACAAATACTTGTCCTTGACATGTTCTGCATGGAAATTGTTCCATTTAGAGAAGAAAAGAAAATCACTGCCATAAAATGCCCGAATAATATTGAAAGCTTTAATTAAAAACAACAGTCATTTGTAATAAGTCAACGCTGGTCCAGATGACATTTGAGGCAGACGGTACAAATTGTCCTCATTGTGACCCCTCGATATGGCCTCAAACATTCACCAAGGCAACTGTTTTAGATTTTCAATGTTCTCTCTGAATCCTTCCCTCTGTTGCACTTACAACAGAATACCTACACTATCTGTCCATTTTCTCTTTTTACTCCCTCTATCCTCCCCCCTCCAGACACCATCCTTCAACAATGTATCCCTCCATCTTCCTCTCCTCTCTCTGTGGGGAATGGCCCAGTAATGCCAGACTAATAAATCATTCATGGCGTTGCTGCCCCCCACCCCCCCTTCCTATTCCTCCTCCTCTTCCTCCTCATCCTCCACCTCCATCCTCCTCTCCCTTGCTGCTTTACTGTAGCGGTGACCACACTACCAAGCCCACAGACTGCAGTTTACACACGCACATACACACACACACACACACACATACATGTGCACACAACAAAAAAAATAAGAGTAAATCAGCTCTCTTTTTCAGCTCGCTCCTACACAGGCTTAGATAACTTAAAAAGATGCATCATAAATCGGATGTGGGAAGAAGCATCACCCGAGTTACAATACAAACAGATACGTCAAAGCCCAGACAGGTCATAGCCACACCAGACTGATAGAGAGACAGTGGGAGGAGGAGAGAGAGAGAGAGAGATAGAGGGAAAGAGAGAGAGGAGGACAAATGAGTGAGAGAAAATAAGAGGGACATGTAACACATAGCTGCACAGTTTGAGCGTAGGATGTGTTGAGTACGTAGAGAAGCAGTTGGTGTGTGTAACAACCTCTGCCCAATAACAAGCATAACCTTTGAAGGAATAAGCTGTGCGGCTACATGACAATCACGAAAACCAAATTTATGACTTCAAAAGCATATCAGCAGTTACGCCATTCAACTTTTATGAGACTATGAGGACGAGGTTGAGGCGTGACAGCTTTGGCCCATTTCTCACATTCAACAGAAAACGAAGAAGGTTGACAAATTGTCCTTCTTTGTCATATTTTTCACCGCTCATGTTATCTTTGAGACAATACGGCAGCGCTTCTTTTCAAACAGGCATAAAGCAAAGGGTCAGTGGCCACCAGTGCTTCCAATAGTCCCACAGGCTCACACACAAACTAAAGTAATGGTGCATGCTTATGCATGACCTGTTAAATTGCCCCCTAGGACCGTTAAAGGCCCTTCAGTAAGTATGATGCCCCCCACAGCCCCGCCCACACACACACAGACACGCCCCCTTTTTACTTCATGAGTGAAACTATTTATTTTGTGGTAACAATTGGTTTTTTAGTTAATGCGTTCAACGGGTGCTTCTGAGTGTGTGTGATAAATCTGCCCGTGCACAAAAAAAGCATGACAATAGGCATGAAATGTGAACCAATACTTTTTTTTGTTGGCGAGCGTGTGAGTAATTTCAATGTAAAGCTGCAATGATTCAGTTGATCCACAGAAAATTAAACTTCAACTATTTTGAATCAATTGATTGTTTTAGGCATTTTTTTTTGTAAAGATGTATTTTTGTGATAGTAACTGGCAGAGAAGCCAACGGGAACCAGGCAGAGAGAGAGGGGAATGAACTGCAGCAAATGTTTTAGCCATTTTTTTAAAGTCCAAAACTGGTTCCAGCTTCTCAAATGTGAAGAATGAATTGTTTTTCTTTGTTGTACATGATGCTTAATTGAATACATTTGGGTTTCGGACTGTTAGCCGGACAAAACAAGACATCTGAAGACATCACCTGAGGCTGTGGGGAACTAGAACGGATATTTCTCACTATTTACTGACATTTTAAAAGACAAGATGAATACTCGTTCACATTCATTCATTAAATTTCCTACATTCAAAACAGCTGTTGTCCATTTTTGCCAATCAAACTATTAAAGTTACAAGACAGGTGATTCATCGCAGTGAGTAAAGGTGTTGGTATGTTTTAACTTAACTACCTGAGTGATGGTCAAACTGTGTCTGAAACTCCCTCACTGCTTTTTCAACATCAGAACTGGGGACAGCTGAGTCCAACAATTTCTGTAAATTTCAGAAAATCAACAATCAGACGAGCGTGTCCACTTCTTAGAGTGAGTGGAGGAATGGTTTGAACTTCTCTCTCTCACTCTTTTTTTTCTATTGTTCACACAATTACTTCTGTCAGTTCAACACAAGGAATGCCTTTAAGGCAAGACAGCCAGCTTTTCAACACACCATTGAATGTGACATGGTGAGAAGACACACCTTGTGAACCAGGTTATTTAAAGTATACTGACACCTTGAGTCAACAGTCTTTTTTGTCACAGTTCAGTAAAAGTTACAAAACCGAAAAAACCTTACACTTAAAAGCTGCTTGAAGATGAATGACACTTACATCTTCGAAGAACCACTGCCTCTATTTATTGTAATCATCTTATTCGTGTAGTTTGAAGTGGTGAGGTATTGAAAACGCCTCAAATTCTAAATATATGGTTTTCAGATTGAATCAAAATATTACAGAAAAGAAATAAAAAACTGAATCATCACTGTAAGAAATGAGACAGGAACTCCCTGCTGTTGAACATTCATAAGTAAAGCATGTAAAACTGTCAGTATGGTCTTTCCTTGTCATAACAGTCATTATAAAGTGTTTTACAGAAGGTAGAAAATACAGGCAGCCAACAGTCTAGTCTGCACACTGACAGCGGCACGCAGCTGCCAATATTGTTAAAATGAAAAGTAAGACGGATCATTTCACTGTGCAGCAGAACAAACACAGCAGTGTATGAAGGATGATCAAAGCACAGAGTATGCTGCTCTAATGTTTCGGTCTGAGCACTCCAAACATTAATCACCTCTGAAGTGCACTCGCTCTATCCCTTTACTTGTCACCATCTATGTCAACTGCTTCTTATTACCAATCATTTGTTATATAAAAAAAAAGAAAAAAGACAGAAAGTGCTGTCAGTAAGTAATGCCTTGATAAATCCTTCTCTCCCCTGAGGTGAAACCTGATTAACAAGTGTCTCTCCATTACAGCTCATCAAAAGCCTGATTCATCCAATTAATCCTACATCTTGTGCATTTCAAATCATCAGTACAACAGTAACTCATGACCTTGATTAAATGTCTTTATACAAACATATACAGACTGTAGATGTAGTTGTCCCAATTTCTCCACCCTGAAAACTACTGTTCTGCAATGTCTGACAATGTTCTGACTGTTTAGGTTATGGATTTGGAGATTTCCTGTGATTTTTGTTAAGATTTTAAGATTTGAGACCATATTTTTAGAAGGTTTTCAAGTTATCTTTACACTCATTCACCCACTCAAGCAAAGCCTAAATATCACATCATTTATATATACACACAAGCTCTCAACCCACAATCCTTTAAAGCCTTTCTAATGCTAACTGTATCTGTATTAACTGTACACAGCTAAATAAACAGACAACATGGCAAATCCAATCTATTTGAACAAGTGTGCAGTACAAGAAAAAAAAAACTCTATGTAAAAGAGTCTACTTAAATTTAGTCTAGTGTTTAATACACTGTACTACTAACCCAGTTCCATCTAATTGTGAATATGCTGCCTGTGATTCTCTGTGTAACGATAATCAGAATTATTTAACTGGCTAATTTAAGACTTTTCAGACCTACAAATACCCAGCGAGACAAGTTTGCTACATAGGCGAGGTGATAGGTACAGCGAGGGACTGTGAAACCTAAAATTACAGTCATGCGCCTACACATTTTCTCATCACTGACATTTTTTTCCTGGAAGCCTCTGAAGGACCCCCCGCTGGTCCCTGGACCCTACTTTGGGAACCACTGGTTTAGACTATCTGGCAATGCCTCATTCACTGACAGTACAGCCAAGCACTTGTGTGTGTGTGTATGTGTGTGTGTGTGTGTGTGTGTGTGTGTGTGTGTGTGTGTGTGTGTGTGTGTGTGTGTATGTGTGTGCCATAGATAGCATGTTCATTTAATGAGTGAATAATATCCCCCTGCATGTCCAATGAACTGTGGGTTAGGGGTATGGGCCAGAGGCAGGAGGGGGTGATGATAACACAATAGGAGTGTTAGGGAGTGTGGGAACCAATTCTCCCTGGGACAATAGACACTTCCCAGTGGCCACAGCGTGCCCATTCACTATCAGCTGCTGGGCCGGCGTAGCACGGCGCTGAATATGCACCAGCTCAGCACAATGCTGCTTTCTCCCAAACAAGACCAGACTGTTTCCTATCCCAAAGACAACACAGCCCAGCTCTAGCCTATACACAGCCTCATTCTCACATAAGCAGTCTCTTTCTCACTCGCTCCATGTCTGCACGTCTTTTTCGCTTTCTCTCGCTGTCACACGCACCAACAGGAGGGTAGCAACAAGGCCAGGGATTGTGGAGATAGGTTGGGTCTGCTGTGCCGTAACTAGGCCACTGTTCCTCTCCACCAGAGCTGCTGGTCGTTGAGATATTCTGGGCTAAAATGTTATTAGCGTAACCCAGTTTACCCAGTACCAGGTGACTTCTGGAAGAGTCGCTCCCAGCAGGGACACACGCTCTTGAGGACAATGCACACACCAAAAGGCAGGAAGGAGAGGGAGGAAAAGGTGGTGCTGTAGAAAAAGGAAAGGTGACGAAAGAGTGTCGGTGAACACGACACGACTGTGTATTGAATTCAGCTGGAGGAGGAAACGCTGTTGGACACTGTGACAGTTTGTGTGTGTTTGTGTGTGTGTGTCTGTGTTTGTGTGTGTGTGTGTGCGTCCATGCAGTGTTCTGATGTGACCCAGACTCAAACCAACCGGTACCCAACCTTTTTCTTTTGTGTGCGCGCCCTCTGGTTGCTGCGGCAACAGAGCCTGAGAACCAAAAGGGAGGGCGGTGCAAAGAGAGAGAGGAGTGAAGTGACACCAGCGTGAGAGTTTTTAAATGTCGCCGCTTTGTAAAACACACACACACACACACACACACACACACAAATGAGAGTAGAGATCATCATCATACACTGAGATCTTATCTTTTATCATATAAACCTTTCACTGTTTCCTGTTGAATACCACTTTACATAACAGTTATTACTAGCTGTACTGTAACTGGATTAACAATAACAGAAATATATTATTTTAATTATAACATTTCAGTGTTTTTCTGCATGTTATCCATTCATACATCCACTTTTACTGTGCTTTACTGAGCCCAGGATCATGCTGCTGTACTATAGTATATAAACACATGACTCACACACAGTTTAACCTTTCAACTTCATCTAAAAAAGGATATGCTGGTTCAAATTGATATATTTCATAATCATGACTGTCACATTTATCCTTCAGGCAAAAAGCTATTTAAATCAAAGTGTTGAGTATAGCGAGTTAATTAATATGGAGTATGTTATGTGAGCTATGCCAATATCCCCTGTTAAATATATCTGAAATAAATGTATTTCATGCCGTTAACGCGGTTAATTGCAACTTCCTGATCCTCTCACTTTTTTTGAGATCATTTGTCTCAATACACGATGTAGCTACCACTTATGTATATTATATTGCATGTAGTAGATGATCATAATGTATAGAGTTTTTTCTAGTTTTTAGCCATTACTTATCTTTACTATGCATCATGGCTTAGCCTTCATTTTACTTTAACAATTTCCCTACCTATATTCAATCAATTTAAGGATTTCTTTCCCTGATAACATATCAATATCTACATTACAATGCAGATCACATAAGAAAAATGCCATATTAATGGTTGCATAATGCTGTACTGATAACACGATGACGTCAAACTGATAACAGTAATATACTTTAAACGTTTCATGTGTCACTCAGTCGACTTTCATATGTCAGTCTATCATTTTAATACCTGACTGAATAATGAGCCTGATCTGTTCATTTCAGGATATTAAAATGGGAGCAAAATTCTTCACCGTGACCAAGAGATAGGAGTAACACCCTCTGTCTGTCTGTCTGTGTGTGTGTGTGTGTGTGTGTGTGTTCAGAAAGACTTAGAAGACGACTATATCTTTCCTTTAAATGACTTTGCTGTATTTAAACTGACTTGTAAAGAGCCAACAACCCCTGCATGCATGCTTGTTAGTGTGCTTCCTTGTTCACAGCTGCTTCCCTGCAGACCCTTGACTGTAAATAAACATGTAGGCTACTTTAGATGTGTGTGTACAGTCTATGCTGCAGACACCACAGGCCCTTGAGACTGCTGCACACCAGACACACGTTAAAAACCCTGAATCCTCTCCTCTACATACACATTCAACGCGATTTATAATGCAAACTACGACTTAGTGAGACTATAAACTGTTGATAATAGAAGGAAGTTCTCAATTTAATGTCAGTTTACTTCCATTTTCAACATTTCTGACCTCCGATGTTGCTGCTCACTAGAACAGCAACATTTAACCTTATACACACTCTAGACTGAGAGCTTAGATAGCTGCAAACATACAGATGTGTATTCGTTTAAATGGAGAGCAGATGTTTTATATTTTCTTGCTCGATCGCACCGACAGAGCATTATTATGGCTGCCATGTCAAGGACTCCTCTTTCCTCGTGTCAACACGTGTCCTACCTGCATGGAGTCAGCGCTGATTATTTCTCCCTGCAGCCGTTTTCCGAGCTCGATCGCCAGCTTGGACTTGCCGATGCCGGTAGCTCCTAAAATCACCACCAACGAGGGGACCATCGCTCTCCTCACAGCACACTGCACGCTACGAGTGGCCGCCGCCATGATGCTACTTCCTTGGCAGCCCAGCTGACTGACGTCGCGCATGCGCAGCGGGCGCAGAGATGAGAGGTGGAGTTCTGTCGCCAGGCAACACGCAGCTGTTACTGTGGTAACGTTGATTGATGGAGGATTATGAGGAGTCGTCTGGGAGGATTCTTTATGCTCGAAGGCTTTAAATAAGTGTGATAATTTGAAGATTTCAGCCTTCCTGGTGTAAATTACACGCTCTGATTGGTGCCTGCTGCTTTCACCATCATTAAAGCACGTGCTACCCAGCTCAGTTTATAAAATAAACCAAGCAGTAAGATGTCAGAATGACTCATTTCTGCTTGTTGCTGCACATGAGAGCAGATCACAATCTGGAATGCCTTCACGGAGAGGATTGCAGAATATTTGGTATTGTTGCTATGGAAACTGTTGGAGCTCAGTAGCTGTGAGCTAAGATGCTTGTTGATGCAAAGATGCCAGTATGAGTTACCATGGAGACTGTCCAGGATAAATGTTGGAGAGGTAGAGATCTGTGTTCACTCATACAGGTGTTTGTTGTTTTTTCATGCAAAACAAATGTGTGTGTTACAATAATACTGTCATCCACCTCGAAAGTGGAGTAGTTATATCCAGCTGTAAGTGATCATTATTATTCTGTGATAATAATGTGTGTGAAAGAGACAAACACATAAGACAAGCATTTATGATGTCAAACCATGAAATTTATTAATTATCTGACTTACTCATCATACATAGAGGCTTATGAGGTACAGAAAAAACAAAGTGCTGAAACAAGGCTCCAAAAGTCACCAAAATTGAACTCCCAAAGTTAATTAAGCAATGTCCACTGTTACAATGACTATGCCAACAGCAGAGACCAGTAACCAATACAAGTAAAACAAATAAAGAAAAATGGGGCAGACCAACTGATGTTAGTCCACCCAGTGTGTGAAGTACAGAGGGTCTCCAGAGGGTGACCCTTTAATTGACTGGCTTGGACCCTCTAAAAAGCTCTGTTAAATTTTAGGGGGACTCTCAAGAATGGACCTAATTATTTTCTAATTTTTCTACAGAGTAATGTTTATTTTTATGTAACTGTCAAAGTCTCTGATCGCTTTTATAATAACAATAAAACATATTGCAGTCAAAACATTTACTACCTCTGCATATTTAGCATGCCCAATAAAAAGGAGTCTTTTAACAGTCCTACCACAGAACAAACAAAATAGAGCAATAAAAACACTACTTGGATCAAGTATGCCTGTTCTGTTTTAGAGGTACCGCCCACAGCACCAGGAACCCCCTTTTTTCACACACTGGGTCCACCCTTCTGAAAAAAAACAAAATCTAAAAAATAAGGACTACTGGTGGTTTGTGCTGAATTAATTAGCATAATCATTATTACAGCCAATTCATAAGTAGGAAGGAGGGGGGGGGGCATTGATGATAATTCCTCTGATCTAATGCTCTCTCGCTCTCTCTCTCTGTGTCTCTGAGGATTCTGTGGTTATGTTGTATATACAGCTTATCATAGCAGGGTGTGTGTATGTGTGTTTTCCTCAAGCCTACGGCTCTATCGCAAGAGCTACGGACTACTTGGAGTTTCCTGAGTGCTGGCAGGAGCAGAGCATGCTACTCAGCGGGATCGGGTCATTTACTGTACAAGTTCCAGGACTACAGTCTTCTGTTGCATGGCTTATGGACAATAGAGAGCACCAGGCTTGCAAAAAAAAAAAAAAAAAAAAAAAGCAGTGAGAAAGCAGTAACATTAAGGTCACCAAAGGCTACTACACCCGGCCAGAAGTTTAATCGGTAGATCCTCTTAAGTCCCCCACCCCCTTCCCTTCCCCACCCACGCCAGATTTAAGAGAGTGCTACAGCTACAGTGATTGGATTGAATAGAGAAGCATTCAGGTGCTTTCCACTTCAGAGAGAGAGAGAGCAAGGGCAGGACTGTACATGCTAACGTTCAGCACATAACCACCAATAAAGCCCTGCCAGCTATGATAACACAAAAAAAACAGTCATTAGCTCACACTGAAACAGAACTCGGTAGGAAAATATAGTATAAAACTTTTGTCAACTCTGACTTGTACAAATGAAGAAACCCCAGAGACAGAAAAAAAAAAAAAACTCAGTAAAGAACAGTAAAGAAAACATGTAGGCATCGCAAAAAGTGTGACAAAGTGGCTAGTGTGATCGATGTTCAGTAAGTGTTTTATTTTCTCTTTTTTTTTTCATAATCATTTTATTAACAAAAATATAAGCTTTTGAGTTATCTTTGAAAAGCCAGCAAGCTTGGCCCCGGTTTAGGACGCAGGGTCGAAGAGAAACTAGGATGAGTATAGTAGACAGCTCTGGTTTTGGTTTGGAAGGAACTGTACAGAGAGGGTATTATATACATAACATCCAATAGGATAGCCTACATACATTGAAAGGCTTCTATAGGCATTACACCAGATGAGAAAAAAAAAACAAAAAACACACACAAAAAAAATAAAAAAAAATTACAAATATAATCAGACAGCAAGATGAAACAAATATGCGATTGGAACTCAGTGGGCTTCATTTCCAAAAGTTGGCATTGTTGCTCAAACATACAGATTAATTTAAGCCATTCTCTAAGAGTTGCTTTTGGTTGATAAATTGAAGCCGACATTCACCTTTTGGCTGGTCTCCATGGCACAACGATAAAGATATAGTTCAATCTTAGTGAAGATTTTAGTGTTTTTTTTTTTCAGATGTTGCTTGAAAATAAACAGGATATACTCAAGCTATTGCCTCTTTTTTTCCCCCCAAATAATGCTACATAAAACAGGCTGTTACTGTGGGCATGGTGCTTCTGTCTAAACTTCCCTCATGCAAGAAAGAAAGCACCAAAGTTATTAAAGAAATCTATAAGAGACGACTGAACTGGACTGAACCTGAGCTACTCGAGAGGTGCAGAACATATTGTATCCTTCCAGTTGTAACATTATTCTGTGGCTCAGTGCAGCCCGACAACAGCTTCCTGCAGCAGGCAGAAAGCTAGAAACCTCAACTGCTGATAGTGTGAAATAGTGTGAAAAGAGGAATAAGAATTAATAGGGGAGATTAACATGGGAGAAAGGAACACTGAGCAGAAAAAAAGGCTAAACTTGACAAAACATACAAGTTGTATGCCAAGTGGTAAGGAGCAGGGAAGCATGAAGAAGTTGTAATTCAAAAAAGGGAACCTAGAAAAACTTCAGGGAGCCCTTCAGACTGATAGAAGGAGACATTACACCATGCCCTATCACAATCAAAGAGACGTTTGACCAGACCATGCAGCAGTTAAAACAGCACTTTATCAATTGGAAACTGCTCATTCACAGCAGGCCTTCAAGTAGCAAGCAACAGCTTTGAACATGTTTTAGCGAGGGGGAATACAGTTTGACAGAACCTATAATGAGTAACCATGGACATATTAATCTGCCCGTAAGATGCCACACTAACATCAGTCCCTAGCTTGCTGTCCTGACCGGCTTACGGCCTCGTCAATCACTCAGAAGCTAATGTGCAAACCACAAAAACAGAAAAACAGAAAAAATAATAATAAATCCACCCGCACTATTCCAACGTGATCGACTCAAAGTGAACGTCAGTGTCTTTTCTCCTTCATGTAGTCCCATTCAATCTGAAAGTGTTGAGTGTACGTGTGTGGTGAGAGCCGATCCGGTTGCTCAGGATCGTTTAAGCTGCGCCAGCCTCTGCAGCAGCTGCAGCTGCCTGGCTTTCAGCTGCTTCCTCTCTTGAGCTTTCTGCCGCTCGCCGGCGTGCAGCTGCTGCAGGTACTCCGTGGCTCGCGTCAGGATCGCCACCTTCGGCGTCTTAGGACAGTCCGCCAAGCCCGGGATCTCATCCCGCAGCGACAGGAAACGTGAGCGCAGGTCGTTCCGTCGCTTGCGTTCGAGGAAGTTGTGGGCCTTGCGTTTGTCTGTGTCCTCACAGTCGGAGGACTGGGGGCTGGAGAGGTGGGCGAAGGAGTGGGACTTTGAGGGAGAGCTTTGGGAATGGGAGGACGAGGACGAGGACGAGGAGGAGGAGGAGGAGGAGGGGGGAGACGAAGGCGACGTGGAGGAGGTAGGAGAGGAGGCGCTGAGGTTAGGTGACTCCGACCTGACTCCAGCCACTGTCACATGAGATTTTCTACTGTCCAAGTTCAGGGGGGCGTGGCCGTGCCGGGGCTGGTGGTAATGAGAGTTCTGGTGCGGATGGGCCGTGTGAGCGGAGGCCTCCTGCCGGACCCTCTTCCGGGGCGGCTCCGCTGGCTGGGGGAGAGTGTCCGGGGATGGTGCAGCGTAGTTGTGCTGCTGTTGGTGGATGGAGATGTGGAACCGCTTCATGCCGGGGTCGAGGGGGTCGGCTCGCACGGTTATGGTCACAGGTTTACGGGTGTTGACCAGTCGACGAGGTTTGCGTTGCTGCTTGTGCTCCACCGTCACCACATCAATCTCCTCTTCATCGTCGTCTTTGTCCTCTTTGTCATCTGAAAAAAAAGGGCAGAAGGGAAGACATTAAATCATGTGTTAGCTTGTACAGAAACCAGTTATGACTGCCGGTGCCAACTAAAGTGAGAAAGATGGCACACATGGGGAGCGAGTACTCTGGCCTGCCTGCTGCCTCCTCAAGCCAATTAAACACTTCTGTAAAAATGAACTTCACACAACCTTGTGAAACCTAGTAACCTACATGATCTCACACACACACACACACACACACACACACCACAGAATACACACTTTCGCTGTGATGCTGTGAATCATCACCGCATTAGGTCAGCTCCCTAAGTAGAAATTCCCTCTCTTCATTCATGCGGACAGACTGAAGATGAGAAGGAGCGACAAGTTAAGTTAAGAAGCACTCAGGTGCAAATTACCAACTCTTCAAGCTGTCAAAACGAGCCAACTAATATTCAAAAGCAGCACACATTTAAAATCATTTGCTGCTCTATTTACTGGAGTGGGAACAGAGGTTTAAAAATCTAAAGAAAGGTCTTATCGACTTGATTCCTGCCAACTGGCACTCTTGGGAGGAGGAGGAGGAGGAGGAGGGGAGGGGGGAGTTAACGCTCTTGTAAATTGAAACACACTTTTAAAGTAATTGCACTTCTGTCTATTTGCTCAGAAAGTAGTAATCTCTATATGACTAAACACATGAGAAAGGGAGGGTTGCCTCCCTATTATTTCCAAACAGCATACAGTAAATGACAAATGTAGGCAAAGATTCACTCAAGTCACCCTATAATGCTCTTTATAGGAACTTAAGCCTACATTTGTTTCCTATGATCTTTGACCACATATTATCCCTCTTGAAGCGGTGTGAAATGCTGCCTCAAACTCCACGTCAAAGGATTCTGCGGGCCTAGCCGACCTGCTAAAACGACTAATCCTGCTCTATTCAGAGCCCGGGCTGGCTCGGACCAAATCCACCCACTGACACAATTGGCACTGCAGCCTGTTGAGCGGAGGAATGCAGCAACAAGTTCCCTTTGTGACATTCCACACACCATTATGCATGGTCCGAGCTCAACATCACATGGCAGCCTACATACCAAACTCAATCATATGGGTTCACGGAGTGGAAATCGGAGGGGGAAAAAGTAGGTCTGGAGGCAGGAAAATTTAGGCTAGACATAATAACTACAAAAAGGGGCTGATTTTCCCTCCCTCCCTCCTTGTTACATAAAGTTCTCAATAATAATGAGTACTTTTATTGAAATCATGTCAAGCCAGGGACTGCAGAGAGGATATTGTTATCATAAGTCAGACTGGAGGAACATGGAGAGGTAAAGCAGCTGGTCTGCTGGAGCCTGGCCAAGCAGCAGATGTTTCAATGGGCGTGTCTCACTCTGGGCTTGAAGCATGTGTTGCATGCACCAAGGTAACGCAATGCAGTCATCATGTGCCACCACCTATCTTCAATGCCAGATAACAGCTAATCAAACTTAAATATAATAACTGGGCTAATTAACTTAAAATCACGCTTACGCAAATGATCTTAATAATATGAATGAGGACCGGATGTAGGGAAAAAATGCAACAGAAAAACTATAACAGTGTACATCTTTAATATTCTTGACATCCAATGAGAAACTACTATGAAGTGTGACCATGATCACTATCTCCCTTTTGAGTAACACACACACACACACACACACACACACGCACAGACACACACACACTTGCAAGACCTACCTACTGCTCTAATATCTTCCCTAAAGCTCTCCACAAACTCAATACATGTCAAAGAACAGCCATATGTCACATGTTCCTCTCTATGATTCAGTCATGTGTTACATATTCACTCTGTACTGACCTGATGAGTCGCTGTGGGACTCTGAACCAGAGGACACTTGCTTCTTGCAGCCACCGGTTAGCGGGAAAGTGAGCACCGCAGCTGGGTCCACACAGTCCGCCGCCAGACCGCTGAGAGCAGGCGCCTCGGCGGGAGCGCACTGCGTCCTTCCTGGGGATGTAACAGCGGAGCCGGCTGCCACTTTAGTAGCGGCCCCTGTCCCGGGACAAGGGGCGCATCGCTCCCCTACCACCCTCTCCAGCTGCTGCCCCGCGGAGAATCCGCTCCACATGCAGTCCTGGATGATGATGGAGCTCAGGTTCCCGAAGGAGTCATTAGCTGTGGTCAGTTTATAGGGCAGATCCTGCTGCTGTTGCTGCTGCTGTTGCTGCTGCTGCTGCTCATCCTCCTGCCCCAAGAACTGGGACACCCACTCCAGTTTGTCCCCGAGAGACGGGCACAGCAGTCCGATCCTGCCCGACCCTTCCACCGCCCGGATAGGAGACATGGGCGGGGTCGGTACCAGCTCGAATTTCTTCCATATGTCCTCGCTGGGTGCTGTGGACTTGAAGAAATCCTCGTCCGGGTCGTAGTCGTCGTAGAAATAATGTTGGTAGTGGTCGATGTGATCCATGTCCCAGTTTTCATAACGAGGCGCGGTGGAGCTAATGCCCGGCATGAGGGCTGCAGGCAGCGGGGTGAATCACTCCCTGTTCCCTGAGAGAGAACCACAGTCGTATCAAAACGGAGCCTCATCAAAATAATCACACCCCCGTCTGTAGACATGTTGCCCTCTGGGTTGATTTTGTTGCCATGCGTAACGCAGCTATTTTGGATGCATCACACTGGATGATTATAGTTTTTGTTAAAGCAAAATACTCCTCCACAATTTAGACAAAAACATCCACTAAAAGGTGTAACAGACTAACTAAAAAACCTGCATCGGAACATAATGTGCCAATAAGCACCACGATAGAGCCTTTGTAAGCTCAACGAGTGCCACAGACACACTGAAACAGCCAATAATACATTCTAATATTTCTCCATTGGGTTACACATAAAGTGCCTTACGCTTAAATAACGAAAAAGTTCAAGTTAAACTACACTGTGTTGTTGCTGAGAAGTTCCAAGTTTCGCAACAGTGTATCATTACATAACTCTGTTTTAGTAGTATACTGTGACAGAGAGAGAGAGAGAGGAGGAGGAGGAGGAGGGGGGGGGGGCAGGGGGTTCATCTGACTGCTCAGTAGAATATAGAGTGATTACATTAAAATTGAAATAGATGAATTGGATAGACAGGTACCCTTCATGCCTTGTCAAAATGAACCTGCTCCGACGGAGGGAGCCGTATGTAAAGTAGTTTATTTAGCTCCTCCTCGGTTCAGCTCCTTATCAAGCTCAAAGAATTCAGCTGCGACTAAAAAAGCGCCGATCAGTTAATTAAGCAGCAGGCGCGCCGCAATAAACCCAAACTTCAAGCGATTCGTTTATTATCTGACACCCCTACACTTCCTTATCAGCGTGCTTCATGAGAGAAAGTTCTTGTTTCTTTTTAAAAAAGAGTTTACCTGGTGTTGAGGATGAAAAACCTGCCTGCGTCTTCATAGATCCTCCGTGTGAAAAATGAGTGTCTATAAATGATTCCTGACAGAGTAATCAGCTTGAAAACAGGAGCTCTGCTGCGGGTCCGTTTTGCTTTTTTTTTTTTTTTTTTTTTTCTCCCCCCCCCAGCTTGTAAACAGTCGTTGAGGTAAATGAGTCCGTCTGGTCGCAGTCCCGCCGCTCAGAGGGCTGGATAGGTTTTGGCTGTGGTCACTTTCTTTGCAGACTACTGCACTATATGATCCGGGGGAAGGAGAGTTGGCTGTTATGCACAAAAGGCGGGCCGTAGTAGCAGAGCCACGCCTGCTGTTTAAAGGGGCAGCACACTCAAAACATGCGCTGAGCGCTCTACAGGGGAGCAGAGGGTTATGTGACTGTGATTTCATAAAGACCTTCATAAGTGCTCTACTTTTGTAATAGTTATGCAAACATAATAAGAACATGTTCTGTGTCGCCTGTTGTAGGCTACTTTTGGTCACACATTTTAGACTTACAGGTTAATTTGGGAGGGACTGTCCAGATGAGACAAAAGCTTTGTCCCTCAAATATGAAATAGTTGATTTTTGGGTAAGTGCTTAAGGTTAGGGTAAGGGGCAGATTTAGGAGTTGACAAGATCGAAAACAAAAGCACCAAAAGCCAGGACTAATTTTTTACATGCACAGATGCACATATTTTCCAAAATGAATACACATATACATAAATACATAACAATAAGTCATTAGATCAAAAGGAAAATGAAAAATATGACTTTAACTTTATTTCACTCTTTTACTCTGCCTCAACTGAAAATAAATTCACTCAGATTCAGACAGCAGCTGGTTTAAGAAAAAAGTGACTTCAACCTGATTTCTTTTAAACATAGATTCAAAACTGTGGGTTTGCTCCTGGGTTAGGGTAAGTCACCAAGAAATTAAAGTAAGTGTATGTAATGTCCCCAAAACTGACCATGATCTGATATCAGTGTGTGTGTGTGTGTGTGTGTGTGTGTGTGTGTGTGTGAGAGAGAGAGAGAGAGAGAGAGAGAGAGAGAGAGAGAGAGATAGTTGTGAACATAGTAGTTTAAAAGCAGCTGTGCGTAATAATCGTGTTGCATAAAAAAGGTTGTAATAAGGAGATTGTCCTCTATGTTGAGAGACAAGCAGTTATTGGTGAGTGTGAAAGTATCTGTGTGTGTGTGTGTGTGTGTGTGTGTGTGTGTGTGTGTGTGTGTGTGTGTGTGTGTGCATGTGTGTGTGACCGTCACAGTAATTTCACGTGGACATATGGCTGCAGTATCTGATGTCATCGATGCATCTCACAGTCTCTGTAATCAATATGAAGCTTATGATGTAGAGCCTTCCCTCTGAGAGAATCAATATGGGAGTAACGTTCTGTGTCTGCAGTGTCATGCGTGCGTGTCTCCTCGACAGCTGCACACATACACACACACACACACACACACACACACACACACCCTGCAACATCAACTGCTGACACTTGTTTTTCTTGCCATATGGAACCCTCTCAGTCTTTCCTTTTTTTTTCGAGTTGTGAAATTCAACCACACAAACTTTGGCACACTCCCTCTTGAGGATGATGATTGAGAAACATCCTTCCTATAACTGCTCCTCTGAAGTTTCCCCTCCAGCAAAGCAGACAGTGTGAAATCCTTGTCTGTCCGGCTTCTCTTCCCATCAAATTCCCCCCCCCCCTCTTTTATACTCCCTCTTCTTTCCCTCAAACCCCATCTTCTGTCACTCACCCTCTATTCTTCTCTCCTCTGTTTTTACTCTTGCCTACTTTTATACCCCTCCCCAGCCCCTCTCTTTCGCTTTTATCCTCAGTCACCCCTGATCAAAAAGATCTTGACCCTACATGAAACAGGGAGACTTTAGAGGGTTATATCCTCCGTTTCCCAGGGGAGAGCCTACAAAGACACAGAACTAACAGACTGGAGAAACAGAAGCAGCAATCTTTCAGTTTCCCTGCCTGCATCACTTTCTCTCTCTCAGCTCATCCTTTTCCTGATCTCTCTTTCTCCTGGCGCTTTTATCTCATTCCTTTCTGTCCTCTGCCTTGTTTCATACTTTGAAATGCTTAATCTGCCTCCCCGCTTTGAATTAATGATCAAAAGTGCATGGGTGCAAGGACCTGATCCTTAAAATCTGCAAAGAAATGTCTTTTGATATAAAGTAAGTAGATTAAGTGAGTGGAGCGCCTGCTGTTTGAATCATTTATATGTACAATAATTTGCACTTTTTCCATATATAAGCAGCATTTAATTGATATGGAAATGTAAATATGAATCTGGAAAATGTTCTTGAGGGAAATAGCTCATTTGCAGTAATTCCCCTACGGATTAGTGAACCTTGTTTGCATCAAAAGAGGAGGGGTAACTCATGATGTGTGCAAAACCTCTGATATATCTCCCACTATCTCATTCTCTATAAAAACACCCATATACATATACATACTGTGCAGTCTCATAGGATTAGTGAAATGTTGTCACTCATGAGGCCCGATTAAGTGATATCTGCTCCTAGTATATGGAAGCTGGTAGTGTTCATTTGCTTTATGCTTATTAATATATACAGTATATCTTGTTTGTTTCTGTACATAAAACAAAAGGGTTAAGACAACATGCTGTGGTTTTCTTGGAGGTTGTATGCTGAACTATTTCTTGGCTGGGAGCAGTGAAGTCCTGCTGTGTTCATTTATGAGCTTTAGAGGTGCTTGTTAGCAGAATCGAGCGTGGGGCTAGCTAGCTGTTTCCCCCTGTAGCTAAACTAACCAGCTTTCTCCTTGTTTTTAACTGGCAAATATGAGCATGGAATAATTTTCTAGCAAAGCTCTGTAGATGGAACCAAAAAACAAACACAAACCACAGTGACTTTAATCTTTGTGGTGAAGGAACATGTTACCCAGTGGAGCAGCGTAGATCACTGATGAGTGTGTTTTAATAGTTTCTGGCCAACAACGCAGGTCTAATGGCACAGAGAAATAAAATATAGTGGGCTTTGGATGCACACATAATACTTTTTACTTGTTGGTTTGGCTCTGCACATTTCAGATGTCAAGATTCAAGAGTCAAACGACTTTATTTATCCCCATAGGGTAATTCTGTTGTCAGTCTACCAGTCGCAAACAAACAAAAAGAACAGCAACCACAATCAACTCTCAGTCAACCCTGTCAGCGATAAAGGATTGGCATGAGCACCAGAGCAAAACAGTGAACACACAGGTCTCCATGCATGGGGCAAGTAGGGACCGTAACTAAAGAGAAAGAAAGAAATAATACATAAATAGGTGAATAAATAATAAAACATCATGGTTACAATGCCAGGCCCGAGTCTATAGTTGCCACTGTCAGCAGTATGTAGAAGCCTGATGGCTGATTTGGTGACAACAAGAACAATGTAGAAAATAACCATCTTTATCATTTTGCATTAAAGGCTCATGCAAATCTCTGTCCTGGTTCCTTCACGGTGAATGATTCCTACCAGAGAGCAGATATGATAAAACTTCACCATTAATGACTTACTGTAACTGTCCTGTTTGAACTTCTATCATCAAACACAACTCTCTCACTCAGTTTTTTTTTATTAACATCTTTAATCCACAGACACCCCCAGGTTGGTTAGCTAAAAATTTCAGTGAAAAATTGGAGTCGGAAAATTTATAACAGATCATAATGCTCCCATATGAAATTTGCTGTTTTTCTTTCCCAGTTACCCTGCAGCTTTTAGTATAACACACTGTGGATAGAACTGAGTTTCATTATAATCTAGTATGGTCGCCTCTAATTATTAGATCAGATTAAATGAAGTCGTAATGATCCCCATGGGGCTGTCACAGCAGAAGCAGAGAATGGGATATAACTTTATAATACCAAATGCTGATGATAATACAAGTGATCACACAATGAAATGCTGGTTTAATTGAATCCACCTGTTTGTGTGTGTTAAATATCTATATGTGCAGTTTTTTTTATAGGTAACTTATTATTAACGTATATTAATATTTACATAATAGATAAAGAGATGATTTTTTTGCACAGAGGAAGAAAAAGGAGGGAAGTAAGGAGCAAAGAAAGGGATGACTGGAAGGAGGAGTGTTGTGCAGGAAAGAGGGAGGAGAGAGGAGACGACAAGGTCTAATCAGCCCCCTCCACCCTTCACATCATTCCTCCGACTGCCCCCTCTCCCCCCGACTCTGACCTTCCAGACTGGTCAATGAACACCTAGTCTGGGACCCACCCATCAGAGCGTCTGTGTGTCTGGGCAGGCACAGGTTCACTTCATGTAATCTGGGAGATCGCAGAGGAAAAGCGACAGCTGCTACCCACTGGATGGTGTTGACCTCCTGCTGACACACTAGCCACACACACTCACACTCACACACACACACACACACACCGTAAGGGAGGGGATTGAGTTTCAGCCCAGATGCTCATTACATCGAGCTATTGCACATTGAGCTCCGCACACACACACACACACACACACACACACACACACACACACACACATATATATCACAGCACAGATACACACAATGTCTATTTTTCTGTCCTATGCAATGCTTAATTTTTAAAGGATTAGTTCACCCAAACATCTCCCACTTAACTCTTGTCAGATCTGTATGTTGTTGTGGTTTTATTTGTCATCTATGCATGTTTTGAGATCTTCTGCCAACAACACAGTACAGTGGAGGTGAATGAAAACATGTTTGTGTTACAAGGTCAAAATATATTCTAAAAATTCAATCCCTTTAAAAAGAGTGTCCTTGTTACTCTGAGTAATACACAGAACACTGTGAACTGTTCTCATTGGGATTATTTGTTTGAAAGTACTTTCAGTGAAAACTCTGTGTTCTGTGTGTTTCATGGATCATCAGACTAACAGAGACACTGTTTTTGGAAAGACATATGGTCTTTCATTTTTTTAAATATATTTGAGCAACACAAAGAAGCCGTTGTTTTCATTGGGGTGAGTTCAAGAATCTCAGATAACAATATCTCAAAACTTGGGTAGATGAAACCAAAACTATCTGTATGGCTCCAAGATTGTATATAAAGATGGAACTAGTGAGGTGTGACATTACCCATTTGCATTGGAGCAAGTTTGAAGCCCCAGAATTGCTGCTTGTGGTTGGAGCCAGGACCTTCTAAATAAAGAGTGCGGATGTTGCCTTTCACGTTTTGAAAACATGCCCGATACCCCAGCTCAAAGAGAACACCAACTTATTGGGAACACTGAGCAGGCCAATATTTGCTACTTTATCAAAACTGTGTTAAGAGGGCAGGTATGGTATCAAGCACTAAAATATTGTGACAATGAAAAGCAGCTCCCAACTGTCAATCACAGCTGTCAGTCAATGTCCACATGGCCAACATCTTCAAATCAAAGGAATAATTTCCTAAATGACCACTGGCACACTGATTACAGGGTCTGAATTTAGAAATTTAGACCATAATGACTCTACTTTAAGGTATTTTTGCATTGGCTCAAGTCTCAAGCAGTGATTGTTGCTGTTTGGTGTGGTTAGATCCCAAAACTGATTGTAATTTGAGTGAATTTACCCTTTAAAGAAGCAGAACACGCCTACATTGGTTTGTCAATAATGAGCGGAGGAATGCTTTCCATTTAACTAGAAAATCAAAGCAGGAAGTACAGCACACCATCAATTTTTACTGCCTCTCCCAGTACACTGGCTCTTAATCTGTGTGTATGCATATGTCACTGAGTGTCTGCCATGTTTCCATAACTATCTGCATATGGCCTCATCTGTATAAAAGGTGCGGCTGTGTGTAATCAAAGCAGAAATTGATTTCAATCAAACAGCAGCACAGCTAATGATTAGTAGTTATAGAATAAGCATCAAGGTGGCAGGAAATCCATTAAGCCTGATGAGAGTACAACTGAAAACTGAATATAAGGGGTGAGCAAACCTCATTCCTTACACACGTGGAGAGCATAATGTCTCTGTAATGTATAGACAGGTAAATCAACTTTACACCTCATATGTGTCTGTATTTCTGCATGAACACGTGCAGGACAACCCATCCCAAATTTCAATCACACACCCATCAGCAGCACTGATTGACAAGCTGTTGTTACTCTGTTGCTTCCTTCTCTTTCTTCAGTGACTTCTGTTGCATTCTGGGTAGAAATCAATTCTGGAGGAACAGGCTGTCAGCACAGACTGTACCCTGGAGAGACACATAGAGAGAGAGGGAGAGAGAGGGAGAGAGAGGTAAAGAGAGCGGTTGTGAGTGTGAAATATAGGGGTATATGTGTGTGCATGTGTCAGAAAGCAAAGGGAATAACAAGTGTCTCCAGGAAAAAGGAGAGAAGAAGAAGAAGGAGAAGAGGAAATGGAGGAGAGAGTTACTGTGTAAGAATAAAGAAACAGCGTGATGGAGATTAAGGGAGGTGAAGACACAACAGTTCACAGGAACAGACTTGAAGAAAATGATGCAATTACATAACTGATATTTGGCAGGACAGTGTTATTGAGCATTCTTGAAGCATTGCACATGCTGACAAACACACACACATACACATGCAGGCAGATATATACACAAACTTGCATACATTCAGTCAACACAGAGTACAAATAATCACACCTATACATACAGAGCATAGTAAACAACTAGCAAGCAAATACTAGCCTACTAATATTTACTCTGATAAATAACCTGCTGCTTTGCCTTTATGTTACATAACTGTCATCTCTGTGTGTGTGTGTGTGTGTGTGTGTGCACGCGTCTTGTGTTATAAGCAACTCAGCTGATTGTTTTGAGTGTGTCTTCAGAGTGAGGAAGTACTTCTGCTCTGGTGGTCATCACTGATTCATGAGTTGTTCTCCATAACACTGCTTCCATATACAGTACCATTCCCTGGAAAGTGAGTGGTACTATACAAGCTGACTGGAAGGGAGTCAGTTATCAAACTTCCTGTAACTTTTGTAGTTACTGGTGATGCAGTTTAAGATATAAAAGGTGAGTAATACAGGCTTTCAGATTGGGGACGGTCAAAATCCACTGAAAACAAATAAAAAACAGACAAGCATTCATCCATGTTTTCTTGTGATAGAAATGGTCTTTTTGTAGCAGATTTGCTTGTACCAGTTTGAAAAATAGAAAAAACAACAAAAACATTTGTTCTTCTTAATATCTGAAATATTTAATTAAAATGTTGAGGGTTAGGGTTAGGAGGAAAAAGGATGCCGCAATCAAGGCACTGACATGAAGGTGTTGTGGTGAATGTGTTGGCAAATAGTCGCCCTTTTCCTCATCCAATAGATACAGAGCAATATTCATTTAGAGTCCGTTTTTGGGCCACATGGTAAATCTAAGTTTAATATGCAGTTTAAACAAGATAGTAAAGATGGAGCTGTAAAACCAAAACAACGAAGAGGAACTGCAGAGTCAGGTGATAATTCTCCATCGGTTGGTTACTACAAAGTGACTCCTTTCACATTATAAACATGTATCTTTTGATACTTGACATAGAATGACAATAGCATCCACCCACCTCTTATAATGCTATATAAGTTTTGGGTGGGTGCTCTTTTCATACATTACAAGGTGAGTAAATGAAGTTTACTCTTCACTACATCCTTCCTCACTTCAGCTATCATACTGGTGTCACTTTAAAACTGACAGCAGCATCTCTCTGTCCCTGTACAGCCTTTGATAAATAGCATGAATCCTTCACCGCTATCTTCACTGCAGCAGATGAGAACATACTGTTCAGTAGTGAGACATCTAGTGGTGAGAACTAACACTCTGACTCCTGACTGACTGCAGAATGCTCCTGACTACACCAGCCTTGAAGCTGAAATGCCCAGCTATTCTGTTTTGTCTTCACTTTTTCATACTTTTATTTTTTATTCATGTATTCAACTGCACAATCATTTAGATTCCACTATTCTAAGTTTTGTACATGATGTACAAAATGTGGCACGGCACAAACCACAAGAGGGCAAATAATTGTTAAGGCAGAAATGATAAAATAAAATGTTTTTTTGAATGTACACCAGAGTGCTGTATTTATTCCTACAAGAATTTACAGAGAAGTATGAACTGTTGCTGCAGCCTTGAATCTGCTCTCTGCCTGCTGACAAGAATTAAGACCTCACTTGCTTTTCGAACACAGTGAAGATGCAACCTTGACAAGAGCTGATAGAAAGCAGCCGATGTATGTAGCTGGCATTTGTACAGACAACATCTCAGCAAATATTTTGATGCAGAGCAGAAGTCAAACAAACCAAAGCCTACACAAAGGATCCAATCTAAAATAACATTATTACTCTCCTAAAGTAGTGACAATATATTTTTGAAACCTTAATGTCAGAATGTACAGCTGCTTTAATACTGTCAAGGTTTTCATGTGAAAATAAACTTTGCTGTAACAAGAACATGCTTGTCAAAGTGCTGTCACCATTTTTTAAAGATTATACTCCTACTAATTAGTTTTCAGCTTCACAGAAAGCAGCATTTGGTAGAATCTTCTCAATTATGGCCACCTTTTTGTCTCCACTGACCAACTTGAGTTTGTACTATTGAAGATAATCCCTCTTGCTGTGAAGTGACAGTGCTTGTCAAAAGTGAAAGCTGTCCTGATCAATCTAATCATGCATAAAATGGGTCAAATATCTACACATAATGTGAAATTGACACTCGCAGCAAACCCACAGAGAATTATCACCCATCTCTGTAGTCCCCTTCAAACTCTTCAGAGCATTTTAGTGCTTTTAAGCTAATTGTTTTGTTTGACAATCTTACTGTTTTGTTTCAGTCTCACTTCTCTTATTAGTGTTATTTCCACATTTCCAGCTGCAGCAGACATCTGTTTTTACTGGAAAAACCTCAGATAAACCCACTTCATGCTCTCTACCATTACCAAACAACAGGCAGACACACTTAGTGATTAGCTGGCAAGCATATGAACGTTCAGCTGCAGTTTGGTGATGGTGAGAGATGTTTGGTGTACCACAGAGAGCTATATAAGTTATTAGTGGAAGGTTAATATGACTTACTGAAGCAGCTGGAGGATGCAGATGGTAAACAGGCTCAGCCTTTGTTGGTGAGAGACAACATAGAGGACCTCCAGCCAGTGAGCATAAATGATAACAATGAGTAAGCCAATGCAGGCCCATTTGTACCATCTTTATCATCAGAAATGTTTTTTTTCTTCGCACTACTTTCAGATTTAGGTTTGATAGGATTGTTGTGTTTACAAAAAGATGAATCCTTTCAGGAAGAGTGGGGGTGCTACATGTGCTCAGAGGCTGCTGAATACTGGTCCTGAGCTGGTCTTGTAGCCTGGAGGCAGGAGACACAGATGGGCACACACACACACAAAGGACCCTGCAGAGAGATCAAAAGGGGGGAGTGTTGCTTTGGCTTGTCACCAGTGAAGACTGATAGACGGAGGCATCTGTGTGGGTTGGAGAGTGGAAGAAGTTGAGAGAGGAAGGCGAGATCTGCACACTATCTTTCACATTATCATCACACTCACTGCATGCAAAACAACATCAGGGTTTCCTCGACAGGTGGGAGAGTAGGCGAATGCAGCAGAACTACAATGCACACTGTAGGTGACACAAGCTGCCAGCCCATGCTTTTGTTTCTGCTTTCACAAATAACTGATTCATGTAGGCTTGACTTAACTGAGTCTAATTTCCATAGTGACAGCGTTGAGACATGCTATTTGTTATTCAGAAACTGCAGATGAGATGGGAAAACCGCATCTGTTTTCTTTCTCTGTAGGCTCTTGTGAAAAATGCACAAACTATAAACAGACTTACCCACACAGCAGAGGAGAATAAGTGGAGATGAAAGGAACCAGGAGAGACCACCTCGCCTCATAATTATTCCTAATTAAGATTAATTGTCTCATGGAGAGCGGTTGTAATTCCTACTGGCCTTGTGGGTGTGATTTCCCACACAAGGATGATTCAAAACAAAACAAGGCTGTCAACACAGATCGCCTCAGTGGTTAGCATTGTCTCACAGTACAGTGTCCAATTTATTTCAGTACCCTGGTACATTAATCTCATCACTGAATGAGTCTTAAGAACACTCAGCAGAGTGAGCACCGCATGGATGGAAAAAATAGTTTATTGAAAGCAGCTATAATCAATAGTTTAGTATGAAAAATTGCTCACATGACTACTTGTAAGTGAAAGGGGTCGTTTGTGGTGACAAATCCACAGAGAATTATCACAAAGCTCTGCAGTTCCCTTTCAGCTTCATTGAGTGTTTTAGCATCTTTAAGCTCATTGTTTTGGTTGTCCCAGCCTGTAACGTTCCTCCTCTAAAAACTGACTGTACAACAATGACATGGTTTCCTGTCTATATCTTGAAGAAATTTAATACACCTTGATTAATTCCCCCCCCCCAAGTTTCTTAAGGTCTAGGGACTCTTTATTGATCATATAAAGAAGAAGTGTCTCACTGGGACCTAATTAGATTGGACTATACTTTCTTGTGTTGTAATGCATTGTATTTTAGTGTGCTGTGATCTACCAGGTTCATTTTCTTTCCTGGGCTTCCTTGACATCACTGTCTTAGTTACACAGACACAATTCCTGCCACTCAAACACACTGGAGCATTTATAGGCCAACACACCTGTTATTTCCCCCTTGCGTTGGTAAAGATCAAAAACAGAGCTAAAAGTAACTACACCAGGTGCCAAAAAACCCCAATTCCAAATAATTGCTAATTGCTTTGTCATAATAATTTCAAACAGAAAGTCAAAAACTATGACTTAAAACTACAAATCAGGTATTGCACTTCCATAAGGTTAAACAACTCACAAACTCCTAGTTAGGATCAAGCTTCAAAAACGCAAGATCCTACATTTCCCATAATGCTACTCAATTGAATCTTCACTGCCTGACAATGGAGAGATTTTTTGAACTCCACAGCCCAGTTTGTCACACACTGTTTGTCTGTTATAAATTTGTATCCTTTGAGCGCAGGTTGAGATAATACTGATGATATCATCAGGACTTGGGTGAGTTTTATTTCTCATTGCGTGCCATATGTTCCAACTGTGGTTAACTTGATGTGTAGTCAAACAGTGTCCAGGTTTTAGATCTTACTTTTTTTAATATAATATATTGAATATGAACCAATCCAGACAGCAGTGTGAATACCACTCTCATGAATTCTGTTGTAAAGTATGATTACACTCTCTGTAAATTATAACCCTTGTGCCGACACATTTTAACCGAAGCGTTATTAGTTGAAGATGGTGTTTTCATATGGTGGATGACGACAGACCACCTCCAATCACAAATCCAATCTCTTGGAATGTGTGAAAAATCCAATCTTTTTGCATAATGGCAGGTGATCATTGAGAGCAGAATGCTTATCTCCTCTGTCTCCCAGACAAAATAACAGTGGTGTGAGTTTGATCATTTTCCCACAGTCAGCATGAGAACATGTAAAGAGGGAGACAACGTTGTTATTTTGTAGTAGTAGTTGGGAGTTTTTCCTCAAATGTGATTAGTTACGCGTGATAAAAACTGTGAGGGATGGCCCAGAAGGTTTCTTTTCATTAAGGTGTCTTCTAAATGACACTTTGTGAGTGTTCAGCGCCCACACACAATCTGCTACTCAATACCATATATTCATTGGGGCTCTTTGGGTCTTCACCTCGCTACAAAGACTCGCTGCTCTCCCGTCACTCCTCACAAACTCCTTACCTCCCCCTCCACAGACACAGAAACACCCAGCAATTGTTTCACACCATCCCTGCTGAGGAAGACACAATGGTTAACTTTAACAGCGCCAGCACCTCCTCAAATGTAGCCAAGATAGGCAACCTCTATGTGTGTGTGTGTGTGTGTGTGTGTGTGTATGTATCTTCTCTTATTGTCTGTGTGGCATATGGCCTTCTGACATAGCAGACAGAAGGTCACTGACTCAAGGAATTCAAGTCATTCTGGGAATCTTTGTGTCTCTTCTTTCTCTTTAACAAACTAAGTTAAAAGGAACTAATGCTTGAAAGAACACACACATACACACTCAAACACATGCACCTACACATTATCACACACCCGATGGTATGACTTGTTGTTGAATACAGGTCACTTAGGTCAGTATGTGTCTTGTTTCGGTTCAATACACCTTTATGAACCAAGTAATTGCCATGTTCTTAGCCTAATTTAGTCTAATTATAGTCTATAGCTACCACTTCAACTTTATTCAGTGGTGGAAAGTAACTAAATATTGTGCTTAAATCTGCAAAATCTGCATGTGCTTTATTGACACATCTAGCACACAAAAAAAACATTAATTTGGAGTCGTGTTCATGGCCACATGATGAGTGTTAGTCATTGAGGGTAAGTCTGCCTTTAGCAGCTAAAGAGACACATATTCATGTCTTCATTGCGTTCACAAAAATCACAAAATTTGTCTTCTGGTTGGTGTTGGATGGGAAGCACTTTATGTGTTTTTAAAGCTTTTTTGTTGGAAACAGCTGCATCTTGGTCTGGAAGTGAAGCTGGTAGTTGTGGTGGAATTTAAACAAAACACACATTGAGACCAAAAAAACAAAAAACTAAGCTGAGAGATGCTAAAATGTTCAATAGCATGGGGGAACTGCAGAGCTCAGTGATAATTATCTATGTATTAGTCAGTACAAGCAACGCCTATCACATTACCATAGATGTTTCATCCACTGTTTGAGAAAAATGGATTATTGCAGTTTCAAGTAAAGCTTTGAGGTACGTGTACTTTTAAGTTTTTACTCCACTACATTTTTTGACAGCTATAGATACTTCCCAGTTTCAGATTTTACATTCATAATCACCATCATCATCAACCTTTATTTATTTTCTCTGGGATACATTGAGGGTTGAACCTCATTTTCAGTGATGCTGAGATCAAATCAAACAGCAACAGCAGAAATACAGAAATGAATTCCCAATTAAAGCAAATACATTCCAAAACGTAATGATTTAAAAGGTGTAAGAATTTTTTTTTTAATTAATCACACAGCAGAAATACAAAGATCACGTTCAAATTAAAACAATTACAATCCAAAACATTAAGATTTAATAGCAAATTTCTGAAGTGTCTTGATTGGATTGGATTATATGATATGATTCATGAATAGATTAAACTCTGGAACAGCTACAATATAAAATGCTGCTTACATCTTAATCAGTCCAATAATCCAAACATAATGTACAGTACATATATATATATATATATATATATACACACACACAGTTGTTGGGATGATAATGGCATGTTTTCTTTTGTTCTTTTCTTGCCTTTTGTCCTTCATCTCTTTTCACTGACTATAAGTAAATGTTTGAGTGAGATTAGAAGAAATGGAAAGTCTTTTGTCTTTATTTCTTTACCATAAACATACCAAATCGTCACCCTCAAATTGTATATATTGTGGTATGTACTGGACTGTGACTTTTGTGTGTCATTACATTTTTCACACACACACACACACACACACACACACACACACACACACACACACACACACACACACACACACACACAGATTAGCCAGATGTAATCAGGAGCAGACATCTGTGAGGAACATCTTAACTGTGAGGAAGGATGGATACTATAAGGATGAGCACACTACCTCTATTGTAATGCTACTATCTTGGGAGGAGGGGTGATGGGGGTTGAAAAGTGGGAGTGGGATGAAGATGGGAAAATGCAAATGTTTATATAAACTAAGCCCATTGTATGCCTAAGAAAAGCAGAGAAAGGGGGAGCGGACACAGAATAAGGAGTAGGAGAAAAGAAGGAAATATGAAGAGAAAGTAGGCATGTATATTTAAAGAGGGGGGTTTAATATGTTGGAGGTTGTGCTGCGGGTTTGAGTTTGGGTGGGGGTGAAGCAATCAGACCCCAGGGAGAGGGTCTGATAGTAGGCTGTTGTCTCTCAGGTGGCTGCCTCTTGCCTCGGGGCTCTGGGGAGGCCTCCATGTGTCAGCCCTGGCTTTGGTGACAGATGTCTCTCTCTCTCTTGAAACACCAATAATTTACCGCTAATCGACAGATGATACTGTAACTGAGAAGGAGGGGGGTTGAAGAGATGTAAGAGGAAATAAATGAAGATGGGGGAGTTCTTGAATATTCATCTTATTTTTCCTGAAAAAGTGTGATGCATGGCTTTTTCTGTGTACGTCTCTTCTGAGAATCTGCAGCATTAAATCGAATATCACACTGTATATCTTTGGGCTCTCTCTCTCTCCTCTTCCCACTCCCCTTCCCACAAGATACAGTGACCATGATGAGAATGTGTCGCTGACATGAATAGATGGTGAAGATCACAGACTGTGTGTGTGTGTGTGTGTGTGTGTGTGTGTGTGTGTGTGTGTGTGTGTGTGTGTTTGTGCATGTGTGTGTGTGTCTTAATCAAGACAGTAAATCCATCTGTACTCAGGCTGTTATTATCCAACCTGTATCTGGGTGTATTTCTCCCATGCTGACACATTCTTCAAGGGTGGAAGGGGGGAGAAAGCCAGCGCCAATGGATGAGTTGTGCTATGATGGCAGTTTGCGTGCACGTGTCCCGGCCTGCATTTTTGCATGTATGTCCACGTGTTTGTGCCTGTGGCTACACTGCATGTGTGTTTGACTTTTTGTGTATTTGTGTGCCCGTGTCTGACTGTGGTGATGTAGTATCCTCCAGAGATGCTGATCCTCAGATCGAGCATGTCAATCATTGTGATTGATCAGTCTCCTGCCCCTCCCTTCCTCATTCCAATCCGATCCCCCTCGCCCTTTCCTCCGACTCTGAGCCCCCTGGTGATTAATCACTCAGTCAGTCAGACAGGTAGCAGTGACATCATCCAACACACCCCCACCTCTCTTAAAAAGGAACATACCAAGGTTTTTGATGACTGAAGATGAGACAAAATCATCGACTGGGTCCCTGTAGTAATCATATTTAAATCCCCTTACATTCACTTTGATACAGAACAGTGTAACAAGAGTGGCAAAGGGAACGTTTGCACGAGGAATGGCTTTATTTCTCTAACATTACCAGTATTTTGTATGCATTCTCCATATTGTCTTATCAAGAACACAAAACAAAACAACGAAAAACTCAAAATAATGAAGGTCAAGCAGTAAAAATACAATTTCCATGCCCATATGATTCTGAGGAGGTGTAATCTAATCTACACAGTAGACCTCTGCGTCCTTTCTGTCACAGACAGGATTGTGGCTACCAAGCACACACACAGGTCAGACCTGACATTCAATATAGTCAAGATGACAAACATAACAGTGTGATACATTGTTTAACCTGTGGGTTGTAGGCATGCAGATATCGAGTTCAGCGAAATATCATCAACTGATGAGGTTATGTAGACACAGCGTGTATTATTTGTTACTCACCACGGTGACCAATGTCATGGCTGTGGCAAGTATGTCCAGCAATGTTAGTGTTTCCATATTTTCATTAGAAAAATAACAAAACTCAATTCTAGTTTGTAATATAATGATATTTTTTATATGGCACAACAAAGGAGAAATCCCTCTCCAAGGACGGACAGACGTGCTATAGATGTTGTGTGTACAAAATAGGCCAGAAAAGTAAAATTACAAAAATATATAATTTAAAAAGGGTAACAAAAGCACAGATTACCTATAACATGTATGAAGGATGTTAAGCAATTTCCAGGTGCCACCAAAATCAGAAAATAACCAGAGTCACTTGATCTCCATCACCATGGAGACCTGCAGACAACAGACTACAGTGGAAACTTGCATGAAGTCATTCACACATACAGAGAAAAGAGAAACGAGAAATCACTCACGTGACTCGTGAGAGAGAGACAGGACATCATTCACACAGGAGAGGGAGAGACATGAGGTGAGGCTGAATGAGATCCGAAACATCAGGGAATGGCACTGACAGCCAGGGAAGATGAACAGTCAGGACAGCTGATGGTCCAGCATAGAGACACCTGAGAGAAAGGGGAGGACAAGCAGCAAGATTAAGTGCTTTTCAGAGTGATAGCACACAGATATAAAGACAACAGAAAAATACAGTCCCACACACACAAAAAAATGTTAGATCAAAAATACATTTAATTAGACCAAACGCCATCTACATGAGTAGAAAGGCGATAGCTACTATTTGTGATTGTAAAATTCTATAAGTTATTGTATTTGTGATCTAAAATGAACATTGCTGCTTTGATTGCTGTGTAGTGTGATTGTACTGGTCACAGTTCTGCTAGTTATCTTAAATTCAGGAGGAAGCCTGATAAGGATCTGGCTCTGATCTCCTCTAGATGGCGCTCTTTCATTTGGCATTCTCATACCTGTACATTCACTATATAAGCAACACATCACAGACGTCTTTTATGAGTGGGTGTATTTTTGTAGCTAGTTGATTCGACTACTGTATATGCTGTTCAACATGACTTAATAAAGTTTGTATTACTGATGATCCATTATAATTATTGATTCACACATGTAAAGTAAGAATAACAAATACCATGACTATCAATACACAAACCTGATTCAGAAAGGTTAGACATTGAATATATTTCTTTACATTTGTGACAGCGGCAGTTCAGAAAAGTTTGTGTGAATGCTGCAGTTTAATTGTATGAAAATGACCATGGCCATGAGAAGCAGTCTTGCTTCAACAGGAGCAACAGGCCAATATCTCACAACCTTGGCGATCTGCTTTCACTCTCCAACTTTACTTCGGCATCAAAGAGCCTCTTCAGCTCAAGGACCTGGAAGTCCTCTCTTCTGAGAACTCTCTTTTGAGACCATGAGAACACTATGTGCAAGTGCCAAGGTCCTTTAAACACAGGAGGGGTGCTGATATTGTCAGTAGAAACTCCTGGCTATGTTCATCCAAACACTGGCAGAGAAAGAGAGAGAGAGTTAGAATGATGATTGCTGACTTCTATCCCATCTCTATGACCACTGCTCTTGTTTGTGTTACAGTTGTTTCATGTGCTGTGTGCAGGTTTTGTTTCCTCAGTAAAGGTCGGGGGTCCCTGGGGCTTCTGCGACCTTTCACCTGCTGCTATCGGTTTAGACCTACAGGACTATGCACTCAGTTTTGTCCACATTGTTATTCCACAAATGAAAGAGAAAAAAACCGGCATGCACAAGCGTTTAAAATATTTTGTAGCCAAACATTTCCTGAGTGATCCCATCCCTGGCCGCCACATAGCAGGTACATTGAGTCTGACTGCTCCCTGCTGGCCATGTTGCTTTCCTGCACACTGCACACACACATCATTAACTTCTCATCCCCTTCTCTGACACCTTAATTAAACAGCATTCTTTTGAGCTACTTATCACAACAAATGACCATGAGTGTATTTTTGCTTTTAATTACGATACATTATTGTGTGGTTTTGTTTCCCTGTGCAAAATCAAGCATCAAATACACTGTAATTATAAATAATTTCCAGTAGGTGGCAGCATAGTTACAAAAATCCCGTCAGAAAACACCACCAGCTGAAACTTCACCCTCTCAATGTAATAACATATGTTGCATTTTGAACAGCTGTTAAGGGCTTATAGAAGTTGGTAAATTAGTTTGAGAACATTTGTATTACTGTGCACAGCCAACCGGTATTTAAATGTGAAGGTTACAGCTGTAAATCTGAATGTACATATATATATATATCATGAAATCCCTCAAGCTACTGTCATTGTGACCTTGAAGTTACTGTACATTTATGAAGGAGCTACAGCTGCTCCCTTTCTGATGTTCTGCAGTAGGAGACATTTATCAGATAAAAAAAGAAAAGTAAATAAAAACAATGGTATTATAATAAGAATAACCTGACCATTCTCTTTTAGATTGGACTTTCCTTTCAAGAGGAAATTAAAAATGAGCTTTCCACATTTTAGCTCATTCTGACCATTAACCTGATTGATGCGACTTTATAGACTTATTACATTTTTAAACAACACCTGCCCTCATGATCAAATAAAACTTCCTCTCACTCTCTTAGAGACTCAAGAGAAGACGTAAAGAAGTATGAGAGCAAGAAACAGGAAACTGTATATCTCTAAGGAAGCAATAAAGATAATGGCTAATGATTTTAGATAATGATTTGCTCTGGGAGATAACTGATCCAAGAGTGAACATATCTGAATGTTTACTTGGAGGTTTATCATTTAGCCTACTGCCTCAATTAACTTGTAACCATACTTAAACTACTTTTTAGCCAATTTCTACAAACTGACTTGTACTGCTTTCACTGTTTGTGTTGCTGTAAATACTGACACGTTTTTCTACATTACAACAGTGTGTGCAATGGCATAAATAAACACAACAGCAGCAGCAGAGATAATGCACAGAGCTCACAAGTTGGCGGAACGTCTTTTGTCTTTGAACTTGCAAACTCTAATTTCCTTGAACTGTCCTTGTCTATTTTCTCTCAAGGGACAGAGGCAGACATGCCAACAGGGTGGGAGTGCACACACACACACACACACACACACACACACACACACACACACACACAAACATACACATTACACTCAACCACACGTCACAGTTTCCATTCTAAAGATAAATAAACCCTGTGCACCTCCTTAGAGCATAACCATACACAGTCAGCTGTGTGAGGTCTATTATGACACCCCAGCTGCTCTTGTCTACATGTTGCACAGTGTCACTGGATGAGTGAGCTGACGAATATTTTAATACCATGTTCCTCAGCAGCTGATGTCAACACAACGTCTGATAGAACATGTGAACCAATACAAGCTACTCATTCACCAGAAAATCAATGTGCTGAAAGATACTGACCGATATTAACACTGATGTCCAAGTTTGAACAAAGTCAGTCAAGTACTCGAGAGTCAAAACAACCTTTAGCAGCCTGAGGTGACTCCTGGCTAAATTATTACACAGTCAAACCAGAGTGTACTCCCACGTGACCCTGAGCACATGATCCACAATGAAGACAGAGCAACTGAAACAGAGAGCTTAGTCTGAAATGTCATTAAGCTGCTGCCGGGGGTTATGTTATCATCAAGTTATTGTATGTTGTAAAGGCTTCTTTTTATTGCCTGTGATGATTGTAACAAATCAGAAAGTGATAATGTTCTTGAGATACTGTATACGATGGATTTTAATGGGAAACCACCGTGGAATTCTCCATATACGTGGCTGGACTTTGGTCATGTGTGCTTTTATGTTTTATTGTGTAAGGGATGTAATTGTACATGCATCCGCCTAAATATTTGTGTGTGTGGGGGTGGGGGTGGGGAGGGGGGTGATTTGCATATCTGAGTGTAATTATGAAGCATATGTTTGTACATATGTACATCACTGATCTGACCTATTTAACACTGCAGTCATTGTGCATTGAACACACTGCAATTCCCAGAGGTGAAACATGACAGTCTTGATTGATCCTACACACCATTCTAACCTAAACTTGAGGTGCTAATGTCCAAATATAAAGGCTCGTAGTTTCCTCCTGCTTACAGTCGTTGTACTAAACACATCTGAGTGTTGATTTGAGGGCAAACAAATTACCCCAAAAGTGAAACTGCTCCTTTGCATTACATTTTAAGGGAAATACGCTCATCCTCTTTCTTGCTGAGAGTTAGATGTTAAAGTTGGAATATCATGCTGTAATCAGCCACCAGTTAGCTTAATCAAGTGGTTCTTAAACTTTTTCACGTCAAACACCCCCAAACTGACACAAAACTGATCCCCATTTGATAAGGTTTGACCCAGGGTTCCTTGTCTGATAAGATATTTGCTTCTAGATGTTTTATTACAGAACGTGTATCAGGCCCACGACCAAAACAGTCATACATTCTATCTTTGTGTTTTTGATGGACAGACATTATAGTGAAAATAAATTTTGCTGGGGAACAGTTAGCCTGGCCCTGTGCACCTCTAAGAACACTAATTTAGTGAAGTTGTGGTTTTATGGGGGATTGTACTCACTCTTTCCTGGCAGAGAGCAGTGACTTCTCATCTGGTTGCCTGGAAACCTCATGGTGAGGAGATTTTGCTAACTTTGGACAGATCGAGGCTAGCTGTTATCCCCTCTATGAAAACTAAGCTAAAAAGCTGTTAGTTGCAGTTTCATATTTACGGTAGAGTAATATGTGCATTTCATAAAATGTCAAATTATTCCTCCAGACAGTTCATTCTCAGTTCATACTTTGCAAAGCGGAACTTGTGGTTTCTGTGGTCTAACTCTTCAGTTCAGTGTCTGGTCACGCCTTCACAGCATAATATCATTGGTGGTATAAAATCAGGTGCTCTCTCGGCTGATATGTATTTAGGCTACATTTGCATATGTAAGTTGCTGACAAACGCACAAAATTCTGACTTTAAATCTGTGGTTTAAATGATCCCTATTATAAAGCAGATTAAACCCCCACTGTAATTCGGATTTAACCTTTAACAAACAAACTTGGCGTTGTTTTCTATTGAGTTCAATAACCAGGAATTTATGTAAGTAGAAAGGCACAGCAATATGAATTAAACTATATTGAGTTAGGTGCATCTACAGTTACTGTACAAAACCAACTGCAACACATTTTTGTGTTTGTGGATGAGATTGTTTTGTCTGTGCATGTCAGCATTGTCTTCTTCTCTTTCTCACAATTCTCCTGTTCTCTTTCTTTCCCCTCAGAGTTTGCTGAAAATCCCTGGAGCCTCTCTTATATCTGCATCATCGCATCAAGATGTAGTCTACAGACACACTGCACTGTTGACAATAAAAACATATCTTGTGTTATAGATATCTCCTAATGTGAGGTATTTATTATTACACTATAGTCTTTTAAAACTGATCTTGATCATTTCTTCTTTTCCTGAGCACTTTATATACCTTGCTGTGCAGAGAACATAGTTGAAAAGATATGAACTCCTCTCAGATCACAGCTCCCTGCTGAAACTGGATGAGAATCAAACCTTTCTCGACCCTTTGAGACATTTCTGAACTTTCCTATAATGTTTAGTGCTTTGACAGTTTGCATTTAGCTCTTAACAAAAAATACACAAAAGTGAAGAAAATACAGTTTCCAAACAAGAAAAACAAACCAAAAAAAACAAAACAATGAAGAAAAAAGAAATAAATATAAGGTTTTAAATAACATAAATTTTATACCTTGTTATCTTATCTCATTTATATAGTACTGTACTCCTTCAAGAGAAGCTGTTTAAGATCATTTAAAAAAGTGAAATTAGGAGTGACTGAGAAGTGAAGCAGAAAAGCTTCTCCATATGACAGGACCTCTGTGCCTGGAGTCTAATTCTGTAGTACTGACCATATAGAATAACAGAGCTGGTATGATAAGTGGATCTGACACGTCTGACATGTAAATTAATGATTTATAGAAGAAATAAGAGAGGACCTATTATGAGACCTTGTGGAACACCCCACTACGCGTGGCTGTATGGTGTGTTAGTAACCTTGCAAATGACACTTTATTTCCTGTTAAGCAGGTAGCTTTTAAACCAGTTAAGTTCAGTACCAACATTTTCATGAGCTTATAGTGTATTTAATAATATATTATATGTCAAAAGTTTTTTTTACATCATTAAATACTCCAAGTGTGAATTCTTTGTTATCTAAAGGCCACAATATCCAAATTGACACTCAAATATTAACTTATTATTTAAGTATTTACTACTACTACTAATTTTACTATACACATTTTTTTATTCATTTAGTATTGTGTGCGAAAGTTCATCTGGTTAATATAAGCATAAATCACAAAGTGGGTCCAACATTGAAGAGTGTCTTATCTCTGGTACTTAAGATCCTTTATAGTTTCCTTATTTGACGCTCGTAACAGGCCCCGAGAAGCACCAATTCCTTTTATAAGCATGGCATCATATTGTTTCTTAGAAGTTCAAAACAGTGTGAGCCCTCAAAATGTTCCTATGACATAGCCTTGTACAAGTTTTTTTTAACACAATGAGACCCATAATGTAAACACAGTGACATCACCAGTCTGGGTGAAAGAGATGTCAGTTCATCCTGATATCAGCAGAGTTCAATGTTCTGTCAGTCTGAGCCACACTGGAAGAAAATATGGACTTTGAAACGATCACCTCAGTCTGTGTCTGTTATGGTGTATATGTGTGATGGCTTGTTGTGTCTGCAGAACAGCAACAGTAGAAGTGTATGGCAAAGACAGCTGACTGATGATTATTCATAACAGCCCACAGAAAGGAGGTGTGAACTTTGCGTTTTTCATCTTCTCTCTGCAGGTTCAATTGTGGAGCAATATAGCAACAGTGGATCAAGATGTTTTAAGAGAAGAAAAAAGTATTCAAGGTATTACAGGTCTTGTGTCTGCAGAAACCTGTGTCCGACCGTCATCATTTGTGCTGGATATAATTAAATTAATTAACTATATGTGCAATTGCAATGTTTCAACATTCATCAAAATATATCAGGTCATATTACATAAGAGTGACATTCAGCGGGCACCTGATATCATGTTGGGGATGTGCACATACTTTTTTTGAAGGTCTGAAAAAATAAATAAAGTGATACAACCTTTTAGGAAGACATTTTCCTCCAAAAACCTCCCATGGCAGTCACAATATCAGCTGCCAGGGATATGGCATGGCTTAAATATAATTTTTGAATTTGTAATTGACTATGAGTGTCATTCATTTCTGCACTGGGAATATTTAGACAATAATCTACTGAGATTGAGGGGGCAGCAACATGATTTGACAAAAAATAAATGCAGGAAATAAGTAAAAATTCCAGTCATACTGAGAAGCCATTTAATTATATAAATTACATATGTCCCATAATTAATTTTAAATTATCCCTAGAGCCAGAGTTGATTCCTCAAGTCCATCCAAGCGACTGTCAATGTAAAGTTCAATTTTATGCTCTGAAACACTTCTTACTAAACCCTTACTGGCTATCAAGGTAACCAAAGCTCTAGACAAACTATGATTATATACAGTTTGAAACCCAGTGCTCTTACACAAATTACTTTTATAGCATCCAAAACTGCCAAGAACCCCACAGCACTGATCTTTCCCTGACTTACATGTTAAATGTGCATCATACAATATTATGCATAGTCTGTCTGCTTTAAACAAGTTTGAGCCCATACACTGTAATAGCAGAATCAGCAAAGCTAAAGACACATTCCTGTCTCTGTGGACAATTATGTTCTATTATATCGACTGTAAAGATGCATACAGTTTGAAACACTGACTTGCCGCACCTTCTACGGCCACTTGCCAATGAAGGGAGAAATCCGCCCCTCTAAAAGTGCTCTCTCTGTATTCAGGTATAAAATTCTGTTGTAGATGTAAGATGTGGCTATGATATTCAAACCAATACGTGACCACTCATGCCCTGCAAGTGAGGGCATTGCCAAGCTGAAGGAATCCACTCAGACTAGATTAAACTATGAGATATGTAACCTGTTTAATGTCAAACAAGTCTGAGCGTCTGAGGGTGGATGTGACCTACAAATTGAACTTACTTTCACAACATATAATGAGGAAAATGATCTGCACCTTCCAGCTGTTGACTTTATGTACAATCATATTTCTTTGAGTTAATCAGTAACCATATCATGTCTGTTGTGGAAATTTTGTGCTCTTGGTGAAGAATGAAATAGAGACTTCTGCTGGCTCCTTCTACAAGGTTTTATTTTCTTTGCAAAGAAAAGGTCAATCAACATAACATGCGAGTGGTTCTGAATGAAGAAAGACCCCGAGCATGGGGAAACTTGAACATTTACACCTTAGGGAAAGGCCCACCTCTGGGGTGTGTTCAACGTCCTTGGTTTGCTGTGGGGTCGGCCTCTTACCTATGGTGTGCTTCCACACTCTTTTGTCTTTCGTAGGTATCAGCACTGACCCCCTGAAGTGTGAAATTAAGAGGTCTAGACAACATCATTTAAAATACACAAGGGTTTGAATGGGTGTCTCAGGTAGTAGAAATGCAAAGGAATTGAATGTACAATTACATTTAAAAGTCTGATATCTTGGTGAGAAGATGGGAGGTTGGGTATTTTACAAAGGAGTTGAAATTACTATTACATGTCTTAGAGGAAGTGCAGTACATCTGAAAAAAATGTCAATTTGAAATAGCAATATCTAGACAATTCCTGCAGTAGTTAACCCCAATACCATGGGCTAAATTAGCTGCAGACTGTATTGTATCAACACACTAATCCCAAGTGGTTTTAGGATTAGCTGCATTTCTCAGTCATGTATAAATATGTGGGTGTAAGGCGACTGCTCAGTTTTCAAACTACGTTAGAAGGGAGCAGCATCTGGTGCAAGTCACAACAGGCTGAGTGATCAAAGAGGAATCTCACTCGTTGTCATTAGTAGCATAAGAACTACTGTATGTCCTTGAAGATTAAACGTGATCACTGCCAAATGAGTTTGTTAAATCAGAACTGAAACACTAAGCTGGTACAGGTCCATATAGCTCGTGTATGGTCGCTTTTCATTAGCTTAGAGAGGTCAATTACTGTAGATGTGACTCCTTTTCAGTAAATTCAAAGCAAATATAAATTGGAATGTAAGACAGCAAGACAAACTAATTTGCCAGTTTGAGTCAGTGTTTGCTTGAGATCACAGATATTCTCAACTGATTCAAGTGTTTTTGACTCGGACGGAGAACAACTGCTTGCCAGCTGATTTAGTGTCTTCTTTGAAACCTACCTCATGGGAAAATACCTGAGCTCCTGGACACAAAGCACATGACAACCCCCCTTTCCCCCACAAATCCCCTCACACAGTTTTATGTGTGTTTGTGTCTTTGTGTGTGTGTATGTGTGTGTGTGTGTGTGTGTGTGTGTGCGTGAGTGAGTGCGTGTGTTTATGTGTGAGTTGCCCTCCCTTCTGAGTTTCCATACCACCTGTAGCTATGTATACTCTTCTTCTTAGTTGACATGACGCACAATATTGGACACTCCCCCCGCATTGCACTGGAGTGCACTCTCAGGCTTCCAAATACACACAGTCATGAGGCTCAACTCACCCATGCATACACATACACATACACACACAGGAACACAATAAATATTGCTGGTGCTGTCCTCCTCGCAAGTGCCAATGTGATGTCTATCAACGTGTGGTGTGACTTTTACAATACCAAATGACACTGAATAAGTTTAGGAAGCACAAAGTACAGACACACACATGTATACACAAGCCCATGCCAAACTATTGAAGTGTTGTTGTGCCCATGCATGGATCAAGCTTTTCCAGTACTACAGCGTCCCTGCTTGCATTAATTTTTCCATAACCACAGGCCAAATACAAGATATGATTGCAACAATTTAAATTTGTATTTCAAATTGCACACAGGGTCACAGCTGCTTCTCTGGGGATGTGCACCAAACTGTCTCTGGCACTTTTTCAGTCAGTAAAATGAATGGGACAAGTAAGGTGATCCATGGGAAAGTACTTTGTTGGGTCAGGATTAGGTCTTTCAGGATGCGATAAGTGCAGGCTTTGTTGACTTGTACTAAAATGCGAGGGAGTTTAGTTTTTATTCAGTCAGGACAAATCCCCCTTGGTTTAGCTGAGCTTTGGAAGAAGCAGCACATTTATTCAGCTATTAAGCACACTGTGTGTATTTCTTTTCACAGATGTTGAAAAGCTGTATGCTGTGTTCCAAGTTCAAGAATAGGAAGAACATGTAGCTTTTGTTGTCTAACCCCAATCCTTAACAACCCCATCCAACCTCATCCAGCCCCACCTAACCCTACCCCACCCCACCCCATGGTTGCTGAAATGAACCTTACTGTTAGACAATATTAGGATGAACTAATATTTCAACATGCACGCATCATGTTGAAATATTAGTTCAATTTTGGCACTAACTCTTTGATCCACAGTGATTACAACAAAACTTTTTATTGAGATGAGCTGAAAGTGATATTGTGTGGAGACATTCAAGACAGCGATGATGAAAATGTCTCGCAGTGACATTTTTAGATCTGAAGTTGTTGGTCAACCAAATAGTTGTCTAATACTTGCAGAGTCAGTACTTGCACAGTATAGCTACAGCAAGAAAGACTCCCCCCCATTCCCCCAAAGGAGAACATTCAGAATGCACTGATTATCGTCTCTGTGCTTGCACTTGAATGTAAGTTCAAATGTCAGCATTAAGTTTAAAGTCCAATTCCACTCACTTAATGTGTTTTTCTTCCTGTTCCTATTGGCAGAATGATATATGTACAGACTTGTTTGGAAGCTAATTGTTTTTCAGTAAGCAACTTACACAAGTGTGATGTGGAAACTTGAAGCCTCCAGTAAACAAACACAGACAATGGATTTTCAGTGAAGTAAGAGACATCTCATATCACGTAGGTAAACTTTTGAAATGAAGGATTTCTCAAATGAAGGAGAAAGATTGGATGATATTTTATGTATTTGAAAGAGATAATTAGGGTTTTTTTTGTGGAAAATTATATTAGACACATTATTATTCCAAGCAGATTGTTTTTAATATATATAACAGCATGTCTATAGGGGAGCTTTAAGCAATTACCAAATCCAATGTATGGAAGCTAAAAATGTATGGTTTATAATGTGTTGCAAAGTACATTATGCACAATTCACTCTGTAAATGCAATAAAGCAAAAGTGAGCTACAAAAACACACTGTAAATTTCTGAATTGGAAATCAATGCATGCCATCTTTCAGTGCTGCACAGAGTGGCTGAACATTGATACACTACACTAAAATATGTTTTTCTTCTTGTCACTATTGGATGTTTGATCGTCAGTGTGCAGAATGATGTATGTGCAGAGTTTATGTCCACGTTCATCTCTTGAAGGTGCAAAGTTTCTCTGAGCTCATTGGCAATCAAATTTTAATGGGAGAGCCTTGGAACATCATTTGTGACATTGCAACTAGTTTGGATGGTAATCAAGGTCCAATATTCAACTTACGCAAGTATGATGTGGAAACTTGAAGCCTCCAGTGCACACTGAGAATGGACATCTTGTTCCTGGCTGTCCAATCAAATATATTTGAACATATTTTTAATGAAGGAGAAGGAGGAGATGTCATTTTAAGATTTTTAACACTTCATTTTAAAAGAAGGAGAAGGAGGAGATGTCATGAAAAGATTTTTAACACTTCATTTTAAAAGAAGATCTAACATTTTAAACATTTTAAGAATACAATGACAATGACGGACACATATATTATTGTTCCAGCAGAGTGTATTTGTACATCTTAATCTTAATGGGATCTTGAATCGCTATTTTCTCCATTGCATGTCTTCATGAGCAGTAGACACTTTGTGGCTGTTTGCATTTTGACAGCGTGACTGTCATCTGAGTTTACTAACAAAACTTCAAACAAGCCTTATCTTATCTGCAGTATGTTGACACATATTGATTTGCCTGTGCCATTACAAACTCACACGTATTCATATGGCCTGAACTGACTGTACAGTTGGCAAGGTCATGGTTCAAATAGGTGTTTAGGGAGAGTCCCTCTTTGACATATTGGGTAGGTATGTAAACAAATTGGGATATAGTTCAAAGATAAAGCTGCATTGTAAATTAATATTTGAGCTATGGGTGGCTGCGGATGTGTGCACTCATACCTATGTGAGTAGTGTGATAGTGTGTGTGAGGGTGGAAAAACACATGTGTGCATAGCCGTGAGTAAACATCACAAATATACATACATCTCCTGCACTCAGACACAAAGATGAGTATTCAAACCAGTGGTGAAGTATGTATATGCTATGCCATGTGTATACTATATGTTTAATGTTATGTGTGCTCAGCTAAAAGGAGAACTTATACATGCACAGTGTCTCATCAGAGCTGAAGACGCTTTGCAAATAAAGACCTGAGTCAGAGAATTTGCCCTCAGGCTGCAAGCAGGTAAATTCTAGTTGGCCGCATAAGAAAAGCTGGTGTTTCTTCTACCACCCATGAGGAATCTTGTGTATGCTTCCTTTTAGCAGCTAGGCTATACTGTATGTGTCAATATAAATAGATGATTTAACGGTCACTTTGAAATATCTTCATTGATGGTCAGTACAGAGAAAAAGCGGTGGTTACTTTGAGTTGACAGTGGTATGCAGGACTTGTGAAGGTTGAAGCAGAGCATGATGGACCAGAGATAGTAGACATACACACACAGATACACAAACATCTTTTTCTGCAGGCACCCATGCACCAAAATAAACTAATTATGCAAATGTAAATTGTTTATACACGTGACATTACCTGAATTTTATTCGCACAAGGATGTATTGCAGATGTTGAGTATTAGATTCCAAACATCTGCAAGCACATACCTTCATAATATAATTTAGAAACCAAAAAAACATCAGTTTTTTTTATAACATCTAGACTTTAATCTGTTTTATACAGGGGAATGCTGAGTTTACTGTAACCTTACTGTACTTTACAATAGTAGGCAATGCTATTTTTATAAAGAGTATTGTAGTAAAGTAGATGTTCCATGATGTTTCAGTGTTGTCTTCATGAAATTAATTATTATTTATTGCTGGTGCTGTCCTCCTCACAAGTGCCAATGTGATGTCTATCAACGTGTGGTGTGACTTTTACAATACCAAATGACACTGAATAAGTTTAGGAAGCACAAAGTACAGACACACACATGTATACACAAGCCCATGCCAAACTATTGAAGTGTTGTTGTGACCACATGGATCAAGCTTTTCTAGTACTACAGCGTCCCTGCTTGCATTCACTTTTGTTATGATAAAAAAGTGATTTGGGTGAATATGTGTGTAAACAGTAAATTACATCTATTAAAAATATATAAAGGAAATATCAGTCATGCATAACTGATTCACTTCAACCAATTTATCAGTCACAATCACAAAATATGTTTTCCTAATTAACCTCTTCTTTAGAAATGAACAAACCTGGTGGACAAAAGACTCATTTGATGATGTTGATGGTATTTGAAAACTGGGACATAGTAACACCTACTAAATAAATAAATGAATGAAAATGAATGATGAAGGACAATGAAACACAAAATACAGAACCCCCGCTTTAAAAGTTAATAATTTAAGGAGCTATTGTGTCATTAATGTATGCAAAATAGAAGCAGCTGAATAGGAACATAGAGCAGGACAGGAAACAACATGCAGGCCAAATAAAAGTATATTGGGATATGAAAAATAGTTCCACAGGCAGGACCACAGTAGAAAGACTGTTCCACAAAGTTTGGACCGGACTCTGAAGAGAGATTCTTTCTTTTTTCAATATTATTATTCCAATTTTACATATTTGTTTAAACATTTGGTTGTAATTTCCATGAATTCATTCTTTCATTTTGGAGATCATAATATCATGAGTCAGCCTTTAAAATGGTAAACTTGAATCTAAACTCCTCCTCCCAGGTTGCCGAAGGCTCCAATTCTCACAAAAGACAACCAGGCCATGATTAAATGTTATGACACTAAAGTTAGCTTCTGATTCAGAAAGTTAAGTGGAAAGTTAAGGGGGAATTTTCAGCTTTTTACTTGTGAAAAAGTGTTAGACATAGTAGCAAAACCCTTAACACAGTTTAAACCCACCTTCAGATCTGTGAAATCTTTTATTTTGCTTATAAAAACAGAAAAAGGGCAATTTCGCTTTCGTTTTTTCTCCCATATACAGACCTCATTAGGCCAGGTTTACATCAAAAACTAGTTAGACTTGTCTAGATTAAAAAGGAGACTCATTAAAACACAGTGTCAAAATTGTGAAACCCTTATTCTATTCGTGATGAACAAAAATGAAAATGAACAAAGTGCAATTTCAATTTCTGATCACGTAGCTAAAAATTCCTTTTAAATACGAAATAATTGTTGTTCTTTCAAACTGACCATAAACATCAAGATCACTTTTGTTTATTTTTATTTTTTCCAAAGATAATAAAAGGTTTTACATTAATCTAAATCTACTTAATAGTCACTCTCCTAAACTGGCTGATAACCAACTGTAGCCTAGTATAATAGGCTAGTTTTTGATCTGGACCTGGTCTTATTGTGGTCTAGATCAGTTAGGTGGAAACCCTCTTCTTTCACAAATAGAATGAAGGTTTCACCATTTTCAGACTGTTTAAATGAGTCACTGGGGTCTCCTTTGTAATCTTGGCAGATGTCCAAGTCTAAGCATGATAGGTTTTTATTTTATTTTTTTTATCTGGACCTGATGTAATTGTCTGGATTGGTGGGGGGGCAGTGAACTCTAACCCCCACCGCCCCTACATAAATTGATTTCGCAAATTTTAAAGTGGGTTTGAACAGCGTTAAGGTTACGATGTCTTACACCTTTTCCCCCACAGATGTAAATATCAACATCTCTGTTTCCCCTTAACATTCCCCTTAAGCCAGACTCGGAAGCTGACTTACCCGCCTATATTAACGGTAACGATATGAAACCTTTTCACAGGATATGAACATTATTTCTATAGTCGCAGCTTCTTCTTGTGACCGTGAACAAAACTGAGTCATTATACTGGGAATGGAACAATACAGGAAACATCTTTCCTAAGAAATGATCCCTCTCCTCATACAGCACTTTGGTGACAGTCAATGGATGATGTGTGATAAGCACGAGCAGCCGCAACAGCTCTAACCTCACGCGCTTGAGGGCGGGGTTTAAAATGGCGTGAATGGCACGTTGAAGAAAAAAAAAAAAAAAGAAGGGGGCGGTTTCGTCTTCAAATTACTACATCCACCCGTTCTCCCAGCACATCTTCTCGGTATAGGCTATACGACGACTAGACTGTGACGTGTGTTTTTTTTTGGGTACTTTTCCTTTCAACGTTATCGGAAGACTATTTTAATTCTTCTAAATATTTTTTGTGAATTGAACTAAAGAAACCAGCTTCTCTGCTATGGCAAAAGGAGAGGGAGGCGAACAATACTCCAACGCCAGTTTGTTGAATAAACCGGTCAGCGAGGATGGCATCAAGCTGGCCAGAAAGGTGAGTTTCATTCACGAATTGAACAATAAATTTAAAATGATTATCGACTGTTCAAACTGGTCACAGAGCGAGGAACCAGAAGCTGGAGGGTAGCTTGAACAATTGAATGAATAGAGCAGTACGCCGGTAAAAAAATGTGTCAGGATATGAGTCATAAAACCTACAAAGGAGATAAGCAACACACCTATCACTAGTTTCTCAACACAATGAATGAAAAAAATGAAGGAAAAATGCATTAACATAACCAATTTCAGTGAACAAATAATACTTTTGAATCCTTAGCCAACTCCCTCCTTTCAACTTCAGTATCTTAAAATAGCAATTTAAAAAAAAAGAAGGGAAAAAAAAGGTTTTTAAACGGTGTGGGACGCGGTTAAACAGAGTAAGTTTAAGTCATATTTTATTGCTTACTAGGCTGTTATAGTAGGGGCTATTCTTTGCACTCGTTACCCTTAACGGCTGCAGCTAAATTTAAATCCCGAAAAATGCCACTCTCAGTTCTCTCTTTGAGCTAAATATATGGCCATGAAGCCTTTGACATAAGTCGCTTTAATTCTCCATACAAAGGTCTCCACTGTGAAAGTAAATGGAAATGTGTAATTACAAACGTGAGAGTCGTAAAAAACCGGGCTAGGGTGTTGTCCATTGATAAGAAAATGAGATATCCTGGTTGCATGCATCCCTCATATCACTTTATGTGGCGCTTAGTAGCAGTTTGTGCTGCGTTCACTGTACCGCCACAAGCCCGTATTGATGTAGCGAGTGACTACAACGCCTTCACTTGTCGGTGTATGTATAAATGAAACAAATAAGATATACCCGTAACAAGAACACACGTTGATTATTTTTAGTGTTAGGTCGCCTCTGTTTTCAGAAACGAGGTGACACAGTGGTTTACACTGTAGTAACATAAAGAGGAGGAACACATTTCGTATTAGCTTGTCAATTCGTGTTTGTTATGAATCAACACGCCTTTTTTGTTTTACTAGTATGTTTTTCGTGGGATAATTGTTCCAAAACCTCGTCTAAATGATAAAAGAATCTCCCTTAAATTGGTATATTGTATGCATTTTTAGTGACAGCTCCTATATTTCCGACATCTTGAATGCAGCATGAAACACCCACTAGGCGACGTGTCAAACAGACGAAGCAGACAGAGGATATTTCGCCCAAATCCCACCCAAAACCAGACGTTTTTCTGCTTGCCAGAGATAATTGAGGTGCACCCACCAACGTGTTGCACTGTTTTAATTATAAACTGCAAATTGAAATGATTTAGCAATGTTTGAATAGGTCAAAAAAGCCACCTGTTCCAGCCTGTTCCTTTTGACTCCACGCATGTAATCAGTACACACTGGTGACATATCACTACTGGCTGCACTGATAGTAGAAATAGTAGCCTGTGAGGAAGTAATAGAAGGCAGTTTTCCATGCACTATAGCTGAGTGGGTTTCCTCATCACATACAAGTATTTTTGTGCAGAGAACACATTCCTGCTCTGCTGTAACTGATTTCATTACAATGCATACCACAAAAAGAGCTTTTTAAAGTGACATTGCGTCAGAAGAGTGACATGAATACACTGTCACACCAACCCATGAGTATGTGCATTCACTGCAATGTCATGTTAAGACTTAGGAGGGGCAGAAATGTATGCATAGGAGAAAGAAATCCGATTGGCTTCCCACGCTCTGTCATCTCTAAATGTATCGAAGAAACTGCCTGTCATTGTCAGACATATACAACACTAATACTGGCCAGTTTACAGCAGTCTGTGTCACACCGTGTGGTCAAGTTTGATCCTTGTGGTCAGCAGCACCATAGAGACCTGACCTAAATCACCAGGTAGCCTCAACCGTTGTAATGCCAGCCATTGTGCTCAGTCCCAAACATTTTAAATAAGTGCTCCTCTGTTTTTAAAAGGTGCTGGTATCTCATTTCAGTGTTTTGTCACCTAAACAAAGGCTGAGGTTGGGTGTATCAACAGGACAGAAGCTGCGTTGTGTTGTGTAGTGGCCTGATGTAAGATCAAGGCAGTCAGTGTTCATTTTCTTCTCATGCATATCAATGACATGCTGGAGGAGTACCAAAATGTGCCCACAGTTCAAGGTCATTTTCAAGAGCTGATGGCATGATCCTGAGGCAGGTTTTTTTTTTTTTTTTTTTTTGTCTGAGGATATTAACAGTCTCATTCATTCATTTCCACATGCAGCAGCAGTGATGAAAGATTCTTTGACCGGCTGACATGAGGGGCATATTAGACACAACCTTTTCTATTGGCCAGGGAGGAGGGTGTGTTATATCGCCCCTTCTGTGGCCAGAGCACCGGTCAAACTGGCAGCCGTCCCTTGTGGGTGCTAAGCCAGTTCAAGCTGCAGACAAAGCGGTGTCACCCTGGCCTGTTTTTTTGTGTGTGTGTGTGTGTTACGTCATGGTGTTGTCATCCCGGGACTCTAATTAACAGAGATTTGTGCTGCTGTTGGAATCTGTCAGCTGTTTTTAGAGCATGTCAGGCTGAGGAAATTATTACATCTACAGTGCAGAAAAACAGAGCAGAATGACCACTTGTTAGAAAAAGCAAAGGATGCTTGTTTCCCAGTGGCTGTCCTCGCCTGATATCTTCCAAAACGCTACATCATGGTTAGCCTCTCGCCAGCTGAGCTCTCCGTGGCGATTAACAATTTAGGCCACATTCTTTTCAAGGAGCTGGGAAATGTGTTATTGTTTTAATTCGACTATAGGTAGGAAGAAGGTGAGACTGAAGATTGAAGCAACGACGGGTTGAATATTCTCGAGAAAGCAATTGATAAAGCTGCCTATTTATAAACCAGGCTGACTATAAGTGTATACTGAATCCCTGTTAGGATTAAGTTGCTGTCGTTGACTCGGCAGAATAGAGCCCACCTAGAATTACACAGGCTAATTAGAGCCTGAAAATCTTTATGGACAACTGTGAAAACTTAAAAAAGGCTTAAAAAAACTTACTTTATTTAAAAGTAGGTTAATGGTGAATGTGTAAAAAGTTTCAGTTATGCTCCTTGATTAACTGTTTTTTCCCCTCTCTCCTCTTCTTTTGCTTGTGTTCCTGCAGCATGAGCATAGGAACAGGTTGTCCGTCTGCAACAAGCTATGCTACGCCATCGGTGGAGCGCCCTACCAGATCACAGGATGCGCCCTCGGCTTCTTTCTACAGATCTATCTGCTGGACGTAGCACAGGTGAGAAAGTTCACGATCCCAGCGGCCTGTCTCGACCTCTCCCGACCTCTCCAGTGTTACTTTTATTACACAAATCTAAATATAGACAACCTGACGCCCTTAAAGGAGCACCTTACGTATTGGATTGGAACATCTCGTCTGTGCTTTCCCTACAGTATGTGAGATGGCATTTATAGTCTAAAGGGCAAGAACTTGCACACAGTCCCCTCCTGTGCCCTTTTTTAAAAGCACCTCCTCTAATAATTGGAAGACATTGTGACCGCCAAAGCTGACCAACAAAGAGAGTGATTGTCCTGGTAGAAAAATGAAGAGGTGGGGGGAAAAAAGTTTCTGAGAGTCCACGATGGGCGACACTGTAACATCAAAAGGCTTACATTCTGGAGAAAAAAAAAATAGGGGAGGGGGGCGGCACAATGAGGAGGGGCTCGCTTTAATGGGCTCTGACACTAATCTGATGGTCAAGGCCAAGATGGCGTGTAAGTCAAACGGCCTCCCAGGGTTTAGCTTTGTGCGACCACCGGGGCCGTTGATTAAGAGTCTATTGGATGACACAGCATGGCGCAGATTGTACAGTCAGTAGAGGAGCATCCGTCTCTCTCGTTTCCTCCTCTGCGCGGCGTAGGATGAAGAGCAGACGCGCTGAGCTGCCAAGCTCCACTTTCACTGTTTGACTTGATTCTGGCTACATGCTGCCTCTTGACTAATTCCTTAGGAAATGCTGACAAGGAAGAAAAGATCACTCACTAATTATACAGTTATTTTTCCCCCTATAAATGTGTATGTGTTCTAAAACGTAAAGACATAAATAAATAAGATAAATTAATCACTACTCTCTGTTAGGTCCTATTTTTAAAGCTACACACTCTTTCATCAGTTAAAGCTGCTGGGCCACAGGATGCGTCCATTGTGTCACATTGAGTCACCCTGAGGTGGATGCTGGTGGTAGTTATATTACGGTACAGGTGTGCACAGGAAATGCTGTTTCTCGTAACATATTAGGCAATACCCTGACAGTTCTCTACATGTTCGGTCACAGCTGTTCTAATCTTTGCATCTATTCCTTTCCTAGCTGGATCCCTTCTATGCCTCCATCATCTTGTTTGTGGGCCGGGCCTGGGACGCCGTAACGGACCCCACAGTGGGCTTTCTGGTCTCCCGAAGCCCCTGGACGCGTTTTGGACGCATGCTGCCATGGTAGGTTTACTTCCAAACAGGAATCTGGGCTTTAGCCCTTTTTATTAATACATATTTCTTTAAGTAAATATGTGCTTCCTGCTCCTCCAGCTCTATTGTTCAGATCTCTGCCAAATAGGAGTAGATAAAAGTGCCAGAATTTACTCGAAGCACTAATCCCCATATTTGGTTCTGGAAATCTTCCACTGGAAGCTCAGCTCACTTCAGCCTCGATGAATCAGTGGTGTGAGTGAGGCTTTTCCAACCATACCATGTTAACGTGTCACTGTTTTGAGGCGGGGCTTTGTGTTTAAATCACCACCAGCCTCCTTTTTTTCACGAGAGGGGTCACGCTGATGCAATTTCTGCCGTACTACTTCCTCATTGCCTACACATGCATATATATGCACATTCAAGCCTTCCCCTTCCCCCATCCTCCCCTCTCCCTTTCTCTCTCCAACACACACACACACACACACACACACACACACACACACACACACATACACACACGCCTACTCCTAAGTGCTCCTATGCATACTGGCCATTAGACATTCCGGTGAAAAATGCCAAAGCCACATAGTAAAAAAAAAAAAACTAAACAAGGTTGGTCCTGCAGGTGCTGGTCTTGCACATTTCCCACAGCATGGCTTTTGGCATGTTATTGATAAATATAGCTCCTGCCTGCTACTGAGCGCACCACTCTCACCAACCCACTCCCCTTTTTTTATGAGAAATTCCTCAAGAAGACTGATAGGCTCTGATAGCTCTAAGTATTGGATTTGTGTTATTGGTAGAAACTGACCCTCAGACTTGTTTTACAGGGATACTTAACACTAAACATTAAACATTATTATACCTGGCCTGTTTTTCTAGTTTAACTTTCAATATGACCTGTATAACTTCCTCATTGGTGTGGGTGGAAATGAACTGGTTCTGCAGCTCTTGTCACGTTTGTGGCGGAGCTGCAGCAAGGGAGCAGGAGGTCTATAGTGCTTCTGGCCTTATTCACGTAAAAGGTTACTGACCTCTTTTTCTTTTAACTGCGACACCCCCCCGCCACACACACACACACACACACACATCCCTGCCTCTCAATATCTGAGCAACCCTACGCGGGTTCATCCCTAGAGTTATCTTGTATGTGTTCCCATCATTGTGAGAAATTGCATACCCTCCTGGAGGTGGGTGGGTTTCTGATGGGGTATAAGTGACAGTATTATGCAAGTGAAATTGGGTGTAAGGTGACAGGGGAGTAGGGGGTAGCTGGTTATAGATGCGGCTGCCAGACCCCTGTCAACACCAACAATGTTTTACAGCTACTGTCCTCCGCTAGTATGGAACATGAGGTACTTTTTGTGGGTGTGTGGAAGGACAGAAATGGGCCAGCGGAAAAAAGGCGGAAAGGTGACTGAGGAAAGAGAATGAGGGCGAGAGATCTCAAAGGGCAACTACATAATGAGCACCACAGGGAGCTCAACCAAGGAGCTGATTTACCCCTGTGTGTGTGTGTGTGTGTGTGTGTGTGTGTGTGTGTGTGTGTGTGTGTAATTACAAAAAAAATAAAATCATATCCTATATTACTCAGGAAATGTGTGCAAGAAAGGGCACAGCTGGGAGATGAACCCCAGTCGTGCAGCCCCCCGCCTCCCCATGGGTTTCCTTCCGTTAAAACACTCCTTTGGGTGCACCTCCAGTGAGATGATGCGCATAATTAATTTACAACACAAAGGAATGATCATCCTGTTTGGTGGCAGTGGCTTAAACGTACAGTCTATGTGGAAATTAAGTGGAATTTGCAATCAAAATTAACTGTAATGGCAAGTTTGGACAGTGATATTCATTTTAACAGCCACACAGCAGCATGCTTTTTAAAGGTTTCTATACGAGGATCATACATGCGACTGTAAAACTTCACTTTTTAATCCAAAAGTGTCTCTTCTCTGCATAGTCTAATGTTAAAATGATGTGTTTTATGTACAATTTTGGTCATTTTGTTTATGCATACATCATCTTACTGGACCTTAATTGAAAGGAGGTGCCAGAGGGGTTAGGTTACCATGTCATTATTGTGATTTTCATGCAGTTGCTGACGTTTCAAGTCTCTTCAAAAAAAAAAAAAAAGGAAGAAAAAGTGGGTCACACTGGATGCTGCTTGTGCTATGCACGAGAGATCTCAACCATTTGTTGTCAGAGATAGGGTGCGGTTGTTGGATGGGGGGAGAAAAGTGAGGAAGGGGGAGTCGTAGTAGCAGGAGGAGGATGGAGGAATGATCGGCATGTTCAGTCACATTAAGATCAGTGCATGCTGTGAAGACGTGAGAAGACGAGCTCTGCGGTCTGAGGAAAGGCGGCAAAGCAGCTCCATCTTTAAAAGCTCTGTGTTTGAAGAGCAGGGGGGAGGGGAGAGGAAAGTCAGCCGGGCTCCTCATTGGTCCAGCCCACAACACACCACCAGAGTGAGCCAATGGCGTGGCAGCAGTAAGGGTGTGAGAGCACCGATAGGATTTTTTAAGACTCGCTGAGGAATCCAGGAGGTTACTACAGTTCACTCAGCAAAGCGAGAGCAGAATGAGCCTCAGTGTTGCTGCAGAGCCACCGAGCAGTCACAAGCGACCGGCTGCCGGCTTCCTGCTATTTCCTAAACATGCATTTTAATGAATTTCTGTAGACTCTGACTGTTTAGTATCCAAATATTTCTTCTTTTTTTTTCGTACAATGAATATTTTTTAAAATTTCTCTGATTTCTTAAGCAGCTTTTTAAGTAGGCAAACATGAAGTGAGTAACTCAAAATCATAATATTTGGCAGGTTTTTATCTCTCTTTTTTGCAGCTGTTTAAACACCCAACACAATGCTGGCTGTTATATAACTGTTAGCTTGTAAGTTTTTTTGCAGTTGTGTCAAACTGACCGACCGTCACCTGCTACATTACCTTGTCCACCCCTTTTACGTCAGCACAGCTATTTCAGATTTTAAATTTGATTCCAGGAGAGGCATCAGGCTGCTCCTTACATGGCGTGCTGTGTAACTGGCACGGTGCGAGTGTTGGTTTAACCTTACAAACTGCTCAAGTGAAGCTCACACTGAAACAGACTTGCTGAGTCTTTTAAAAAGTCTCTTTTTAAAAGACTCGGCAAACATCAAGAGAGTCAGAACCTTTTTATTGTAGGACGTTTGAATATTATAAGAAGGTGCCTCGCCTAATTTTCAAGGCGTTGTAGTGTGTATTCATAACAATGCGTTCTTAAGAGTCCAGTCATCTGCTCCTGCACGCTCCCACTGTGACTCCAAACATGAGGACAGTTAATCAGATCACATGTGCTGCCCCTCTTAACATTTCCCTCGTGCCCATACTGCGCATCAGTGTGTCTCATGGGGAGTCTGAGATCATCTGTTTAGATCTTTTCGTCACTGCTATGGCGAGAAGTTGCATCACTGCGATGCTTGAGCTCATATCCTGTCTGATAATGTCGAATCACCTGATGTACAATGTACGTAGCATTTCCTGCAAGGGAACAGACACACCAGCAGGATGTACACACAAGCCACACCGCTGTTTCCAGAGGTGTGGTTTAACTAACTGTCTGATATCTGATTGGAGCGTTTTGATCTGACCATAGGAAGAATACAAACAGAGGCAGGAAGTGACCAAAGGAATTCCCCTCTTGCTGGAATTCTGCAATGATTTTCCTGATGAAATGACATCATGGTGTGAATACATGGGAAGGTATTCATATGAGGAGAAGGAAAGGATGGCATGTGTTTACAATATTAAAAAACATGTGAACTCCCTTTTCTTACACTGGCACACATACAATCACCTCATTGAGCCTCTATTATATAACCGGTTGTTTTGTGGAAAGAAATAAGGAAATACTGACTGAATGTGAATCATTTGTATTTGGATTGAATTGCTTAAGAACTTGAATCACATAATTTTAGGTTTTTTAAAAAAAAGTTATACAAATTGAATTGTGAGTGTATCAATACATTTTCAGAGTAACTGAATTCAATTTCATAATATTACATTGAGTTTTAAGCTTGTTGGTATTCACTTCCGAACTAATAAAATCAATTTCAAACTACATTGTTCAAGATTCAGTTTTCTTATGCAGTTATTCAAGTTGAGCACTTTGCATTTAAATATAAATGACTCACATAATTTGCTTTTGTTTGGCAACATTCCCCCTCCAGTGAGGTCCCCACATGAACTTTAGATCCAGTTATACTTGAAGCTCAACCTGTTTCTTGTGTGTGTACAAAGGGAACACTATGTGCCTGTTAATGAGAGTCACCCTGAGATGGTTAACAAAGTATCACACCAAACAGCACCCAGCTGAGGAGAAATTGGCACACACTAAATGAAAGAGGCGCTTTAATTGGCAACAGTTTGGTTATGCAATGAGTGGCCTCCTCTCTCTTCATGAAGGCTGGTAGTGTTTACGATGTTAACACTCGGTTGAGTTCACGTTTTCGTCCACTCCTGTTGATGTTTTTGTTTTTGTTGTGCCCCCCTCTCTCCTCCTCCTCCTCTCCTCTATCCCATCCATCCTATCCATCTGTAGGATCATGCTCTCAACCCCTCTGGCTGTGCTTTCCTATTTCCTCATATGGTACGTGCCTCCCTTCGAGAACGGCAAAGTCATCTGGTACCTCATCTTCTACTGCCTCTTCCAGTCCCTTCAAACTGTGAGTATAACACACACCCTTACACATAAACGCACATAAACACACACCTAATTAATACCTGAAATACCAGATCATGGAAAAGGTTTCACTATGAAATTCAGACGAAGAAGAACGTTACACCCTTTCACCTCTTTACTCTCTTGTATGAAAGCAAAAGTTATTATGGTGTTAGTGTGGAGTAACTTTATTTAAGCTGATTGATCAACAAATATTGTAGCAATCTTTGCAAACTAGTTGCAGAACATTTCAGGAAAAGAGACGCCTCTGCAAGACCCAAAAAGTCAATGGAAAAGATGTTTCTTGTTAGATTTTTCACACCCCTTTTCTTTTCTTTTTTTTGGGGGGTTTTAGTGCTTCCATGTGCCGTACTCCGCCCTCACCATGTTCATCAGCTCGGAGCAGAAAGAGAGGGACTCGGCAACCGCATACAGTGAGTATCATGTCATCAATCTCCTGGGGGAGGGAGAGGTGGAAAAAAAGGTGCGTCATGTCCTAACGAAACATTATTGATCTGTCCTCCAATCAGGGATGACAGTGGAGGTTCTTGGCACCGTGCTAGGTACAGCCATCCAGGGTCAGATCGTGGGCATGGCCAACGCACCCTGCCTCCCGGGACCCGGTGACATTTTACTAAACCCCAACAACAATACCACGGAACTTAACAACACAGAGCCCGTCATCTCCCTGGAACACACGGTAATCATACTTGTATTTATTACTCAGGCAAATAGTGATTTAACTAAGTAGGAGTAGAATTCAGAATAAAAGTGTTTTTGCTCATTTTCCCTTTCTTCTTTCGTTCCCGCCTGCAGAAAGCAGCTTACATGATTTCCTCCGGTATCATCTGCTCAATCTATGTCCTCTGTGCCATCGTTCTTTTCTTCGGCGTGAGAGAGCAAAAAGGTGAGAGCCCATGTCTCAACTGAGGTTAATTTGCATCATCAGAGGGAAAACTGTTGAATATGAACCTTACCTTCATGTGTCATCTAGTATCACATAAAACATCTCCAAAACAGCTCCTCACATCTATTTTTTTAAATTATTAATAACTAAAATAGGATTTGGTGGGAAAACTACATGGTCATAAGTTTCAGTTTCTGATTGGACGGAGATGAGCAAGTCTTCCATGTGGCAGAGGTGTCATCTGTGTTTCTAGTCTAAACCAATAGGGGCGCAGAGTTGTGGCTGCATGTTATGGTGTGACAGTGGGCTGACAGTGAGCTGACATCATGCGGCAAGGCTTTGGTTAAATCAGAAACCTCGTGACCAGCGATGAAACTAATAGATGTGTTTGTCGAGAGCATGAAAGGCAGCTGTTGATGTAAAATGAATAAAGGCAGTAGGCCAATAAGGAATGAGAGATAAGTAGATGTCATTTTGCATCATTTTTTCTTTTCCCTTTTTTCTCCTTCCAGATTCTTGCCGTCACAAGTCAGAACCCATGGGTTTCTGCCAGGGGATTAAGCTGGTGATGGGACACGGACCCTATGCCAAACTGGTCATGGTCTTCCTCTTTACCTCACTAGCTTTCATGGTGCGTATAGAGACACACACACTTATATTTCAGACTTCTAGGAAAGGTAGTTTGCTGTTTTCTTTCAGCTTCTATTTGTTTCTTGTGATGTCATTTGTTGGGAGTTCCCCTTCAAACCTGAATTTACTTTAAACCTTCCATGTTTTCTCTTTGTTTCGCAGCTCCTGGAGGGAAACTTCGCTCTGTTCTGCAGCTCCACGCTGGGCTTCAGAAATGACTTCCAGAATATTCTGCTGGCCATCATGGTGAGTACACGCACAGGTGGCATTTTCAGACACACAGATAGGTGCGCTGTTGCCATAGCAATGCAAACAAAACCCCAAGCAGCCCATTTCAGTGGAATAAGTTAAGCCATTAGCGTCAGAGTGCAGACAAAAGCTTCCCTCCCAGGACGAACACATAAATTGTCTTCAGATACAAGGCCAGTCTGTCTCCTGGTGGCCCATTTCCATGATGTGTTACTTGTCTCCCAGAATGCCATCCCATTCCCACAGACAGTGAAGACGCCACTGCCACACTTGGCTACAAGAAACCTCATCTCATCTGTTGATCTGTTCATTTATCCCTCTTGGCCTCCTTTTTTTTTCTTCAATATATAAACCTGTATCCAGAGAGATGCTTCCATATCTAAGAGCCAATCAGCCATCAGGTCCTGACAGGTTTCAAACCATTAATCCATAGATGTGCCTACAGTTGGCACGCACAGCAGAACTGTACAGGGTGAGAAAGTACAGGTTAGTGAGGTTGAAAAGATTACACGCTTTGATCCTTTACTTTATGGAAAGGATTATGGAGCCAATGAGGCACTTTTTTTTAGTACAACGTACATTTATTTAGCGAAATGACTTTAAAAAAAAAAAAAAGATTTAACACCTTAAGCTTTGAGAGAAACCACCCCATATGAGGCGATCCTAATCCTCACCTTCAGTAATTTGAGGAGGTGTTATTAGACGTTTATTAGAACACTGAGATGAAGTCAAAGAAATGAAAATGGGTGTTTTATACAGGAGCAGCGGCTCAATCTTAATCTTACAACTCTGATGGCCTGTCAGTAACTGGATG